>NC_056725.1:1475750620-1475763120 GCF_019279795.1 Protopterus annectens
AACCTTAGAAGTATATATAATAGAATTCAAGACTTCCATATATTTGTCACAATGTACTCCTCTAACATAGTCATAGCAACTAAAAGTTGGCTAAAGAAACATATAAAGTACAACAAAATAACTCCACCTGGCTTTAACATACTGAGGCTTGACAGGATAAACAAACAGACAGACAGCATAGCTATCATCTATAAATACCCTCTAAATATAACTCTACTTCCCATCGACATTCTTTTATTTAACAATGCTAAGCTATTACTCTCCTCCCTCAAAATCAATAAAAGAAAAGTTGTATATATTCATGGATGCAGTGGATGCATGGAACAGTGCTTATATATATGTACTATTATTTACCTTTTTAAAAAATTGGTTAAGACAGCACACTGCTATATATTTATTTATTTATTTATCTATTTATTTATTTATTTATTTATTTATTTATTTATTCATATATGAGTAGAAAATATGCAGTTAGATTCAGCGTTGGTTTTATACTTGCATTATTTTGAGCATTAGTATTTAATATGATATTCAGTTCCTTCGCATGTCAATTCACCATATGTATTTATTTATTCATTCATGCATAGGTAGAAAATATGAAGTTAGATTTGGCGTTGGTTTCATACTCGCATTATTTTGAATACTAATATTCAATGTAACATTGCTGTTTATAACCATTATTCTTGAATGATTTGTAAATAATATGACATATTTAAATTTTCTCTCTATAAATGTGTGTTTTTCAAAGATACCTTCTTAAAAACACCTGATTAAGCTGTAAGCTTTAGTAGTCTAACTATTTAATGAGATAATTGATTTTCATTGATTTGGTGCCTTTTTCACTAGCCTTTGTATAAAAAGGAGCTTTTGTGTTATTATTATTGTCTGATGAAGCGTAGTAGTTGCTACGCGAAAGCGCTCACGTTTTAACTAATAAATATTGGTTTTATCACATCTACATTCTGCCTTCGTGTTGAAATCTACAGAATTTTTTCCATTTTTTCCATTGATGTGGATTTATTGCAAGAAATCTTATTTGTGACTGTTGGATTGTTTACACCAAACCTTGGTTGGTTACGTTTTCCTGTGGTGAGAGAACCTGGTTTTACCTTCACACCCTCATAAATCATAAATAAAATCACTCAGTCAGATCTCCTAATTTTAGACATAAACCTTAGAAGTATATATAATAGAATTCAAGACTTCCATATATTTGTCACAATGTACTCCTCTAACATAGTCATAGCAACTAAAAGTTGGCTAAAGAAACATATAAAGTACAACAAAATAACTCCACCTGGCTTTAACATACTGAGGCTTGACAGGATAAACAAACAGACAGACAGCATAGCTATCATCTATAAATACCCTCTAAATATAACTCTACTTCCCATCGACATTCTTTTATTTAACAATGCTAAGCTATTACTCTCCTCCCTCAAAATCAATAAAAGAAAAGTTGTATATATTCATGGATGCATATATTCCATCAGGCAACAATATTAACACTACTGAAAACATCCTACAATGGCTATCTCAACAAATCAATCAGGAAGTCATCATCTTTGGTGACCCAAATATACACTATCAGAAAAGAAATAAAGAAAATCCCTCAGGGTGCATGAACTTATATAACGTTACACAGTTTGTCACCCCCACCTGTAGAACCAACAAAATATATAACAGACACTCATTCCTATAGTAGATTTATACCAATAGTCCTAACAAATATCACATATTAGGGTGTTTGCCTGACATTATTAGTGAACATCTTCCCACGTATACAATTAGAAGTTGTAAATAAAAACTCAGCAGACCATATATAATAAATTTGTAACACAACTAATTTCAAACAAAGATACCTTTATACAACACAACTCACTGCATTCACATGCGAAACATCTTCAAGACCTTACCATTAGATTATATCATTGCACACTTTAACATTACCTTCCTGAACATACTAAACAACTACATGACAGACAGCAAGCTGTCAAATGGAAACAAACTCTCTGATAATTTCAACCTATTTCAGTTGGTATCTCACAGGAGGCCATACTGGGTCCATTTCTTTTTTACATCTCTATAAACAAACTTCATACTGGCACTCACTATGCACTCATAATCCAATATGCTGATGATACAACAGTTGTATGTTCAGCACCATCACTAACTGAAGTACAAAATGTCTCCCAAAAATATTTCTCTGCAGTAGAATCATGTCTAAAACAATCTAACTTACTTTTAAATCCAAAGGAAACAAAACTCATAAGTTTCACTCATAACAATGACAAAACAAAAACAAGTCCTTCAAAACAGCATCTTTTAATAGCACAAAAATTGAAACAGTAACCCATATAAAACTACTAGGCCTAACAACTGATCACCATCTCAAGTTTGATGAACATAACTTACAAACAATCAAAAAGACCCACAAAAAACTGAGCTCCCTCTATCAGGCAAAACAATACCTTAGTAACTACACAAGAAGAATATTAGATATAGCCTACTTACTCCCATATTTGCATTATGCCCTCCAATCCTTACTAACCTAAACACCACATCCATAGCCAAGCTGTCATCCAGCTATAACAAAATAGCAAAATTTGCCACAAGCCTCTCCCATAGAACACATTGCTGTCGCACCTTCTAAAAACTGGAATGGCTTGAGTTACCTAACTACTTAGTGTACACACAACTACTGACCGCATGCAATCACATATGCATATCAGAAAAGGGTCAAGCTCTAATTAGCACTATGCAACTTTGTTGTCCAAATAGGAATCTTAGCTCCAGTGATACTTTTTTACTAAGTATAACTAGGTCACACAATTCAACAGGTAACAGGTAACTTGCTATACTCACACTAATTCTCACAAACTGGAATGACATCCCTAAAGACTTAAGACTAGTTGCAAAATGCAACAGATTTAAAAAAGCTCCTTAAACATTATCTATATCAGTCATGGATGTGCACGTCTTTCACCTGGCTAAACAAAAGATCCTCTCTTTCCCACTTCAGTCTTTTTTCCTGACTACTTCTCTGCCTGCTTACCCTCCATATAATCATTGTCTTATCCCCTACCAAATATGTACTGACCTGTGTCTCCTCTACAATCTACTAACAATTAGATCATCTTTTATTTCTCCTATCAAAACTTCTCAACTACTCACTAATGTTACATATCTTCCTATTATCAAAACCTACCCCTTCCTATGCTAACTTTTCTCATATTTTTCATTGGCAGTTGTACCTACTATACTATAATATGCTGCTAATACTCTATTGCCTCTATCATTCTTTCTAAAACTATAAACTTAGTTATACCCTATTTTCCTTATTTTTCTTAGAAGTTTAACTTGTATAGCTTGAAGTAATTACAACTTTACAAATTCATTTTCTGATAAGACCTTTAAATCAAGGTATTATTTGCAAGTAATATATGTTTGTGCAAAAGATTATAACACTGTTTGACAATCTTCTTCTGGCTTTTCCCGGTTAGGGGTTGCCACAGCGGAGCACCTGTCTGCTAATGATTGGCAGTGGAGTTTTATGGTGTTGAGTTGCCAGCCCACCGCCCAACCTTCCACAGAAGGCACACACATGCACGCACTCATGCCTAGGGCCAATTTAGAGTATCTAATCCACCTACAGCATGTCTTTGGGATGTGGGAGGAAACCGGAGCACCTGGAGGAAACCCACATGACCACAGGGAGGACATGCAGACTCCACACAGAAGGGACCCAAACCGAGGATTGAACCAGAAAACCTCTTACTATTAAGGTGACAATGCTAACTGCTGCACCACCGCGGCTGCCCTATAACACTGCTGACAATGTTTTGTACAATATAGTAAGTATTGCTCTGGAGTTTTTCTCCCTAGGCCTCCACTGAAAAATGGCATTGCCTTTTCAGACTTTCCCAGTCAACAAAGACAAGTAAAATAAAATAAAAATAACATAAATGAATATTTCTAACGGTTTTTACAGTTGTCAAAATTCCCAAATTTACTTTACTAACCCATCAGTAGGTAAGATCCCTGCTCCTGAAATAATATCATCACCCAAATCCATATGTGACTGTACTTTAAATGCAGTATTTTCTAAGTTATGATGATAAGTCCAGGAAGCATCTATCTTCCATACTGGATTTTTAATGCCCTTTACCTCCTTCTTTTGGCAAACGTCGCAAATGTTATCAGTAGGTAAAGTCCCTTCATGTTGAACAGCTGCAATGACACAGCCCATATAACAACATCCCTACAAGTCTATTGGTAAACAGGAGTAAGTTGATCTCCACATATCTAAAAAAACTCATGCAATGTAGCTAAGTCCAGTTCTCCAGTCCCATTATATATTTTCTGAGTATTATTACATTTGCTCTGTTTGACAGGGAGTGTTCCATTTTTAATGTAATAAGTATGTCCCTTCACAGTCATTGATAACTAGAGCTGAAACAGTTTAAAGGGGGAAACATTATGCCAAGAATCATGTCTGCTTTTTCTGTTTTTAATCAAAAAGATTGTTTTAAATGTTGCGGCTGTTGCTGGTACTGGAAGCAAAAGAATCCCCCTGTCATGCAGAACTGATGTATGTGTCCTCACCCAACAGTTACTGATATTCATCATCTTGGAATAAGTCTATAATGCAGCAGAAAAAGTATTAAACTTGGATGCCAGACTGGTGAATATTAAGCAGTAGTTATAGTAATAAGTCCATATGAATATTGGGCAGGCCAGTGCTGGACAGAATTCTCAGAGATTTGCAAACAAGGATAATATGCCTTCTTTTTGTAGTTCATATAGTATTAATTTCCAAACAAACTCCATCCTGGATCATGTACTGGTTGAAGCTTGGTCACCTAACTCATTGCCTGAATCTTGGGTAGATTCCCACTAGTTATAGAAGATGCTGCTAGTTTACTAGGACTCACTTCCATTGATGACAATGTTGTTGAATCATTAAACCTGCCTTCTGACTACAATGATGTTGTTGAGTCACGTAGTCTCACTTCCGAACATGTTGGTATCCCTGTTTTTTCTTTGGATTTGTACTTTGATTGGCTAATCATCAATAATGAATGGAATGCCATTGTTGCCATCTCATCAACATCTGTCAGTTGGGAGGGTCTTCTTGACATATGACACATGAGTCCAAGTGAGTGATTCCTCACATCAAATAGCTGTATCTGTTGTGAGGTGAATCCGGAAAGGTCCTTTCCGTCTTGGCTGGAGTGCATGTCATCTGGAGAAGGACTTGACAAACATGAGATCTCCAAAAGCAACATCGTGGGAGGATGCAGTCACTGTGCTTCAACAATCTGAGAATGAATTTTCTGTAGGACAGAAAGAAGACACAATAAAGAAAAATAGACTCATTAGCATCTTGTAAATTTTGGGGCAGTGATGTAGCTCACATTTTCATGAGTCTTTCCATAAGAATTTCTTGGGGACAATATTTTTTCTAGGACCACTGGACTAGGAATACTAAATAATACTAGAGGCAATACCTCTGGCCATTTAAAAACATTTTCATCACATAATTTAGCAATTCTAGTTTTTAAAGTCTGGTCCATTCTTTCAACAATTCCTGAAGCTTGGGCCTGTCCAGACAATGATATTGCATGTTTAGCGTCAAAATTTTGCATACTTGTTTTAATTGGCTTGTAAAATGGGATCCCCTATCTGATTGAATACAGCAGGGGACAGCAACTCTGGGTATCAATTATTGTAATAATTCTTTAGCAAAGAAAGTCACATCATTCCTAGCACAAGAGTAAGCATCAACCCATCCAGAAAAAAACATCTACAATGACTAGAACATACTTAAGTTTCTGAAAAGTCACAACAAATCTTACCACATCAATGAATGAAATCAACTTCTAGTACAAAATGTAGTCAGAAGGCAAAACCAATGTATCTGAAGAATCGTTGTGGAAGCAATGCGCAAGCGCTTATACTTTATTTATTTTATTTTATTTTATTTTACATTTGTTGACCAGGCTAGTCTAGCTGGAGAAATTTCCATTTTCAGTAGAGGCCCGGGGAGAAAAGCTCCACAGAGTGAGATACATTCAGAGACAAAAAATTATCATACAAAAAAATTGTCATACAAAAATGTAATAGCAGTACTCATTATAATGAAAATCTAAGAGTTAGTAATAGAGTTTGCAAGCAAACATTAAAAATAAAAGATAGCAAACTCTTCTATATAAATAAAAAACTACTACAAGAGTTAGTTACTAAAACACTCAATACAGTCGAATTCTCAATTAACCAGTTGAAAAATACTGATTGGATTAACATAGAACAAAGGAGTGAAGGTATGGAGAATAAAGTGAGAAGAGAGTAAGGGAAAAAGGTGGGAATAGAAAGTGGTGAAAATAAAAGAGCAAGTACTGCAGAATAGCAGGTAGAGAAGTAAAGGGAAGAGAAAAGAAAGACAAATAGTACGCAGAGTAGAAAGGAGAAGAGAGATGGTTTTATTTAGGTAGTAATAGTGATAGACTAATCAGGTTTATTACAGGAGCAAAGCCAGTGATTTTGGAAATGCACTTTAATATTCTGTTTGAAAAGAGGCAATAAAGTTATCTTTGTTATGCTAGTGGGTAACAAATTCCATTTTGTCCCTATAGCATTGGTAAATAGAGAGTCACCAGCATTATTATTTGATTTTGTTGAACTTGTCAGAAGTTTGCTGGAAGAGCGGAGAGAGTTGAGATTTTTATAAGGGGTTATGAGTTGTGAGAGTATGGGGGTATTATTAGGTTGGTATAGTATTTTATGGGCAATGCTTCATATACTTCATTAAACTCGTTAACTTTTAACTGCCATGTTTACCGCCTCCTTGGTTTTGCCTTTTTATTCTTAAAATTCTGACACTGTGGTAACTAAATAAAGTCCCACTGTATACAACAGAAAGATTCTCATGTTTTTTTTTCAAAGACTGCAAAGAGACTGGAATACTTTTTGAAACTTTAGACTGTACTCAAATAGTACAAGTGTTTATAAATGCTGAATGACTTCAGCAATGTAAGGGGCATATGTACCACCGATCAGTCAAAATTTGTCTTATTAATGCATTTTTCCAAAAGGACAGAGCAAATGATAAGCCCAAACTGATTGTTCTAGAAGAGAATGTAAGGCTACTAGCTGCTGCTCTGGATGACATCAAAATTAATCTGGAGAGTGGCTGCAATCATCATGTATCTGCCTTTTCAGAGCCATCAGCCTGATTTTGAAAACAGAACAACTCTTGTAAAGAAATAGGTGCATTGATTACTTGTAATGGCTGAAAAAAATTAATCCTGAACAGAATATGACAATGCAGCTTGTCTGGACTTCATGTCTGCAAAAGTATTTCCCTTAGAAATGTAAGAATTGTCAGTTTTATGAGTAGCACACTTGGCTATTTCCCTAGGTAACAGGAATACATTTAACAGTTCATTAACAAAAACAGAATTTCCTTCTTTCTCTCTAAAGTATCCCAAAATCATGAACTACCCCATAAGCATAAAGTGAGTTTGCAGAAATTGTTACAGTTTTGTCTTTTGCTAATTTGCATGGTTCAGTAATGGCTACAAGTTCAGTTATTTAAGCAGACACATTTCTGTTTAATCATCTGGTTAGCAGTACTTGATGTTCTGTGCATTCAGAATACTACCATACCAACTTCTCTTCGAACACAGGATCCATTAACAAATAGAAGTAACTCAGAATTAGTTAATGGGACATATTTTAAATATGTTCTAGGAGGAAACTCATGATTCACAACAAAAACATAATCATGAAGTTTGCCTTCATCACGTGTAGGAATTAAAGAAGCAAGCTTAAGAGGTGGACATCTACTGGTCTGCAAAGAAGGATTATTCAGTGAAGACAATTCATATTTAGACAACTGTGAAACAGACAGGCATTGTGTTTTAGTTCTCAGTAACTGCTTCTACAGAATGGGGAACTGCTGCAAACGTCTACTGCAAGTTAGGGTAATGTCCATTTCTACTATGAGCATCATCACAGCCACCACCCTTAGGCAGTGGGGAAGGACTGCGGCTACAGGATCAAGATTTGTACTGAAATAACAACAGGTCTAAACTCATCATTACTATGCTGTGCCAATAATCATAATGCGACTTTATTCCTTTCAAAACAGCATAGGAAAGAAAATACTCATTGAATAATCAGGCACTCCATGAATGGGGGGGATGGTTAAAAAGTAAAGTTTTTAGCTGGACAAAAGCTTGTCCATGATGTTTCTGACAGTAAGAACTCATGGGGAGCATGTTTCTTTAATAATTCTAACAACTGTTTTGCTACTTCTGCATAATTTGAAATACATTGTCAGCAGTAAGCTGTCAGATCCAAAAAAGCCCACAGCTGATTCAGCATTGTAAGATATGCTGCAGCTTGAATTGCAGTAATGTTGAAGGTAAAATTTGCTGGGAGACTTCAGAAATGAAATGTCCTAAATGTTGAACTTGTGGTTTCCACAACTGCAATTTTGCCTTATTAACCTTAATCTCAGTTCTGTTAACTTGGTTAAAAGAAAAATAGTATCTTCTCGACAGCCAGAGTAAGAATTAAAAGCTAAATGTCAATCAGACATATTGTAGATCTAAAGGAAATCGTAATTGTATCTGACTGTTTCTTCATTTATCTAGAGAAATGGTAGGTTAGCCTACATATCCTCGAGGTAATCTTGCCCATGTATTTTCTTGTCCTTTGTATGTAAAGGCAAACAAATACTGACTGGGTGAATAGGAATAGAAAAGAAAGCAGAGGAAATATCCATCACTAAAAAGGAGGCAGGAGCTGTCGGCAGGATAGAATTTAGTATAGTAGCCAGGGACAGGAACTATCACAAAAGATGACACTACTACTGAATTAGCTGCTCTTAAGTCTTGTACAAACTTATAGGTGTGCGTGCCTGTTTTTTTTTTTAACTGGCAAAAAAGGTATATTACATGGGTTTCTGGTCAAGACTATTCTTTCTGGAGTAATGCAGAAATGACAGGTTCAGTTCCTTTCTCTACCTCTGTTAATAAGGGGTACTGAATTATCACTGGCAGAGATTCATAAGGTTTTAAAATAACTCTGTCTGGTTCTACATCCTTTAAAAGACCTACATTATTATCATGGGCAGTCCACAGCTTCAGTGCAATGGTTTCAAGTCTCTCAGGATCAGCTATATTAGAGGTCTATTCCAATGTAAGTACTGCACAATATGTGACTTCTATCTGCAGAAATATTGCTTAAATACTGATCCAGAGGGGAAAGTTAATTTGGAATGCCTGAGAAAACTCCATCTGGAGTATAAAGTTCTGTACACTGTAATTTACACAACAACTCTCTACCTAAAAGATTCAAGTAGCATAATTTCCTACAATAAAAGCATGTTGCTCTTTTAATGGAACTGTTTGAATTGGAACAGATTTTGTCTCTGGGTAATCCAATGGAATTCCAGAGACAAGCATGCCCCAAACAGATTTCATGGAGAAGGGGAGGCTTTTTGCATTTGCTAAAATGATCATAAGTTAAGTTGCTCCTGTGTAATATTAGCAAAGGGACCCTCCTGGTCCACTATTACCAAAGGAAATAGCTGTGCCTCCTGTCCATGGCTACCCTAATAGTCTTGCTGACATGGTTCTGGCCGCCAGGCAGTACTCCAAGTAAGAAGCTGTCTTTCCACTTATGAGGCTTGGAAATTGGGATGAGTAGTAGGCAAAAAGACAGATCTGTTTTCTGAAGAAAAAGACACTCTTTACACCAATGTCCACTCTGGCCACAATTAAAGCAAGGACTAATACATGACCCACACTATTGCATCTGAGATGAAGTGGAGAGTGGTAAAAGGTTTGTTGGAATTGTCCTTGAAGTGGTTGTGGTAAGAATCTAAATAGGGTCATAGGTAAGTTCTAGGCTAACTTCCTTTGTGGGCCATTTTAATCCTAGCCAGTTTCCCTTTTTGTGTTCAAAATAACCTAACCCATTTGGTTATAGGTTGGCCTTACCAATTCCATGATTAATAACTATATAGTACCCTTAATAAGAATAACTGTAATATACCATAAATAATTTGAGGGGACCCATGCATGAGATAATGCATTTAGGAGCTGCCTCTGTCCATTAGTAGTAAAAGGGGTAGTCTTGATGTAAATTTTCCATTTCCCATCCAAAGATCTAAGTTGCACTTGAATATAGACAGGGATGGACTTTGTTTTATGTGGATAGGGATTCTGTTCCACAGCAGTAGTATCCTCTGCAAGATACACCTGTCCCTCCAAAACATTCTGTTGATTTCACAGAAGATTCTTATATCACAATACTGGGTATTTCTGATGCATTTGGCTTCCTGATATGCAATGCATCCATCAATAATGGGTCAGAGGATGCCTTGTATGTCAAACACAAGTCATCTCTTAGCAATCTTTAGGACACCAAGTATAGTGACAGGGCTTTGAGTTACTTCATGTAGGCCATGTTTAGGCCATGTATTTTTCTAGTAAAGTATCTCTGTGGGTGTTCCAGTTATTGCACGTGTCTTGATGGACACATGCTAAAGGGGGCACCATATTTAACAACTGGCCTAATGAAGGCTGAGAAAAGGGAGCAATAACATCCCTAGATTTAGACACAGTCCCTTTATTTATACATTGTGCAATATTAAAGGAAAAGGACTTTCTTATAATAATAGACACATATTAGTTATAAGTTGGGTCACTGTCCACATAAGTTCCAAACCCTGAATAACTGGGTCACTTCTTAGGGTGCATTGTCAGTGAGGTAGTTCCCTGGGGTAGATGACTCCCAAAGGATACAATAATGCAATGTTCCTAGCTTGCAGTCATCTGTAAACTTAGTCAGCCATAGTCTTTGGTATTTTCTTTCTTTTCAGAAAATCTTCATCTACTTCCCAGATTTCTCCACCCTCACCCCCTTTCCAGTAAAAAAAAACCCACTGAATTGTTAAATTTGAACATATATTAATTGCTTTTGTTGTTCTTTTTCCTCTCTGAGTATGTTATCTGTATTGTACTTAATTAGCAATTTCATGAATACCTATATTGGGCCGATTTAGACATAAGGGGAATTCAATAAAGCCTACATGGAGTGATTTTCCATGTAGGCAGAGTGGCATGGCCCCAACATGGAAACCAGCAGCCGTGTGATTCAGTAAACAGAGCAGAGGAGTGTGCACGAGCATGTGGACATGGAAGGGTCGGCAGAATGCAAATCACTTCATAAGAAGGTGAATTTCATGCAAATGAGGTCAAATGAGGGTGCTGGAGCAATCAAGCAAGCAGATGGGTAGTCGTGTAGACCCCGTGTTGGTGTCCGAAGTGTACACGTAAAATTACTGTGTACAAGAAATCAGAAATTGAACAGAGGCTGTAAAAGCCCATTTAGAAGGTCAGGGATTACATATTAGGGACAGATATGTGCAAAATTATGCCCAGTATGTGCAAAAAATAATGCAAAATAATAAAAAATATATTTTTTTAATAGCCGTATCACGTTTGCGCACCTTACAGCAGCATGCAAACATGCTGTTATGCAAAAAAAAAATATTAAAAATCGCAAAATCCAAAAACAAGACATATGTGAGAATGATGCATTATAGGACCCTGCAAGCAATATGTACAATGATAGGTTTCAGGAGGCAGGCCCTGGAATAGTGAAGTATCCAGGTTGTGTGCACAGATCAGTATGCAAATGAGTTGGGATTACTGAATAGCAAAAAATGAGTTACTGTGTCTGCAGGTAAAACTGCTGTAGCCCCTGAACCATGTTGGTGTCCACAGAAGAGGTAATTGACATCAAAAGGGTGTGTGTCACATTATGCTTAAATGGATTGGAGTTCAGCGGCACTCATTTGCGTGCCACTCAGCTCAGCTAATCAGGGGTGTGTGTCCAGTGCTGCTAAGCAGTATTTATACTAGCGACATGGGTTTGCATGCTGCACCACAGTGCTTAGCAGGGAAGATATTTAAAAATAAAATAAAATAAAAGGTAATAGCCTAGGAAAGCCAATCATGTAAAAATTACTGTTAAGCCCTGTTCCACAGACACTGCCATTCAAACCTCTCAATGATATACCTGACAGGTGGAATGCATCATAGTTAGCCAATCACACAGGCTGCATCTGTAGCAAACCACAATAAAGTATGCATACACCATACAATCTTATTTTTCCCACATACTCTGCACCATTGGAGTACACACTTGGGAATTTTAACTGACAGAATGTTAGGGGCTGCTGCTGCTCTGCTACATCTGTATGTGCTTAAAGCTGAGGGCAGTACTGCTGCTGCTGACAATAGGCCCAGACTGAGAAGTAGAAAAGTGTTCAGGCCCAGGGTAACCTTCCAGGGGCTACATGAGCTAGAGATTGTAGAGCACTACAGGGTGGAGAGGGACATATTACAAGAACTCACTGAGCTTTGCCACCCTCAATTCAGACCCAGAGCCAACAGAGGAGAACCCATCCCAGTGGAAACAAA
>NC_056725.1:1475768120-1475794200 GCF_019279795.1 Protopterus annectens
GCTAGCCCTACACATGGGTATGTTGGACAGCAGTGGACCATGCATGGCAGACTGGACAGTTCTCCATCTCTGGCCATAAACATGTGAACTGGCTCTGCAAGGAGTTGCACTGGCACCACCATGCCCAGTGTCAGATGCAGTACTTTTTGCTGATGGTGACTAGTGTCTGCTGGGCCCATGTCCCTCACGGGATCACCCAGGACCATGATCCCATGGCCTGCCACATTGTGGTATGGACACCACCCTCTCTTCTGTAGTGCTGGAGGTACTGCCACTATGGGAGCATGATTGTGCATGGCCATGTGGACTCTCAGCAGATGTTGTTGCTGACCTTCGGCCACATGACCGACACCCTACTCCCACCACATGTTCTAGCACAAACAATATGCGGTCAAAGACTGACAATGTCTCACCCCACCGTCTATCCACTACAACACTGAAATGATGCATGGTGTCACCAATGTTGTGGATGGAGTCATGGATGTCTGACAATGATGTATCCATGATCCTGAGCATCTGTCTGGTGTTACGTTCGGAACATGCCTGTGCCTCCATGATGGACTGAAACATGGGTCGAGTGACTTGTGATGTGATGCCTGTGACAGGTGGTGGATGGGCAGCAGTCCTCCTTCCAGCACCCCTGTCAATCTGCCTGTGTGAGACCTCACAAGCTGTCTGGCTATGGCTAGTGTCTACTGTCACTGATGCCATAGTCACCACACTCTCCTGTTCGATGCTGCCACACTTTCACTATCCAATATCTGAGGCCACATGGGACTGGGTATGTGTGGGAATACTGACTGTGTGTAGGAACATTGGGTGAGGAAGTGGGATGTCAACCCATGGGACAGATTCATCTCCCAACAACCCCACCAGTGACTCACTATGGCCACCATCATCATCAGAGTCTAATGAGACACTGACATCAGGTTGTGAAAGGGACACACTCCAACCCCCATGTGAGGAGGAAGGCAACATAACTACATTAATACCCCAACCCCCATGTGAGGAGGAAGGCAACATAACTACATTAATAGGTGTACTATTATGTCTGCTGATCCACAGGCACACATACAGGTGAGGTGTCACAACTGCATTATACATACCACATCTTATTTTTGATCCCATGCACAACACACAAGCAGACTACAACATACACAGACAAGACAGGCCCTTAATAACATGTACCACAGCTATGTCCAGTTAATCTTGCCAGTACTATACACTTGTGAGATAAGTGATGTGTCAGTGTATGTGATGGACCTACACCTAAAACACAGTGCACCTGTCTTCACCATACTATTATCCCCTGTATAGCAGACTGCATAGACCTTCACAAAAATAAGTGCAAATATGCTACAGCTCCTGCAAATATACTGCTGTGATTACTGATTCAATGCACTGCAGTGAACCATTCCAAAACTGAGCATACACGTATTCCACTCTGGCTAAGCATAATAGTTGTGTCTACAGCAAACTGGCAGCCCTTAACATTCTTGGGATATATATAAGCCATTTTGAAACATTTCCACACTCACCGGCTACACAATGTTGGACTCTGGCCACACCTGATGTACCTGTGGAAATATGAGGGAGAGGTATTGTCAGGAAACACAAATGTGCCATTGTTACAGGATAATATGTGCGTATATCAACATGTACAGTAGGAAATGTGATACTGCCCACATTGCTAACATTCTGAGTATGTGTCCACAAGTATGCATTACAAACAACTTCTCTCCCAAATGCAGATTGGCCTGACACCCATGTACTGGTATGCAGAGGCTGCCACAATGACTGCTACAGTATTGCAGTGTTGAATACAGGAGGCTTACCTGGATGCTCCTCTGCTGTGGAAGCTGTGCCACCCACCTCCACAACGTATGGGGTGATGGATGCTTGGGAGCTGGTGGTTGATCCCTGGTTTGCCAGGAACTCCTCTGTGGCAAAAAGTGGTTGTTCTGCTGCAGGCCCTCTGCTGGTGGCAGAATGGTCCCTGGCCACAGCAGTGGCCTTTTGCCATGCAGCATTTATCATGTCAGTCGCCCGGTGTAGGATCTGCTCATAGCTTCTTTCCTGTAGCCCTACTTGATTTACTGATGCAACAAGGTCATCCCACAGTGCAGCACATTGCTCCTGATTCTACTGACTCTTGGAGAAGAGTATGTTGTGATGCAGTCTAAAGCCATCCAGGATCACATTATTTTTGGCAGCAGGAAAAGGTGGGTGCCTCCATCTGTACATCTTTCTTAAAGACAAGAAGAGGGGAACACGTCACAGGACCACATACATTGCTCTCCACTATGTACACACCGTACACATCCAAAATTGGCCAGCACTATTCTCCACTAACTCCCACACGATACCCCAACATCTATCAACAAAGTATGTATGTGGCTATCAGCAACATAGTGGCAATACATCTTGTGTTTTCCTTCTCATCTTGCTTTTTGCTGCTACTTCTTTTCTAAAGTGTTCAACTGCATCTTTCCTGTTGCATTTATTACTGCTTGTTTATAGCCTGTCTACATTCTAAGTGTTACTCTAAGCCTCTTACTTTTGGTTTAAGCACTTGGGCTTTAGGTCCACTCTTTAGGTATCCCTAGTCTTTCTCCCTCATATTCTGAGAAATATGGATGGACAATGTCCTATAGTTTCTCCTGCCAGTCTCATTGACATGGGTATCCTGGCACAGTGTAGCAACTGCCCCATGTACATGGACAACCATCTACTACCACCACATGGGAACACACAATGTGAGAGATGTAATTACATTAGGAACCTATAGTCCATGCTATTTCCCTGTAAAGCCAGTATATCTGGCACCAAAAGGTTGTCAACACAATTGCTACACCTCAAACGTCACCCACACCTACACAACCCACATTCCCATATGTGGAAGCCCTCAATATAAACATACCCAAACAAAGGAGACCTCTGAGGCAAAAACATATGTGATATCCACAGCCCTCCACTCCACAGTGCGTGCGTAGTCCACACACCTGTGTCTTACAGCCACTAAGACTTCACCATAAACCCAACATATTAGTTATAGGAGACTCCATTGTGAGACACACAGATGTGCCTCTAAGCAGGCTGGATAAGGAGAAAGTCACTGTTAGTTGTCTGACGGGTGCCAGAATCTGCAATATCACATACGCACTGAAGTCTCTCAACAACAGATACTGCTATGACTTAGTCATAGTCCATGTTGGCATGAATGACTTGAGACATACCTCCCTGTACTATATGAAGACAGTTATGATTGAGCTCACTGATTATGTGTCCCAGGCAGGTATGTTCCTAGCCTTAAGCAGCATTCTGCTGTCACCCAGAATGATGCCTCAATACAAACAGGAAATGATTGACTTTAACAATTGGCTTAGTTTCTGGTGCCATTCCAGGGGGATTCAGTACCTGACAGCCTGGGAAGATATAATCAACAGATCACAATGCTTTGCCAGAGATGGCCTGCATCTGTATCACTTGGGTTTCAGGCTTCTGGCAAATGTTCTTGACTCCCCTATAGTGCCTTATATCTTGTAGTACAGCTCCACAACTACAGTTTAGAAAACACTCTTTATTAGCAAACCTCCAGTCACTTAGTGGTATTATTCCTGTTTTTACTTCACAGCAGATGTAATCCTCGATTTCATGACCAGCAGCCCTAAATACACACATATTGCACAACACAGCTTTATTAGGGGTGACTTCATGCAGTGATTGGTATATGTCTACAGTCTTTATTGATAAACAGTTCATGCAATGCAGGTTTTGCAATACAACTGTAATTCCACATTTAATGCAGTAGAAACTTTGTTTCCTTAACATTATTAATTCTGTAGAAATTTTATTTCCTTAACATTATCAAGTTTCATGCTTTCACCTTTATTGAACTGTACCTGGCATTACTCACTTATATCAGTCCAGGTCTATGACCACATTCATTGCAGTACAATCAAAACAGAATATACCTACTGGCAGCTGGTAATTTACTCTTCCTTGTTTATATGACTATAGATTGCAAGATTCATCTGTACTCACCACACTCATGGCGCAACCTGGCCAGGCACCCTGCATGGGCCTCCAGGTTGCAAGCTCTCTCTCCTCTGCAGATGTGAGGAGAGAAACACACCATTATGCATACCTGTCTATCACACATTCAGAGGAGAATTTGGTACAACAATAACAATATTTACAAACTGGTGGGATATTCCAGTCTATAGCATCTTGGACTCAGGTGGTAAAGAGATCCCCCTTATGATGCTTCAGGTCAACGTAATAATGATGCACCTGCTCACCTGTGCACGGGATACCAGCTGTACTGATGAGATCACATGCCAGCTGGTCCCAGGCCTCCAATTTGCATTCTGACCCCTGGTTCTGCCCTGCAGCAGCTGGATATCATGGTATTTTACAAGGAGTCCAACTATGACCCTGGACTCTAGAATGCTCCACTGCTGCACCCAAAAGCATGCGCTCTCTCCAACTCCCGCCATAGTTCCTGCCAAGTTCAAACTCCAACAGGTTCTGGCTGTATTCCCACCTGTAGCACTTAAGCAAGGCTGTTTTCCCACCTTTTATTGTTATTGGGCCATTTTTAAAAAGGCAGCGCTTCGTTTAGCACATCAAAAACCTGCTGAGCTCATCTGAGCAGTGCTTAAACTGGCAATACTTGGCAATGCTTAGTCATGAGCAAGCCAGCTTAGCAGGGCTGAACAATGCTTAAATGGGCATTGCTTAGCAGTGCTTTGCACTGCTTAGCAATGTGCAAAGCAGCCAAGTACTACTAAAACATTCCTGCTTTAAGCAGTGCTTGTCAAAGATTAGTTGTGCTTTGTGGAGCTTAGCTGGGTGAACTAAAGTGGGATTTAAATATAATTTTCTTATTGTGTATTGGAAACATAAATGCTTAATAACATATCTCTCCGTACATAGAATATTCAATCAAGGGTTTAAGAATACATCTCATAATGTGTATTTGCAACATACATGCTTAATAATATGTGTATTCATACAACATTCAATCAGAGATTTCATAGCACTTCCCATAAATGTATATTTGTAAACTAAATGCAAAATAAAGTGCATGTGGATTCAAACCCTGGACCTACTGCACATAAGACTGTCACTCTAACCATTTGGTTACGTGGACGTGAGGGCTGGTGCTATATTTTTATGTATATACTTTTATATATAACTCCATATTATGTTTAAGCACCACTGAACACCACTCAGTGCCTCACAAACACACTCAGGTATGCTTAAACTTGACCTTTGTATTCATAATTAAATGTATCCGGTTTCTATTTTTAGATGTCCAGCACATGTCCATTGCTGCTCGCCAAAAACAAAAAAACAAAAAAAAAACTTTTTATTACATATGCATACATATCTGGCACTTTGACAGTGTAGGGGGTGTGTTACTCATCTTCAGACACAGTAACACACTCCCTACACTTATTCAATAACCATGTTACATGGCTCTCCCTCAGTAATCCGCCTTCATTATTGTGCAAGGTGCGCTACCGAGGGGGTTCTACATACACGTCCATATATTTAAATCTTTGTTTTAGTACTTATTTTTTCATGTATGTATGCATGTTTGTACAAACATTGTAAACAAAGCAAAAGAACTGGTCCAGTTTAGAAGATATAAAACTTAAATATAGAAAAAACTTGTAAAACCACGCAAGAAGAAAAATAATAAAAACAGAGCCGGTATTGAGCACTTTTGTTCTTTAATGGTGACAAGAACTTCTTCAGAAAAGCATTTTTAGAAATGAATATGCAACTGATAAGCAATATCTTAAATATCCTTGTTGGTGCAAAGTAAGCAGTCAATAAAATGTGAAAAAAACTTTAAATCAGCTGGAAATGATAAACTCAGCCTTTGAGTTAAGGCAAGTCAAAAGGCAATAAAATGTTACAGACAACCAGTTAATTGTTTTAGTGAGCCTCTAAAGTCTTTGAAAAAAATAGTGGTGAGGGGGTTACCTCAACCACAGCAAAGCACACTTGCTATTCAGAGCTTCATTTAGTCCTAAGAAAGCCTCTGTGTTGAGGAATAACTGCCACTTTAACTCACAAAACTCCAGTAAAGCATCCACATCTCCATAAAATAAATCTACCTGTTCTAAAACTAGGAATACATATTTCTGGAACCCTGTGCATACTTGACTGTGTTTACCTAAAGCATTATTTGTCTCTTTATTATGTATGGCTGCACAGTGTTCTTTGATACAGCTTGACAGTTTCCTCAGTGTAATGTCCCAGGTTTTAGAAATAATGTCTCAAACCAATTCATACATAAACTAAAGAAATTGATAATGGTTAACAGGTTATCTAAGACATCTTAAAGCACATTTAATATTAAGAGACTTATTCAATCTTGGCTGGGAATCTGCATTAAGTAGCAGCTGCCACTTTAATTCACTCACCTCTAGTAATGTGTCTGTGTCACCAAACAAGTCTGTCTGTTCTAGCACAAAGAATTTAAATTGAACAAAACCTGGGCATGACAAGCTATGTTTACATAAAGCATTTCTATTGTCAACATTAGGTATAGCTGCACAGTACTCCTTAATATGGCTTGAAAGTTTTCGAATAGTTTTACCAATATAGAAATTGCCACAAGTTACACAGACCCCTGCATAAATTACATTTGAACTGTGACAGTCATGGAATCTTTGGAACTCAACCTTAAAATCACAGTGTTGAAATATGTATTGTGAACTAACATGTATGTAGTCACAGACCACACATAAGCCACAAGAGTACATGCCTAGAGGTTTATCGGCATTACATGATTGTTCAAGTAGAAAGGGCTTATCTGAGTGCTCAAAAGATGCTTGCAAAGACTTTGTTTTTTTATATGAAAAAACAGGTGTAGGTCCAAGAATAGTGGTGATATCCCTGCCCATTTTTTTCAAATGATTTTATTATTTCCTCGTGGTCTGAGCAAATGGGTAATGGAAAGCTGAGGGTTCGGGCCAAACTGTGGTTCTGATTGGCTTCGAGGGGGGGATTGGTACTAGCCAGGATTCTGATTAGCTGTGGTGGGGGTTTAGGCCAAAGAAACATTTTGATTGTGTGTTTGTGGTAATCCATATTTAAGTATTGGTCGAAATTTTGACTGCCGTGATTCATTGACCTCAGTAAAAATGTAATTATTCAAATCCATAGAGTAATGTCTATTCGCAAAAAGGAAACTTGAGAAGCGGCTTTCTTTAAAGAATCAGTCATCCTCACTTATAATCCTAGAATATCTAATAAATTGTCCTCTGGCTATATTCTTTTTCATAAAAAAAGGATGCTGACTGTCGAAGTCTAAGTAATTAATCTGGTAAGTGCTTTTGCGATAAATGTTAGACTTCCATGAAAGAGTAGGAGTATCCCAGTGTAATTTCTATATCAAGAAACTGCAATACTGAGCCGCAGCTTCAAAGTTTAAAGTTAAGAAAAGGAATACTGTCAAACAGTGATTGAATGAAGCAATCAAGTTCTTGTTGCGTACTTTGCTACACAAAAAATAAATTGTCAATGTAACATTTGTACAGTCCAATTTTCTTAAATCCTGGCAAGTGGATTAGACTGCAAGCTTCCCATGCACTCAGTACAAGATTGGCAAAAGTCGGGGCCAGTTTGGTGTCCATTGCAACACCCTTTATATGCAGAACACAAAGTAAATGCAACATGATATGAAATTAGGAATGCATTTCAATGCTGCCTATAACAAGGAAGAAAATTCCTGATTTTTGCATGTTTCATATTTTTAATAAGGCTTCATATACCCACTTTACCTTTATTACTAAACATCTCACTATTTTTCAGAATTATCATATATCATGTACCATGCTCTCAAGATTTTTCAAATCTGTTTGTCGAAATAATTCTAAACATTTTATATCAAAGATGACACTTATCTTTGCCATATTTAAAAAATACTTTAAACTTGAATGTACATGAAAATATACTTATTATTAAGCACAATGTAGTTTAACACTATTTAATGTAGTTTCATTAATTCACTTCAAGGTGTACATTTCTGTAGCATGCAAATACCCTTGATTTTTAGTGTTTACATATATTCTTACATGGATATGTATATATAGTTATATATGTGCATGCACTCCCACACATGCACACTCACACACTTACTCACTTCTATCTACCTACCTACCTACCTATTTCTCCATCTATCTATCTATCTTGATATGGAAAAAGTAATGCCTTCCTCCAGATCTAAGGGGACTGTACAGGTCCATGAAGAACCTTCATCCTCATGTGTGCTTAGTTTAGGATGCCCCATCCATGCTGGCACCTCAACTGATACATAGTCAGCACCAAAGCAGGCAGCAGCAGAGGCCCACACAGACTGTGATACGTAGTCACAACACCAAAGCAGCATCAGAGGCCTGCACTGCCTCGGATGCATAGTCAGCACCAAAACAGGCAGCAGCAGAGGCCCACACTGCCTGTGATACATAGTCACAGCACCAAAGCAGGCAACCGAAGCTCCCACTGCCTCTGATACATAACCAGCACCAAAGGAGGCAGTATCTGAGGCCCACACTGCCTCTGAAATGTGAATGCAAGTCACTGAGGAGAGGCATGTTTATGACTATCAGAACCATGAAGCCTTACTAATGCATGAGGTGGGTGTTACCACTGGCATCTGTCAGCAGATGTGCAGTGCTGTAATCCAGGCACAGACATTTGTTAATCAGACCATGTCAGAGATTTTCAATATACTGCGTGGCCTGAGTGAAGACCTTCAACCACTCAATGAATTGTGGGAAAAATGGATCCCACTTGGCAGCCATTAGTGCATCACTGCATTTGCTGGGAAATGGCCAATGTAGCTGTTGTAGGGGTTGGTTTGCACAATGCATAGGGGAACAACAGAGTACTCATGGCCACATTATTACAGTGAAGGCCACCTTATACATGGTTGCCTCCATCCCCAGCCATGGATGATCTCCTAGACATAGGTGATGCTAATCCAACTCCATTGCTGTCTCCACCTTTGGCTGTGGAACCTCACCTTGATATGGCCAACACTCTGACACAGACACTGTGAGCCCACCTCACTGTACATTTTAATGTCCACTCCTATTCAGTATACAACAGTTCAACAATAGCCCACTCTTCCACAGTTTTACCATAACTATCACTCATCCATGGCAGACTATTGTACAGTGTCTGCCATCTACCTGCTAAAACCACACAACAGTGGTCACGTGAAATTCACCCATGTGCATCCAATATGCTTTGCTATCTTCTAGACAAGATGCCTCCAGAACTGACACTGCAGGACCACTTGGCACAAATAGCCAGCATTCCACCCCTGGTATCTCCATCTCATTACCCGAGGACATAATTCATAACACCCCACAACTTTCTAGCTGTGTGTGTGTGTGTGTGTGTGTGTGTGTGTGTGTGTGTGTGTGTGTGTGTGTGTGTGTGTGTGTGTGTGTGTGTGTGTGTGTGTGTGTGTGTGTGTGTGTGTGTGTGTGTGTGTGTGTGTGTGTGTGTGTGTGTGTGTGTGTGTGTGAGTGTGCTTACTATAGGTACCATTCATGTCCCTTACATCTATGGTAGTATTGCTCTCCAATACCACTATGCTTTCCACTTGTGCAAATGATGATGATGATGATGATGATGATGATTATCCCCTGCGTACTCATCCAGCTAATGTGGGCATGGTACAGTCTGATGCACAACATGTTAAATTAATGCACTGTAATGCATAGCCTGGGTATGACAATGCATGTATCAGTTTTGTTCTGCGTTTGCCTTGTCATGGCCCATATTTATGGACCAGACACTGCCTGTTTGCCAGTTTCATGGCATATTACCTAGCTCTGCCTCACCTGGGGGCACAGGCATGTCAGACAATGTTGTAGTCTCCTCTTGCTTTAACCTCATAGCACCATGCTGAGTAGCATGACACATCAACCCTGCTGGACACCTCAACAGCATAATACAGTGCATCACCAGGTATATTCAGACAGCAGAAGCAGAGATGCAGCGTAACAATGTTCCACATCTGTGCCAATGTGATGCTGCATGCCATCTCTGCCTTTGTCTTTGGGGGGGGGGCGGCTGGAGGTTATCAACCATGGTTTTAAGGCATATGCAGCATCACCTGCAACACATCACTAAATGCCATTATGAGTTGAATGTTCACGAGACTGGACCTTTCTAGGGTTGGTAAAATGTGCACCTACAAACAAGATGAACTTGCGGAAAGTCCTCCTGCTTGCCATTCCGGCATAGGTTGCATGTGTGCCAGCTATGGGAATCATGGAAACTTCCTGGATGGTGCAAAGATAGATAGTATTTAATATCATGTGAGTTGCACACCACATGGCAATTGATGAAGTGGAAATGCTTCCAGCTGATATACTGGCATGATGTGATCCAGAAAAGACCTTGGCAGCAACTTCGCTGTAGTTAGTAGCCCACAGGACTTTCAGAAAATGGGCTATGTTTTGAGTGAGCACATGGTGATAGATCTCTACCCTGCTGTCCTTGGGAATCGCATCTGCTTCTCCACATGCATCATTATCATGTCTAGGAATCAAAGTTGAATTTGTGAGGATGAGGCTTGTGAAACTCTAGAATGTCTCCAGCAGAATGCTGAAAAGTCTCCACAGCAAGAATGATTATTGCTACATAAACTTTTATGTCCACTAGGATAGTTATTCTACACATCCCCATTTATCCCATGTGACGAATGCACAAGTTGAGAGCTAAGGCTCGCATACTTTACATATTTTTTGTTTATGTGTTCTCCTAGACCAAATATATTTTGTCTGTGTTAGGTGGTATTCAATTGTTTTGCGGCTTAGTACACTGAATATGGTATTCCTTCTTATGAAACCTGCTCCAAAAACATGTCCAAAAATGTCACAGGAATAAAAGCAATCAGGGAGGCTGAGTTATCAAAAAGACCAAGCACATGCATTGCACCTTTGGTCAATAAGCACTTTCATCTCACTACACATATTTACAAGAGATGTCATGTTCATCAAGATTATCAACCCCCTTTTCTACATGGGGTCAGGGTGTCACATCAACTGTCATGCCTTAATGTGACAGGTTTTTTCTCACATAATCCATCCATCTCTTTCCTGGATGCCCTCATTTCCTCTTGTTTTCTTCGTGTCTGTCCCAAATCTTCATCACTAGATTGTTTTCTGCTTTTCTGCAGATGTAACTGAATTACTATAATATGTTCTCTATGACCTTCTCTGTAACTGAAGCGACTCAGGTTATTGCTTTGATGTTCTTATTTCTTTGTCTGTCCCACAGTGTGTATCCTACAGCCATTTCAAGCACTTCAACTCCGTCACCTCTAGCTTCCTCAACTGCTTAGCCATCACTACCCAGATTTCTGTACCATACAGCAGTACTGGTCACATCACTTATTTCAAGTTTATTTGGCATTTTTCTGTGACACAGTACCACGGACACTTATTGCCAGTTGACTTTAACCCCTCAGATACTAGCTTTAAACACTTCATTCAAACTTTTTCTCTCCTCGACAATCTCTCCTAGATACTTGAAGCTGTTATGCTGTTCTACCATTTTTCCTTCTGTCTCAAATTTCAACTTATTTTTAATACCCCATTTCCTGTCATGAAAATCATCTTCTCTGTACTTGGTTTCATTCTGTGTGCCTTCAGTTTTGCATTACATTCCCCTATGATTTGCTCAAGTTCTTGTTCAGAGTCTACTTGCAATCTCACATTGTCTGCATGTAGTGGGTTTGCTAATCTGTCCCTTACTTTTGTTCCAGTTAACTACCAGATCTCCAGCCTAGTCTATGTTGATAGAGCCATCTCCGACTATTTCTTACATATGATTATGGACACAAGAGACTTCATTAGTCTAAATAATTTTGATTGCTTCTTATTAACCTATAATGTAATGACTCCAAAACACAACTACAGCACTTAGCATAAGCATCTCATGAGTGGCACTGTGGTGTAGCAGTCAGGACTGCTGTCTCAAGGAGCATGGTTCAGCAGATTGATTTTCAGCTTGGTGTCTTCTGCATGATGTCTTCATGTCCTACATTTCCACATGTTTTCACTGGGATCTTTTATTTTCTACCATGTCCCAAAGATATAATGGAATGTGGTATATGAATGGGTGAGTTTCTAAGTTGCGTGAGTGCATGTGTGTGTGTGTGTGTGTGTGTGCAGGCGCGAGCACGCACTTGCATGTGTATGTGTTTACATGTGTGCACGCGTGTGCCCACTGTTTTTGATGTGTATCCTGTGATGTTGTGTCATCCTATATAGGGTTGGCAGTCTGGCTTACACCCACATCTTGGCAGGATAGGATATGGATTCATCATGAGTTTGCAAAGGATAAACAGGTATCTGAAAAAGAGTGAATTAATAAATAAATGAATAGCAATGGGAATAAAATACAAACAGATTTGCTTCTAAGGCATTTAGAGTTTGGAACTCTGAGACATTTTTCATGAGATGAAAGTTAACAGATTAGAGAAAGGTTGTGAAAAGCAGAAGGAAACATAAGGAAAGAAGGATAGACAAATGGTGTAGAAAATATATAAATGCACCCTGAGTTTGCTCTAATGAAGAAGAGACAGATTACAATGATGGAATGACAGAGACAAATATTCATGGAGTTGCAGAGTGTTACTTTTGACAAATGGAGTAAAAAAAAACAGGTCAGTAAAACTCAGTGATTGTGAATTATTAGATAACATACTGTTAATTGATTGTTCTACAGATAAGCATACTACCCGGAAAACTCAAATAGCTGTTGTACTGAGCGATTAAACAGGCTGTAGACAAATTAGGTTACAAGCAGAAGTCCAGAGCAAAGCTTTTAGTGTGGTGGAAGAGACATGGAGTTGAGGATGCATGGCATTAAATGGGACAAGGAGTGAAAGACTACAAAAAGGAATAAGCTGCAGTATTAATACATGCAGTTTTAGGATGCCTGACTACACAAGAAGCAACACTCCATAGAACATCAGTGATATAAGATACAGTGGGGAAGACTTAAGTATATATGGAGTGGGTTAACTTGCTGGTCCTGCAGGTCAGCCTACTCTATCATGCAGTGGAGCACCCAAAGCACCCAGACCACCCATCTTTCCCATGGCTGCTCTTTCAAACTGCTCTTTCAAACAGTGTTATAAGATACAATGGGGAAGACTTAAGTATATATGGAGTGGGTTAACTTGCTGGTCCTGCAGGTCAGCCTACTCTATCATGCAGTGGAGCACCCAAAGCACCCGGACCACCCATCTTTCCCATGGCTGCTCTTTCAGACTGCACTATATGATGCCCTCTGAGGAGACGTGTGCTTTTACACACTGAATTCTCTTCAGCTTATTATGCGACTTGCATATAGCAGTCTGGGTTCAATTACCTTTCTTTAATACCAACTGCATCTGGAACCTCAGCCATTCGCCTTCTCAAGATAAAATACATTCACAAGGCAAACATTTTTATGCAGGTTGAACCCAGATAATTATCAGTTAATTAAACAATTAAACAAATCAACCCAGCCACTGGGGATGCACAAGCCAACACATTTCTTTGTTCCGGTCCCAAGCCTGGATAAATGGGGAGGGTTGAGTCAGGAAGGGCATCCGGTGTAAAACTTTGCCAAATCATTTCATGCAGACACCAGTAAATATTTCCATACCGGATCGGTCGAGGCCCAGGTAAACAACGACCGCCACCAGTACTGTTAGCCAACAGGGTGCTGGCGGAAATTTGGCTACTGTTGTCCGAAGAAGGAGAAGAGGCGGAAGGCATGGCCAAAGGCAGGAAGAGAGGAGAAAGGCTAGGACTGTGGTAGTGAGGGTCGTAACTTTGAATGTTGGCAGTATGACTGGTATAGGGAGAGAGCTAGCTGATATGATGGACAGAAGGAAGGTTGGTATATTGTGTGTGCAAGAGACTAGATGGAAGGGGAGTAAGGCTAGGTGTATCGAAAGTGAGTTCAAATTGTTTTATCATGGTGTGGATGGGAGGAGAAATGGCATAGGAGTTATTCTGAAGGAACAGTATGCTAAGAGTGTTTTGGAGGTGAAAAGAGTGTCAGATAGAGTGATATTTATGAAGCTGGAAAGTGATGGTGTAATGATGAATGTTGTTAGTGCATATGCTCCATAAGTTGGGTGTGCAATGGATGAGAAAGAAAAATTTTGGAGTGAATTGGATGAAGTGGTGATGACTGTACCCAAGGGTGAGAGAGTGGTGATTGGAGCAGATTTCACTGGACATGTTGGTGAAGGGAACAGAGGAGATGAGGAAGTGATGGGTAGGTATGGTGTTAAACAAAGGAATGCAGAAGGTCAAATGGTAGTGGATTTTGTGAAAAGGATGGACATGGCTGTGGTGAATATGTATTTTAACAAGAGGGAGGAGCATAGGGTGACATACAAGAGTGGAGGAAGATGCACACAGGTGGATTATATCTTATGTAGGAGAGCCAGTTTGAAGGAGATTGAAGACTGTAAAGTGATGACCCGAGAAAGTGTAGTTAGGCAGCATAGGATGGTGGTTTGTAGGATGAAGTTGGTGATCAAGAAGAGGAGGAGGAGTGTGAGGGCAGCACCAAGGATCAAATGGTGGAAATTGAAAAAGGGTAATTGTGAGGTGGAGTTCAGGGATGAGTTAAGACAGGCACTGGGTGGCAGTAAAGAGTTACCAAATAGCTGGGTAACTACAGCAGAGCTAGTAAGGGAGATGGCTAGAAAGGTGCTTGGTATCACATCTGGACAGAGGAAGGACGACAAGGAGACATGGTGGTGGAATGAGGAAGTACAGGAGAGTATACAGACAAAGAGGTTGGCAAAGAAGAAGTGGGATTGTCAGAGAGATGAAGAAAGCAGACAGGAGTATAAGGAGATGAGGTGCATGGCAAAGAGAGAGGTGGCAAAGGCTAAGTATAAGGCATATGAAGAGTTGTATGAAAGGTTGGACACTAAGGAGGGAGAAAAGGACCTGTACCGATTGGCTAGACAGAGGGACCGAGCTAGGAAAGATCTGCATCAGGTAAAGGTGATAAAGGATAATGAGGGAAACATACTCACAAGTGAGGAGAGTGTTTTGAGGAGATGCAAAGAGTACTTTGAGGGGTTGATGAATGAAGAGAATGAGAGGGAGAGAAGGTTGGATGATGTAGGGATAGTGAATCATGAAGCACAATGGATTAGCAAGGAGGAAGTAAGGATAGCTATGAAGAGAATGAAGAATGGAAAGGCTGTTGGGCCAGATGACATAACTGTGGAAGCATGGAGGTGTTTAGGTGAAATGGCAGTGGAGTTTTTAACCAGCTTGTTTAAAGTAATCTTGGAAAGTGAGAGGATGCCTGAGGAATGGAGAAAAAGTGTTTTGGTACCAATTTTTAAGAATAAGGGTGATGTGCAGAGCTGTAGTAACTACAGAGGGATTAAGTTGTTCAGTCACAGCATGAAATTATGGGAAAGAGTTGTGGAAGCTAGGTTAAGAAGGGACATCATGATTAGTGATCAGCAGTATGGTTTCATGTTGGGAAAGAGCACTACAGATGCGATGTTTGCTCTGAGAGTGCTGATGGAGAAGTACAGAGAATGTCAGAAAGAGTTGCATTGTGTTTTTGTAGACTTAGAGAAAGCATATGACAGGGTGCCTAGAGAGGAGTTGTGGTATTGTATGAGGAAGTCAAGAGTGTCAGAGAAGTATGTAAGAGTGGTACAGGATATGTACGAGGGTAGTGTGACAACGGTGAGGTCTGTGGTGGGAGTGACGGATGCATTTAAGGTGGAGGTGGGGTTACATCAAGGATCAGCTCTGAGCCCTTTCTTATTTGCAATGGTGATGGACAGGTTGACAGATGAGATCAGACAGGAGTCCCCATGGACTATGATGTTTGCAGATGATATTGTGATCTGTAGTGAGAGTAGGGAACAGGTGGAGGAGACCCTGGAGAGGTGGAGATATGCTCTAGAGAGAAGAAGAATGAAGGTCAGCAGGACTAAGACAGAATATATGTGTGTGAATGAGAGGGAGGATAATGGTGAGGATGCAAGGAGTAGAGGTGGCGAAGGTGGATGAGTTTAAATACTTGGGGTCAATAGTTCAGAGTAACGGTGAGTGTGGAAGAGAGGTGAAGAAGAGAGTACAGGCAGGATGGAGTGGGTGGAGAAGAGTGTCAGGAGTGATTTGTGACAGACGAGTGCCTGTAAGAGTGAAAGGGAAGGTCTACAAGAGAGTAGTGAGACCAGCTATGTTATATGGGTTGGAAACAGTGGCACTGAAAAAAGGCAGGAGTTTGAGCTGGATGTGACAGAGTTAAAGATGTTAAGATTTGCACTGGGTGTGACAAGGGTGGACAGGATTAGGAATAAGTATATTACAGGGTCAACCCAGGTTGGAAGGTTTGGAGACAAAGCCAGAGTGGCAAGATTACGTTGGTTTGGACATGTGCTGAGGAGAGATGCTGAATATATTGGGAAAAAGATGCTAAGTATGAAGCTACCAGGTAACAGGAAAAGAGGAAGGCCTAAGATACGGTTTATGGATGTTTTGAAAGAGAACATGCAGGTGGTTGGTGTGACAGAGCAAGATGCAGAGGACAGGAAGAAATGGAAACAGGTGATCCGCTATGGCGACTCCTAACGGGAACAGCCGAAAGAAGATGATGAAACAATTAATCAAATCAACAATTCACCATCCTAAAAAAACTTTCATATCCCCCTGTGTGCAACATCATCAGAAAATAAATAACATCTTATCTATTAAAACCAATCCTACATAGACTTTACTTAATAAATATTATTAAATAAATGTTTTATCATTTTAAAAAAAAAATTACATTATTAGAAAATGCATTTTTAGAAAATAATAAAAACACAAACTGACTTCTAGGTTTAAACCCCTAGGACATAAAGTCTTAACATCCACATCCCATCCCCACCCCCCAGTAAAGAAACCTCCATAAAAAACTTCTCCAAGGCCAACTTCATACTACTCAAATCAGAAGTGACAAACTTCATGACACCCATGCAGATGAGAATTGAAAGTTCAACTGCTGAATGCTACGCTAAGGCACTGTACAAGCACATCCACTCATGCATGAATCGTGCCATCCCAAATAGAACCAAGATGTATTCCTCCAAAAAAGGAAGCCAGTCTGGTTTTCCTCTGCCATAAACAAACTTTACAACAAAAGGAAAAAACTGTTGCAGAAAAGAGGAAATTCCCTGGATGCAAAAAACTCCCTTACCAGCCTCAGTAAGAAGCTGAAATCCCTCATAAAATCCTCCAAAGCTAGTTATGAAAATAAAATTGCCAAAGATTCCAAAGACAACCACAGAGCATTCTATAACTATGTCAAAAATGTAAATAGCAATGCTCAGATCTGCTCTGAGCTACAGCAGAATGGCATTAAATATACTGATCCCAAGGATATTGCCAATATCCTGGCAGATCGATTCAGTGCCAACTTCACCCCACTCTCACCCCCTAAATGGCCCATCTCAATACTGGAAGATTGCCAAATTCCAGTAATAATGGCCACACAGGTAAACAATGCACTCTCCAAAGCTAAGAATACAGCATCCATGGGACCAGATGACATCCCAGGCTGTGTACTACATGAATTACAAAATGAACAGGCACCTCACCTAAGTGTCATGTTTAATCATATCCTCACCTCAGGCTTCGTGCCCACTGAGTGGCACACAGCTACAGTTATCCCACACCACAAGGGGGGATCCACCTTGGATCCCGGGGACTACTGCCCCATCAGTCTGACGAGCCTGATCTGCAAGGCCATGGAATGTATTATCATGGAACTTATAAACAAAGACATTGGCAACCTTAAAACACTGGACCCCACCCAGTTTGGGTTTGTGAAGGGCTGATCTTGTCTCCTCAACCTTATTGACTTCTTCAAATCAGTCTCCAGAGCTGTGGATGAGGGTAAGGCAATTCACACAGCCTATCTGGACCTCGCTGAGGCCTTTGACACCATCCCCCACTCTGGAATCATAGATAAACTTACTAAGCTGGGCATTAATCCCTACGTCACTGGATGGGTTGCCAACTGGTTTACTGACAGAACCCACACTGTAAATGTAGCTGACTCCAAATCCAGCTCCAGACAAGTGACAAGTGGAGTACCTCAGGGTTCAGTCCTGGGACCTCTCTTGTTTGGCATCTACTTCTCTGAAGTACAGGTCAACACTAAGGGATTCTGGCTAACAAAGTTCACAGATGACTGCAAACTGGGAGCCATTACTGAATCCCCAGATGATGTGGATACTCTACAAAAGGGTCTTACAGAAATAGATCCTTGGTGCCAGAGCCATGGGCTCAAGCTCAATGCCAAGAAATGTATAGTTATCCCCTTTGGGAAAAAACATGTACCCGTGAATCATCAAATAGGTGGCAGTACACTAAACACCGAAAGTGTGATAAGAGACTTAGGGACACAGGTGGACAGTGGTCTCACCTTCAATAACCACATTGCCACAACAGTCAGGAAATCCTTCTATGTGGCACACCTCATCACTAAGGGCTTTTCATCCAGGAAAAAAGGAGGTCATTGTCCCACTGTACTCATCCTTCATTAGACCCATTATAGAATACAACGCCCCATTTGGTATGTACCTCTCAAGACATCTGCTACAACTGGAAAGGCCACAGAAATACCTCTCTGAAAGAATCACAGGCCTAAAGCAGATGCCCTATGCTGACCGCCTTAAAAAACTCCAGCTATACTCTGTCGCATATCATCTCCAAGGCGATCTCTGCTTAACATACAAGGCCATATGAAACCCAGAGCTGTTGGACATGCTACAATCCCAATCCCTCAGGGCCACATGCTCCAGGGATCTAAATCTTGTCATCACAATAAACAAAACATGCTGGAGGGATAGGTTCCTGACCCAGAGACTCCCCAGACTCTGGAATAGACTGCCTATACATGTCAAGCAGAGCGCCTCTTTGGCCCTCTTCAAAAGGAACCTTGATGATTGGATGGGAGAAAAGAAATTCACCCCGGGGATCACGTCAGTCGCCCTAGACAGGGGTCCAGGGAAGTAAATAGTGTGGGAGAAATACCAGGGAATTATTATGGTTAGGCTTGTATAGGCCCTAGGCCTAGTACCAACCTATGAACCTATGAACCTATAATTAAGAACCATCTTGCTTTCTAATTCAGTTAATTTTTTAGCAGAAGCACCTCCTCTTTACAAATAAGGCTGGGCAAGAATACTAAAGAAAAGAATGTCATCAGAGCCAATATGAGCCCTATGAAAGTGTTCTGCTGCAGGACTGTTTACAATACAATTTCTGATGTCTCTTAAATGTTCCATGATGCAAATCTTCACTTTCTTTTAGCTTGCCCTATATACCATTTAGTGAAATAATACCCACAACCAATAATATACACAACGCCACAAGTCACAGTCAAATCTCTCTCTTGAACTAAACCTCCTGCCATTGATTTTAGTACCTGACAAGTTCCTAATGTTGCTACAAACCTTACAGTCTTCACATGCAAAGGAACCCTTCCGTTCCCCCACATTCTACCAATGACTTTGCCTAAAATTAAGCAGCTCCTTCAAGTTGTAAAATATCCTGTAGGAAAATGTAACAAATCTTGGAAATAAATGTCCCACCTCTGTCTTGATGAACCACGTGCCATAAGTCCTTAGCTAGGTTCTCCAGAATTTCAGAAAAAGGTATATATTTAGTGACAAAATAAACGTTCTTGTCACTACCTTCATAATCTTCATGCTTCTTAACATCACTCCTCCACCACCAGACTTTCTTAAATTTATTACCATTACTTCCATCAAGTTTCCTTCTGGCATTGTTTAAAATCTCCAAAGAATATCCTCTAGCCAAAAGTCTATCCCCTCACCTTCATAAAATTTCTTTCTTTGTCTCTCTTCAGAGGTGTTAAAGGATATTCTCCTAAATTCCATATATCAAAGAGACTTAATCAAATATTGGGGATGCATGCAGCTAGCATGCAAGAAATTGTTCACCACTGTCATCTTTTTATAAGGCTTGTATTGAATAAATTTGTCCTTGTCAATATAAAACTTAACATCCAAAAAATGCATGGATTCTTTATTGAGTGCATAAGTAAACTTCACACCATTGGCACTGTTATTTAATTCACCCCAAAATTCCACAAACTGTCTCTGGGATTCAAGAAGCTCAGCACAAGGATGGTTTTAGCTTTGCGCCGAGTGTCCTCACTACAGATGGTGCAGCAGCAGCATATAAATATGTATGAGGGTGCGCCGCCGCACCCTCGATGTGCACAGGAAATGTGTGTGAGTGCAGGGGGCGTGTACAAGTGCTCTACGGAGGTGTAACCATGCCCCGACAGTTGCACAACCTGCTGTACTTACTAGCAGAGCCCACCTCTAATAGTAACGCAGTAATTCAGTGTCCATGGATACCGAAATGTATGCTAAGCATAGAAGAGTGTCCATGAACAGTGAAATAAAATCGAAGTAGTAAACACATGAGCATGTAGTGGAATGTTGAGCCCCTCCCCTAGAACTTTCACAATTAGATTCCTCGTGTCCCTATTATACATTTCAATTGCTGCAAAATTGAAGGTGTAAGCAAAGTGCAGCGTGTTTGCGCGTCACTGCCCTCCGCGGAGCATAGCTTACACATCAAAATCATTCAAATAGAGAAAAACATGCAGAATCAACATAAATGTCAATAGTGTACTGTTTAGAGCATCCGCCTAACGAACAAGCATTCACGGTTCGAGTTCAACAATAGCACATATCATTCTCCATGTGGAATTAATGTTTTGCTATAAAACCAACATAAGAGTATTGCATGAGATATTTAACTAAATGTCATTCAATCAAAGTGGCACTGTTATAATGCATAAGGCACTAGTAAGCAGGTGTAAGCACAAATAAGCAGCAGTAAACATACATAAGTACCAGTAAGCAAGTCTGAGTGCGCTTGCGTGGGTCTAATCAGTACCCAGCATAGGAAATGTATATAAGTATGTACAGATATTTAATTTATATATATATATATATATATATATATATATATATATATATATATATATATATAAAAACTAAGAACTGAACTTCGTGACAATAAAAGCATTCAAAAAAATAGTAAATCACACCAACAACTCTTGTAGAACTTTAGCGCTTTCGTCTTATTTATTATCAAGACTTCTTCAGAAAGACATGTTTCATAAGTATGAGCAACCATTTTTACTTCCTTTATATACATTAGTTCTAGCAGGCCATTTAAATTAACAACAGTTCCTTTCCAATAGTAAAGTGTAAACAAGCAGGGTGCTGTGTGCATTTTCATTAACATTACAATCGCAATTACATAAGGTAAATTAGTGAGACAGTAATAGCCTTGTGGTGCCGTGTGCATACTAAAAGGGATTGTGTGCAAAAAGGGATCCTGTGCAAAAAAGGGGATTGTGTGCAAAAAAGGGACTGTGTGCAAAAAGGGATTGTGTGCAAAAAAAAAAAAAAAAAAAATTGGGGGGGAACCGGGAAGGATGACAGTCATGCTGTGATGATTCTAATATAAACACGTAACTTATGAGTCTTTGCCTCCAAAGGTAAGTAAGGAAGGGAACGGAGGAAGGTGGAGGAGTCAGGTAGAGAGTCCTACTATGCTTTGGTATCGGTGTGTGTGTAGAGTAATGTGTGGGTATGCCACCTGATGGGGGAGTGGGAGGAATGCGGTATCGAACCGAAGGACAAAAACAGAAAAGATTTCACAATACGTGGACCACATTCTTTACCCCATTGTACAGAACAGCAAATACTACACCAAGGACTCCTGGGCTTTTCTAAATGACATCTTCAAACTAAGGCTGGATGGAGGGGAATATTTACTGGTCACCCTAGATGTAGAAGCACTCTACACAAACATCCCCCACATCAAAGGACTGACCCTCACCAGACAGTACCTGAACAGGCACTCCAACCTAAGCCGGACTAAGATTAATACTGTATGCAGGTTAACAGAAGCAGTATTAAGAAATAACTTCTTTCAATTCAACGGGAAGATTTACCACCAACAGAAAGGGGTAGCCATGGGGTCCAAAATGGCCTCAGCATATGCAAACTTAGTCCTCAGTGCCTGGGAAATGGATAAGGTTGAATCACTGCCCGGGTTCAACAACACCATAATGTACAGGCGTTATATTGATGACGTCTTTTTTGTCTGGAAGGGGGACAGACTTTCCCTGAGCAATTTTCTGGAAACCCTTTTCCAGAGTCTGGACTTCCTGACCCTCACAGTAGGACATATCGGAACCACCACTCAATTCCTGGATATTCACCTCACTATAGACCCAAAAAGTGGACAGTTTGACTCCAACATCTACCGCAAGCCCACTTTCCGGAATAACTATCTAGAGTTCAGCAGCCAGCATCCCCATTTCATGAAAAAGAATATTGTAAAAGGACAATTCATCTGGTTATCCAGACTCATTTTTAAGGACGAGGTTTTCATCAAAGAAGGTTTTTACCTCAGAAACTTGTTCCTAGAAAGAAAATACCCAGAGTATCTATTGGACAACCTGTTCCAAGAGATCATACAGCACAGACGCTCCAGGTACCCACCAATCCTGGAAAAGGGATTCACAGCAAGGGCACAGAATGGACCGAACAAAAAGGACTGGGTGTCAAGTTTCCCCCTTCCAATTTCCACCGATATGTTTGGAATCAGAGGGGTCCTCACCAATAATTGGGACATCTTGGGAGGAGAAAAAGGTCTGACAAAGTTACTTGGGACATCCCCAAACTTCTGTTTCAAACGAACCTCTTCTTTTGGTGGTGCGTTCGAGAGGAATAAAAGCCCATCCCCACAGAGCGAAGTATCGACAGAACCTGGAATGTCTGACTGCGGCAAGTGTGTTGCCTGTGTACACATACGAAAAAACAACAACGTCACCTTCCCGCACTGCAACGGAACTGTCAGTCTACATGACCACTATGATTGCAACACAAAAAATGTAGTCTACTGTGCCTTCTGCGAACACTGTGGGAATTTCTATATCAGCAAAATGAACAGGAAGCTGAGTAGCCATATTAAAGAACGCACTGCAGCAATACACAAACAGGACAGTTTGAATGCCTTGGCTAAACACAGTGCTATTTGCCCAAACTTCACAGGATTCAAATTCACAGTGCTGGAAAAAAATAACAGAATTTGTAGGGACATGGACACATTCCTGCAAGTCCGGGAATTAAAATGGCAGATAGAACTGAGAGCTGATGTCTATCCAGGTCTCAACGAGACACTGAACAATAAATGTGCACTTAAATGGTATAGAGATTGAAATGTGATAGGGTTTGAAGAACTGTGCAAGAGGGTTTGAAGAATTGTGCAAGTAGATTTAATGTGTTTATGGATTTACAACTGTGCAAGTGAATATAATGTGTTTCCTCTCTCTCTCTCTCTCTCTCTCTGACTTTTGACTCCCCCATACCCCTACACACATGCTCCCAATCACCAGGCTAGCCCCACTGACCACACCAACTATACCCCCCGGTCTCACTATTTCACGCATCCATTCAAGGGGTGATACCATCCAAACCAGCCCACAGCTGGTACCATCCGCACTGACAGTCTTCTGGGACACTCTGTAATTTATATGCTCCTTGTCATGGGTGGCCCCCTACCAGCCCCCACTCAAGTCCACATCGCATTCCTCCCACTCCCCCATCAGGTGGTATACCCCCACATTACTCTACACACACACCAATACCAAAGCATAGTAGGACTCTCTACCTGACTCCTCCACCTTCCTCCGTTCCCTTCTTTACTTACCTTTGGAGGCAAAGGCTCATAAGTTGCGTGTTTCTATTAGAATCATCACAGCATGACTGTCATCCTTCCCGGTCCCCCCCCCCCCCAAATTTTTTTTTTTTTTTTGCACACAATCCCTTGTTGCACACAGTCCCTTTTTGCACACAATCCCCTTTTTTGCAAACGATCCCTTTTTGCACACAATCCCTTCTAGTATGCACACGGCACCACAAGGCTATTACTGTCTCACTAATTTACCTTATGTAACTGCGATTGTAATGTTAATGAAAATGCACACAGCACCCTGCTTGTTCACACTTTACTATTGGAAAGGAACTGTTGTTAATTTAAATGGCCTGCTAGAACTAATGTATATAAAGGAAGTGAAAATGGTTGCTCATACTTATGAAACATGTCTTTCTGAAGAAGTCTTGATAATAAATAAGATGAAAGCACTAAAGTTCTACAAGAGTTGTTGGTGTGATTTACTATTTTTTTGAATGCTTTTATTGTCACGAAGTTCAGTTCTTAGTTAAAATTTCTTCTCTTCGTTCAATTTTTTTGAGTGCGGTTAATTTTAGTTATATATATATATATATATATATATATATAGATAGATAGATATATGGTTGCCGACATATACATATATGTATATTTATATATATATATATATATATATATATATATATATATATATGTGTGTGTGTGTGTGTGTGTGTGTGTGTGTGTGTGTGTGTGTGTGTGTGTGTGTGTGTGTGTGGGTGTGTGTGTGTGTGTGTGTGTGTGTGTGCGCGCAGATATACAGCTATGATAGGAAACAGCACACAAGAATGACATATGTTAACAGGCTATGCCAATGGAAGTGAGGGGCCCAAGCAAGAAACATGAAACACGTAGCATGACCTTCCACCCCCCCCCCCATAGCCGGGCACTGGACACATACACACAAACCCACAAACAATGTAAATTGTCCACTGCTCCAAAGACCACAGGCAGGATACAACCCGGGGGGGGGTACACAGTGCACCCGTGAAATCTAATCTTGAAACACAGACATGAGCATCCCTTGTGGGACACCCCAAAAACTGACAAGACCAAAAGAAGGTGATACACCGAACATTCTGGCTGGGGTGTATACATACCCAAATACAAGGGTGGGAAAGCCTGATGACCCATGGGTCGAGACAATTGTATGACATGGGTCCTGTGCAGTGGAGAGTGGGCAGCGTGTAGTGGTGTGTTCAGTAAGGATGGGTGCTGTACAGGAGGTGCATGTGGGGGAACTATGGGTAGCTAGTTATGGGTCTAGGTATGCAGGTGTTGGCTGGTGTGGGCCTATATGGACAGCCCCAGGGATGTAAGCAAATGTGTTCATTGGACAGAAGCGTCACCCAATGAGCAGCCACACCCACTACGAGTCCCACTGCAGCAAAGTGTAATCTATATGGCAAGGAATGGAATAACCAGATGTAGATGTATATATGTAGAGGTATGTGTGTGTATGTCTACCCATAGCGACATAGAGATAAACCTTTCCTCCTCCATAGTACAAATGTATACATGCAGAGACAGAATACATATACATACCCACATATAGATATATAGATATGCAGACACCCATAGACCCATATGTTGTTAGATAAATATATATAGACAGCAATATATAAATATATACATGTATGCATACATATACAGATATATCTGTATATAGTAATGTGTATATATATATATATATATATATATATATATATATATATATATATATATATATATATATCTATGTGTGTGTGTGTATATATATATATATATATATATCTATATGTGTATATATGTATATATATATATTTATATATGGATATGATACAGCAGTTACGGATTACATATGTTCACAGGCCGTGCATATGGGGGTGAAGGGTCCAATAAACAAATGTGTAACGCATAGCCTCAACCTCCCTCCAGCTAGGCCGGTGAGACATACAGACACACAATAAAAGCAAACACACCACTGCTTCCCAGACCACCGGCAGGATACTACCAGTGGGAGAGACCTGCCAGGTCTAATCTTGAAACATAGACATCGATGTCCCTTGTGGGACACCAAAAATTTATGATCATCCGAGTCAGTCCCAGTAATGATTCATCAAACCAGGCTGTAGATGTACACGGAGCAGTAGGTTGTGCAAGCCTGATAACCCATGGGTCAACACAACGCACGACATGTGTCCCGACATGCAGAGAGCGGGCAGTGTGTAGTGGTG
>NC_056725.1:1475794700-1475834700 GCF_019279795.1 Protopterus annectens
CCCCTCATCATACTGAGGCTACTCATATTACCTCACTTCCGTAGATAATAAAGTAGCGTTAAAAATAACGTTAAAAATAAATGCACTGTTTAAAAACGTCTCAATGTTTACGAACTCTGTTAACTAATGTAAAAAATATAATACGCTGGGCTAAATAGCAAATCAATAATATAACAATGCTAAATATATACGCACTCACTCCAATAGCTCCTATTATTTAAAACTATATCAACCACTGTAATAACTATAATAACCATAATGCACATCTTAAGATCTCTTCTAAAAACACAAAAAAATTGACCTCTTATACTGAGTTACATTATATTATATTAAACGATAATGCATTAATTAAAATACTTATTAAAAATATATAAATATCTAACCTATAACCTAATCCATTAACATACCCCATAATAGCAAATAAATAAATATTCCTATATCTATATACATAAGTTATGACCTCTACTACAAAATGCACTAACATGTACAACGATGTATGTCTAAAATAATCCTATGCATAGTATGTATGCCATAATAACATTTCCTTGTATGTATATAATGGTATAAGCTGAACCTAAAAACAACATGACAATATAATGACATCGACACACACACCCATAAACTCACCCATATATACACATAAAAACACACACACACATACATGAATGTATATATACATATACATACATGGATGCATACATACATATGCTGGCTCACATGTATATACATGCATATACACACACATATACATGCGTATACAACCTTACATACATTTGTATGGAAATACAGTCATAACAGTGCATGAATATGGCAAAACAATAGTATTGTCGCAACAAAGAAAAGCATTGCTATTTGATACGCCTACTTTTCAAAGTGGGTTTCAAAGAAATATTCTCATTTAACCCTTTCTTTCTATGGGCCCCAAGTCTCAAGATCCTTGACAGTTCTAATTCCTCCGTTCTATTAACAATATCCCCCATCCTGTTAGAGGTTTGCACTACACCCAACACTTGAAAAAGGAAAATGTGTGCATTACCAAACTTTATGGTATGTTTCGCTAGGGCACTATATTCATCACCCCTCTTCAGGCAATATTGATGGTCCCTAATACGTTCCCTCAAGGATCTATTCATTTTGCCCACATAGAAGTCAAAGCATTCCACACAGTGGGAAACATACACCACATTCCTGGTATTACAACCAGAATCAATTCTGATATCCCATAGTTTCCCTGTGTAGGGGTGTTTAAAATAGTGGGATTCATCAATAGAAGTGCAGGTGGATGTGTATGTTGTTAATACCAGAATGGGGAATGGTGCTGAAAGGCAATGAGAGGACAATGTAGGATGTGTGGACTCCCGTACCATCAGCAACTGCCCTGGTAACTGTATGAAAGGAGTCCACCATGTGTAGGGGCCATGCTCTGGCCCTAACAAGCCCAACCCGGGTGGCAGCAAAGGACGGGAGCCCAACAATGTCTCTGTGAATGACGTCCTTGATGATGTGCCCCATAGCCATGCAGAACAGTCCAGTCAGGTGTGTAGGACTATAATCCCACTCGTGCATTGTGGTGCCACCTGTGTGTAATGTGATAAATGCTGCTGTGTGCCATTCAGGAGCTACAATGTCTGAAACAAGGCTATTACTGAATATGGTGGCCTAGTGGGGAGAAATGTCATTCAGAGGTTGGTGGACATCACAGCCTGGGACGTTGGAAGGTGACATGGGGCCAGTGTCCCAGGACATATAGAGTGTAGGTCAGTACTGTCTAGGTGTGACCACAGGGACACCACAATGTTCATGTATGGATTGTGGCCCTGTAGTGAGTGAGAGGGTGTAATGTTAGCATTGAAGCCATCCTCCAGCATGTTGCCAACATCACCTGGGTCTGTAATGTTCCTGAGTGACTGTTGTATGTGACAGCAGATGTGGGTGTTGCCATCGACTACTGACATACCACCATAATGCCTGGTGGTACACCCCGGAATGTGTGGCAGTCATGTTTACGTAGCTAGTCTTGGAGTATGTGATGAGGGGCCCTGTGGCCCCACCATGGCTGACCAGTGAGCCACCCCACACATGGGAATGTACACCACTGTGCAACAGCCTACACCTGTTGTTGTACATCATATGTCCATGGAACATGACCACCAGAGTGGATTCTGTTATCTGGTGTGCACCATCATGGCTCTGTGTGGAATAGCATGATCCATGCAGTTGTGTACATGCTAATGAAGTGCACTGGGGTATGTATCAGCATTTGTATATGCATTGTCCATCTGCACGGGTGTCTTGACGTTAACAACCGCTGTCAGCAGACGTCTGTAGTAGGTGTTGTAGTACTCATGTACTGTGTATGCTGTGATGGGTGTGGTGCCGGGATATGTCTAACAAGGTTGATTAGCATATGTTCGGAATCCACCAATGAGGGGATAACCCCAGGTGTGTAACACCAGTCACATGGTGGTAGTGTTCATGCCAAGGTTAATGTAGGTCTTGGAGGTGGTGTGTATGGGTTGATCCAGCAGAGCGGAGGTTATGACTCATGGATGTGTTAGTACATGAGTGGCTATCCCAGTGAAGTGTGGGGTAGTGTCAGTCACACATCAGTAGTAGCTGTCTGAGGCCCACTGTCCAATATACCAACAAAGAAGGTATGTTAACCGTGGGGTATGATGTTGACTCTGTAGCTTGTTACAATGTGTATAGCGGTCCTGGACACAGTTAGTTGCACGTGGAGCACCTCTGATGCATTGTGCTAAGTAACTTGCCAGGATGTGTGCAAAACATAGTGGGATATGGAAACCCCTCAGCTGTGGGTGTGCCGGTCCAGGTATGTGCCTGAAAGGTATGGTCTGTCTATAACCTGTCATAGCAGGTGTGCTCTGCAGAGCCTAGAGACAGGTCCCAGTCACTGCAGAGATGTTTGAGTGGTGCATTATAAGGTGTGCCTTGCCTGCGTGCATCACAGAAGAAGATGCAAGCATTGTGTCACATGGCCCCATGTCGTGCCTGCCAGTTCCCGTCCTGCCAGTGACAGTTATTGGAAACTGTGCAAGACAGGCAGTATAGAAGCAGCAAGAGCTTTACATGTGAGCTGTACTCCCAGGGCTGACAGGTGCAAGTCATCAGTGCCACAGCATTGTGTTTGACCAGGTCAGTCAAAGCGGACAGATACCAGATGCCTGTGGAATGACTACAGAAGCATAGGCAACTGTTGAAGTGACACAGTCGGTCATTGTACAGTGGTATCGTGTCCGGACGAAAGCAAAATGCTCCCCAGGGCTTGGCCCACACCCTCAGGGCTATAAGGCTGGTGAGCTATTGCATGTCCCTGCACACATAGTCTGTGAAGTGACATCACAGGGCAGTCACACTAACATGGAGAATGACAGTCACATCGTACCTGGTGAGGTGTGGCATGGGTGCATAGGTTATGTTGCAGAAGCAGTTACCCGACAGCAAGATGTAAGCGACTATCGCCTTGTGTAGCCTGCTGTGTGGAACTGCAGTGTGACTCCCTACAGAGTCATTTATGACTGGTGTGTTGTGAATGTTATAACTCCCTATTGGCTGTATGTGATGGGCACACATGAGTCTGTGGGCTATAAGCTGGTGATGTTGTCTTCCATGATGGGGGCTACCTCTGGTGCCTACACTGAGTATGGAGACACTGCACAAGTTGTCCCGTGAGGTGTGGCCAGTGGTGTAGATCATGTGAGACTATGTGATGGTGGGGTGTGCTGCTAATGTTACACATCCCCAAATGACTGTCAGGTGCAGTCAGGGTTGGTGACAGCATTACCCCCAGCCATAGCTGTCAACCTCCTGTCCCCAAAATGAGGAACATTAGCCCTCATACTGTGTGACAAATGGGCAAAACGTGGAACACTTACAACTGGCTTACTAACAGCTTCAACTAGGAAGGGCATATGATGGCTAAAATAGGCTGGTTTTATGTATAAAATAGATATTCTAATGAATTAATATGATTCCCATCTATTTAGCCATGGCTAGCAGGTAAACAATTTCCAACAATGAATGTGTGACAGACCCTTTCAATGTGGAACCTTGAGGAACATACACCTTTTAGAACCCCAAATGAGGTACGTTCCTCGTAATGAGGTACACTTGAGAGCTATGCCCCTAGCATGGCTGCAGAAGTGCATCCCCCACAGGCTGTAGTGTCGTATGTTGGAAGGTGAGCATTGAATGTGTACATGAGACAGTTGCTCTATTGCCACATGTACGACATATCCCTCATATAGACAGGCAGTAGCACTGGTACGTGACAGTTGGACATGCCTGTATATACAACCATGTCCCACAGGATATGTGCGTTACATGTGTACAACAGCTGTTGTACCATAAGCAAGCTGAGAAGTGTAGGACAGCCAGTGTACCTGTGGGAAATGATGTGGAATGGGTGCTATAGTAATCAGTAGCTCATGACATGCTCACAAGTTCTGAACAAGTGCCTAGCATGACCATACAATACAGATAGGGTGTTGGATAATATCAACCCACAAGTGGTGATGACAGTCATTTTGGGTGGCACCGCACTATAACCCTGCTAAGTATGGTGTGCATGTCCATGAACCATTATCACTGTAGATGTTAGCAGTACAGATGTACAAGACAGCACGGATATTTGATTACAAATACCTTTGTATGTCACAGGAGTGTTCCACCAATGGTCTGTTGACAGACTCACAACTACAAAAGGTGCAAGAGTGACATGTGCACATCACACCAGTGCCAGCTACAGTAGAACAGGGTTAATGTGTTGTACCCCACCCTCATTGTAGCCCATACCACACAGACAAATGTTAGGCATATGTGTATGTAAGGCTGTGAATGGCCATGACCTATCAGTATAGCTGTGTCAGTGTTGTGAACAACATACAGAATGGGCTGTGTGGGTGAGGTGTGTGACATATGTGCACAGTCTGATGGATGATACCAGCATTGTCACCGCTAGGTGAACATGCCTGTACCCATAAACTACTACCTAGGCTGTGGTCAACATTATGGACACTGTGTAAGGGATGGTGCTGTGCAGTGCACCCCCCGACTTGGTGACAACTCCACGCCCCTTAGGTAGTCATATGAGGTACCCATGTCATGTCAGGGTGCCATCCATGAGCACGGAGATCACTGGACAGGCATATACAGCACTGTGGTGACCAATATTGGATCACATACCACCTTTAAGGGGTAATGGCTATGCATGGATGTGCAATACCAGCCTTCACAATCCTCACCTCCACTATGCAGCATGCTGTCTACCTTGCAGAAAGACATTTGCTACACCATGATGATGGACATGCTACATATCCATATCCTGATCTATAAGACATATGTCATGGACAGCCACCGTCCTATACTAGGATCGCCACAGGCTGGACAGATCCCTGTGCCATATATGTGACATACTCCTGCCATACCATGCAACCCTGTCCATCAAAGCTGCACATGTCATCCCAGTCATACATGGGTGTGATGGCCGCATGGTAGATGTACTATCAACTGACTGGATCAGTAATGTGACACTGATGCACCTTGCGGTGGCATAATGGCTGTCTGTTACAGCTTGGAAACCATGCCCACACATGCTATGGTTGATAACCATCCCTGTGAATGTCGTCTGACTAGCCATTGTCCCATGTCTATCACATGTGCAATACAGGCGATCCGTGGCAGGATGTTGAACAGTTGTACAGTGCTGTGTAGATGTATATGGCAAAACACATGCATGTACAGGTGTCCGTCCGTATGTGTGCATTGTCACTGCTCAAGTCCATTACAGCTGTGTCTGTGTTGATATGTGACATATACACAGCATCCAGGTCAACAGCAGTATCGTGGACACATCCAGGCATGTGCAGATAGGTAAGAACACAAGTGCAGGCAAATAGATATGCCCACAGCAAGACAGCATTTACATGGAGTATGAACACTGTAATGAGGTGACACACATATATGGTGATGATATCCAATGCATAATGGGTGTGACATGTGTGTGACACAAACACATCAGTTGTGTCAATGTCATGATGCTTTGCAAAGATAACTGTGCAGATGTAGGAGATGTCATAGAAATGTATGTGCAGCAGTATCTCTGTACATCTCTGAAACTGTGACCTGTCACCATCATTATGTCTTACAGATAATGCCCCATACACGCCTCCCAGCATACACCCGCCAGGAGGATGATGTCCTCATCCCACAGCTCCATGACAACTATGACTTGTTGTTCAGCCATGTGCCACAGCATGCCCAGCAGCAGGATGACCTGTGGCAGGATCTACGCAGGAGGGTGAATGATGTGGGTGGCCATAACCACACCTACCAGCAGGTGTGCAGACACTGCACGGACTTGATACGACATGCAAAACAGCGTGCCACTGCAATTGCCAGGGAACAAGGTGGAACAGGTGGTGGGCCACCAACCCAGCCCCCACTCACACACACACCAAGGAGCTACTGGCCAGTCTGGGGACACCCAGGGAACAGCATCCAGAAACACTAGCTGCCATCGTGGAGATGGGTGTCTCCCAACCAATGAGCCTGGAGTTGCCTGGTAAGTCAGTACTGCACATATGGCTATTATATCCCATGTAGTTGCATGTGTCACTGTACATTATGTAAAGTAATAACATATGCAAGTTATGTGGACACACATGCTGCATACTACAGTATCCATGTTGTGTATGCACATATGTGCATACTATATGCTATTACACAAGTGAATGTGTTCACATGCACAGTGCAACCTGTGGCTGTCATACAGTCATGGATAATGTTCATACTGGTGTGTCACCCCTATACAGGTACCTCTGGCGTGCCGCACAGACATGAGTCCGTTGCAGGTGAGTCTGTCATCAGTATCAGGCATGTTACAGTGTAGATCTATTTGCCATGTGGCCAGTTAACACTTGCACACCTGATGTTTGTTCCAGTCACGATATGCAGGTCGCATCACCCATCATTCACACAGGCCACCCTTGTGCAATATATACAAACGTAATGATACACCGACTTGAAACCACAGTACTTGTCATTGTGGCATGTGTGGTCAGCTGTGCATACAACGGTGGAGGTGTTCTACAATGGAGGCATATGTAGTATGCATTGGAACAACATGTGTGGTACACACAAAGTACCACACAGTGAGCTGTGATATGGGCAGCCCACAGGTGTCACCATTGTGTCATATGCCCCTGCATTGGGTGCACACATTGTGATGTGCCACCTGACATGTCCCAGACATGTAGTGTTCTGTCTGCAATATTGTCACACTATCGCATGACCTATACCCCACATACCAAACATACAACCCATTGTCTGCATAGCCCTGTGGATTGTGACATATCTGACATCTATGGGTGTATGTCATATGGGACAACACAGACATGTGAGATAGATGGCCTTCACACACAATTGGCCAACACATGTGCACACATGGCCATGGGGGATGGCCAGAGACATGTAGCCACACAGTACATGGGATGTGTATACACCCTGTTGCACATTGTCCACACATGGTCCAATTATAGCCTTAGTTGACCGATTATACAGTTGATGTGGTACACTGGACAACCTAAAAGCCTGTGCACAGCTACTGGAGGTGTCACTGAAGTCTACCATATACGATCTGTTGAACATCACGACTGTGTTGCAGTTATGGCTATGCAATGTGTACATAGTATGCATTCTACAGCAACATAGATGCCTCATGATGCCATGCAATGGCACAGTGTCTGTACTTCACACTGTATAGCAATGTAGATGGCTCACACTACCCTCCCATGCTCATGCACATTTGCTAAACATGCATTCTATCTGTAGGGCATACACACAACACTGCAATGTGAAGCCCATTATGATGCTATACATGTGTCAGGACACCATTGTGTCAGACATGTATGCATGTTAATGCACATGTCAGCAGATTACATGTCAAGGTCATGTCAGCCATGTGTACTGTTATCCTGTTCTGGGCCACATGGTGTATCACGGGGATGCATGCATACTACCATGATTGTGTGAACTGCATGGCTACTGATATGACACCTGCTTGCTGTAGTGTGCACCCCAGGGAGGTATGCTTACTAACACTATTAGTGTCTGAGCTGCATGCCCTCTGCTGTATCACAGGCATACTGCATGCCATCTGACAAATCACACGCATGGTGTGTCTGTGTGTGTCTGTGTTTGTGTGTGTGTGTGTGTGTGTGTGTGTCTGTGTTTGTGTGTGTGTCTGTGTTTGTGTGTGTGTGTGTGTGTGTGTGTATGTGTGTGTCTGTGTTTGTGTGTGTGTGTGTGTGTGTCTGTGTTTGTGTGTGTTTGTCTGTTTGTGTGTGTGTGTGTCTGTGTTTGTGTGTGTGTCTGTGTTTGTGTGTGTACGTGTCTGTGTTTGTGTGTGTTTGTGTGTGTGTGTTTGTGTGTCTGTGTGTCTGTGTTTGTGTGTGTGTGTGTGTGTGTGTGTGTGTGTGTGTGTGTGTGTGTGTGTGTGTGTGTGTGTGTGTGTCTGTCTGTGTGTGTGTGTGTCTGTGTCTATTGTACTTTACAGTAGTTCTTTGCATTCACAGGTGATGTAGGTGCGTTACCCTCCTGCGGTCCATCTGATGTTAGTGTCCCCACAGATACTAGCGGTGATGAACATATGCATGAGGTACAGGCAGGGTTGTCAGGGGCTGAATCTGTGCCAATGGTTACCATCGCAAGCTGGAGAAATCACTTTATGAAAAACAGCAAAAATACAGCAAAGCTTTCAGGCATAAAAAACCCTTCTTCAGTGCATTACAATTCATTAATAAAGAACATGCTGATTTTATAGAGGGTCATCGTCACATGACCAGCAGCCCAATGGTCATATGACATACACATAAAGACAAATAGTTAAGAATCCATATTAAAACATTACTTAAAACTTAATACATTGTAAATATTAAAAAACAAACTAACAACTTCATTATGTCCTGGTAATTAAAGTGCCTGTCTTACTATTACTTTAACTTGGTTTGTTGTAAATATTTAAGGACAGGTTTTAAAGTAACAACATCATTAAGTCCTGGTAATCGATCTGCCTCTAGTCTAATTATCCATTCATATTCTTATAGTTCAAGCACATTATTAATCATATTTATCTCATATCTATAAAATCAGCATGTTCTTTATTAATGAATTGTAATGCACTGAAGAAGGGTTTTTTATGCATGAAAGCTTTGCTGTATTTTTGCTGTTTTTCATAAAGTGATTTCTCCAGCTTGCGTATGTTTTATTGACTGCTACTTCTTTGGACACGTTTTTCTTCCAATGGTTACCATCCCAGCTATGTCCCCCTCTTCCCCACACACAGTTCTGCTGCCAACACATACCGCATCACCAGTGGCCATAGAGGAAGGACAGTCAGCGTCTGTTAGCGTGGAACAGGAACATGTGGTGGCTACAGAAGGTGTGTCTACACACCATGGTGTCAGTGTAATGACTGCAGATGTGCCACACAGGCATGTGGCTGGTGCTGCTCGTAGGAGGACCTCTGGCAGACATGCACCTGTAGGACAGAGCACAGCAGCTGGTATCACCAGACGCATGTTCCAGATTGTAATGGCAGCACAGGCACATGCTGAACGGCAGAACAGAGAAGGGCAGAGGCTGAAGAGGGCTGCTACCCATACCCTAAATGACAACATCCAGGCATTGGCAAATGCTCAATAGCAGATCGCTAATGTTCTGGATAGGCGATTAGGTGAAATGGTCGGAATCCTTGACCGAGGCATGGCAATCCGCGAGCGGGAGCTGTCTGTGCTGGAACATCTGGTAGGAGTGAGGCGTAGGCCACGTGGACATAAGCCAGCAACACCACCTAGTGTAGGTCGACATGAGCGTGCCACCTCACATGCCCGCTCCCATAGTACCGGTAGCAGTAGCAGTAGCAGTGCACCTGGTGCTACGCTGTCAACACCAGGACACAGCAGGCCATGTGGACGTGGCCCTGGATGTTCTCAGCGGGGACACAGTTCCAGCAGACATGTGTCATCAGACAGTAGCCACTCTGTACCTCCACCTGGTAGTGCCCGTGCAACCCCAGGCAGGCACAGGTCACGTGGCCGTGGATGGACACTGTGAGCTGTACAACCTGCTCTGTACAATCTGGGGCTGTCAATTATACCCCGTGTAGGCCTCACAAATGGCAGAACTGTGTACACACATACACGCACACAGCAAACACAACTGTAGGGCTCCACAATATCCACATGCATTCTGAACAGGTATGTCCAATCAACTCACCGGCCCTTACACACACACATGATGTTATCCATTGGTGCAGTCTATGCCCCTGGCAAACATATCACCCTGTGCATATGATGAAGCCTGTGCCGCATCCCTGTCATTCACACCATCGGTGCAGGGTTATGCACAAATATTCTGATGCACAGGGTGAACAGCATAGTGAGACGTGTATGTAATATTACCTGTGTATGCATAGTGAGGGATGTGTATGTTGCAGTGGTTGTGTGTGAATACTGAGAGATGTGTATGTGACATAGGTTGTGTACTGTCGACATGCACCGGTCATACCATGTAGTGCAGGTGCAGCATGCATTGTGATGTGTTCACGGTATGTGTCTTGGTTACATCTGTAGCACCATGTTGGTTGTGATACCCTGGTTCCCTCCTATGGTATACTTGCATGTGCCTACAGGTAGCAGTGTTTGCAGTCCCCCACGTGTAACTGTGGATTTCTCAGGGGCACATCTGGCAATATTAACATGCTACATGTACCCTCAACCTGACTGTTGCAAACACCAACATGACACAGATGTCCGCACATATACTGCACCTGACGCATGTGGTCAGTGCCACAGGCTACACTGGACAGAGACGTGACATACATAGCAGGACACATTACAGGTATGGTGACATGGTGCAAGGGTTGTACACAGCGGTCTGGCCAATGATGATGTGAGGTGTCACTTGGTAGCTGGAGGCCACACTGTGCAGCAGTAGGACCCTGTAACAGTATGGGAACATGGCCACATTCACGGGGTGTACACCACTATAATGCACACCCCATAGAGTGCAGGTGGGGACCCTTGCCTATGTGGTCATCACCCTCACAGTACTATGCACCCACACAACGTGTCACAGAGAAGGAACATGCACAGGTAGCCAGTATGGCTGGGACCTATGGCATCAACAGGGTAGTGCACTGCATCACCATTACGGGTTAGTCACCACGTGGGGTTAGTGATCATTTCTCACCGTATATTAGAATACACCATCACACCAAGCACCAGACATACATACAGACACACACACACTGTGGTGACCACACATGTGTATACGGACAGCCGACGTGTGTGATGCACCACACCGGCCGACGTCATGCTTCCCACACTGACGTATGTGCAGATCTCTACAATGGTGTACAGGGATGTGTAACAACTGGGACATATTCCCCACGATATGTGGCATCTCTGGTCACACATTCGGACACACATGGCAGTGCTGGGAATGATACACCTGCCATATGATGACACGTTTGATAGACATGCAGTGGTATTGATTGCATTATGTGTACCAATGCTATATCTGGCAATTGTGCTGCTATATGCACACGGGAGGTTGTAGGTGTTACAGGTGCCACGTGACATATAGTTGGTAACACCTGACCGCTGTGTATGCATTATGTCAGCACCGTCATGTAACAGCAACATAGCGTACTGTTTGCACATGGCATGATAGGTTGGTGTGTGACACAACTGTGAGCCACCCCCTGCATACATACATCTACACAGGTGGTTCACTACGTTATGTACACACATCCCTCCATACGTGCTGTTTGTATGTCACCGTATACAGGTGTCAATGATGGGTCTGCATTGCGACTGCATGTCGTAGGTAGGTGCAACTATGTTACGGACATCGGCCACTGCACATGCATGGTTGCTGCATGCACAGTACAGATGTCACATGTGTCACCTGTTGCCATGTTTGTATGCATTGCTATTGTTGGACATGTGTGTTGACATACATAACACATGGACTGTGGTATGATATCATGGGTGTCACAGGCGACCAGTACAAGGGTATGTGTCCCAGTCAACATTGTTACCCCCTGTAGTGTGAGCATTCAACAGACATGGGCCCACCTTTCATTCGCGTGTGTAGCATTGATTAGGCCACTGTTATGCACAAGGTACATCAAAGGCTATGTATGTATGTGTTGTGCGTGAAGTCCATGCACACATCCACACAATCACATGTATGACATATCCAGATGTGTGTTCATTGGTGTACAGCAACAGTCAGGTGTCACAGCTGTGTAAGGGCCGTGGTATGTCTTGAGCCGACCTGTTCATGTATACTGGTATCATTGCAATGCATAACACCTGTTGGATCCCTGTTGGTACATGTGTACTCTGCACAGCTGGTGTACACCTCTGTACAGCCCAGTGGTCATGTGTCACATGGTGTTGTGGTACTGTAAGGCTGTGTAGTGCTGCACAGACGACATGGTGCTGACTTGATAGCTACAGTGTACACTGCAGTGTGTACGTGTGTTACCTGCACCTGTGACAGCTGTGATGGCAGCTGTGTGTGTACAGGTCACTGCATGTGTGACTGCCCTGTGCGTGAGGACAGTTATACCTTACTGTGCCCTTCTGTACTGTGCCCTTCTGTGTGTACACTCCATCTGCATGCACGACAGGCCTTTGCAACAGCTAAGTGTGTGAGCATGCCCAGTATGCTGTTGTGTAGATGGACACACAGTACAGTCCATGTACACAGTTGTGTCGATGGACACATGGTACAGTCCAATCTGAGACCTTCCGTTTTTACACTCCATCTGCATGCAAGACGGCCCTTTGCAACAGCTAAGTGTGTGAGCATGCCCAGTATGCTGTTGTGTAGATGGACACACAGTACAGTCCATGTACGCAGTTGTGCAGATTGACACACGGTACATTCCACACTGCGCCCTTCCGTGATTAGACTCAGTGTGCATGCAAGATGGCCCTTTGCAACTGCTAAGTGTGTGAGCATGCCCAGTACACCATTGTGTAGATGGACACACAGTACATTCCACACTGTGCCCTTCCGTGATTAGACTCCATGTGCATGCAAGATGGCCCTTTGCAACTGCTAAGTGTGTGAGCATGCCCAGTATACCATTGTGTAGATGGACACACAGTACATTCCACACTGCGCCCTTCCGTGATTAGACTCTGTGTGCATGCAAGAGGGTCCTTTGCAACTGCTAAGTGTGTGAGCATGCCCAGTATGCCATTGTGTAGATGGACACACAGTACATTCCAAACTGTGCCCTTCCATGATTAGAATCCGTGTGCATGCAAGACGGCCCTTTGCAACTGCTAAGTGTGTGAGCATGCCCAGTACGCCATTGTGTAGATGGACACACAGTACATTCCAAACAGACGTGTGATACTAAGCGTGTGGGCATGGCCATTGACATCCTGTATAGCCATGGTGGTCATCCAGGCAACAGATGTCCATTTTCAATGTCACGATGGATGCCTACATTGAACACACTGGTTGCTGTCTCAAAGGGTGTATGTCTGTGGTGCATCCCGTATCTATTTAGTGTTGTAGTGCTCCGTAGATATTTAGTTGGCCCGATGACAGCACTGCCGTGTTTGTCTACGTCTACCTTGGGACAGTAATATGCTTTCAGACTGCTCACTCTCTAAACATTCCCTATCGGCATCTTTGCCTTTGCGGATGATGTCACTCACCTAGAAGTATGCCTCTGGGAGTGCTGTGTTCAGTAATCTTGGTAGCGCTTTCTGTAAATGCGTAATGCTATAGTGTGATAAGGTAGTTAGGTGTATGTTCAACTCCCAGCCCTGCCAAGTGTGTGTGTGTGTTTCCAGCTGCCTAGGGACACAGTAATGCTTTTAGATGCCTCACAACACATACATTCCCTATCGGCGTCTTTGCCTTTGCGGATGATGTCACCCACCTAGAAGTATGCCTCTGGGAGTGCTGTGTCCAGTAATATCAGTAGCACATTCTGTAAATGCGTAATGCTGTAGTGTGATAAGGTAGTTAGGTGTATGTTCAACTTCCGGCACTGCCAAGTGTGTGTGTGTGTGTGTGTGTGTGTGTGTGTGTGTTTCCAGCTGCCTGGGGACACAGTAATGCCTTTAAAATGCCTCACAACACATACATTCCCTATCGGCGTCTTTGCCTTTGTGGATGATGTCACCCACCTAGAAGTATGCCTCTGGGAGTGCTGTGTTCAGTAATATCGGTAGTGCGTTCTGTAAATGTGTAATGCTGTAGTATGATAAGGTAGTTAGGTGTATGTTCAACTCCCGGCCCTGCCAAGTGTGTGTGTGTGTGTGTGTGTGTGTGTGTGTGTGTGTGTGTGTGTGTGTTTCCAGCTGCCTGGGGACACAGCAATGCTTTTAGATGCCTCACAACACATACATTCCCTATCGGCGTCTTTGCCTTTGCGGATGATGTCACCCAACTAGAAGTATGCCTCTGGGAGTGCTGTGTTCAGTAATCTCGGTAGTGCATTCTGTAAATGCGTAATGCTGTAGTGTGATAAGGTAGTTAGGTGTATGTTCAACTCCCAGCCCTGCCAAGTGTGTGTGTGTGTGTGTGTGTGTGTGTGTATATATATATATATATATATATATATTTTTTTTGTAATATGTATGTGGATATTAGCACTATTGAATGTGCTGCATTATCTGTACATGATCACCTTGGATGTATCTGAATGTGCTATGGCTCTGTGATAGTGCACATACTGTGTGCTGTAGTGATCCTGGGTTAGTTATAGTTGTGTAGTGACCAGTTATTTTGTTGCTGGGTATTACAAGGGACATTGAAAACAATGATAGTACAGCACCTTTAAACGGTCATGTGCACATCTCAGCAGCAGTCAGCAGTGGTTATTACTTTGGAGGATGAGTATGGCTCATATAACTATGTATTAAATGACAATACTATGCAAATCAGGCTAACATTACTGACACCCGTTTATCCACAGGTTGTGATACAGATCCCAAGAATGTATGTGTATACATTGCCAGGTGCAGGACTGGAATATGGTTGAATGCATGGAGGGGTGTCTATGGCCAGGAATGGCGATCTGCACAGCCTGGCAGGTACAGTCTGTGACTGTCCCACAACCTCCAGTATATGGCTGACACATGCTGAAACAGTGTACATGCAGAGACACACATAAAACAAACAACTAGGGATAACACATACACACACACATTGCATCAACATTGGGCCATGCAAACCTGTTGTCCCTCACACACACACAAATGCATACATGGTGATTGGATGGTTCAATGACAGGCTCTGGAAAAGAAACTACATACCCTGTGCATATGATGACACCTGTGCCACCTCTTGTAATGTGTAACATTGATGCAGGTACAGACTAACATGGTGCTGATGCACAGGGTGGCTTCATAGCACTGTAATAATGTTACAATGTTGTTAACACAAAGTGTGATTTCCTTCTAGGTGTATGTAAGCAGGTATGATACAATACAGCTATGATCATCAATGTAGTATAGTGTACAGCACTGTTAATTCTGAAGATGTATTATCCATCCATGTGCCATTTGACTGACGTGTGTAGTATTAGCAGCATGTGTTTCAGAGTGTGCAGTACATGTGTGATGTGTGTAGTACATATTTTCATGTATTTATATGTGAACATGGTGAAGGTGCACTGTCTGCATGTACATGTATAGTGGACACATTGGAATGGTGACATGCCCTGTATTACACACTGTTAACACTTCATAGTTTCTATTGGTGGCCAGTATGCATTATACTACACATATTGTTGTGCTTGTCTACACATGTGTGATTGCTATGGTTTTACACGGTGCTGTGGGTGATACTGTTACTATCTGTGATTGTTTTGCATTATGGTAGTAGACACAACCTCAACAGTCTGAATAACCAATTGTTATATGATATCTTCACAACTGACCCACACATGTAGGACACACATTAGCATGTGGATCCTACATGTACTATACTATACCAGTACGCACTGGTATTGACCGCCACACATTGCTGGGACCATTACTGTTTGACATATAGCCATGTTAGTTACAAGCAAAGACAATAGGGATATTCCTGTCCACATCTGGGAATTCATACTGTGGCCTAGAATGCATTCTGCACATGACACAGTTATTCTACACAAGGGTATCATACAGACAGATAAGTGTTATCCAACCCATGCTGTAAACCTATAAGGCTAAAAAGAGTCAGTTATCCACATTTACTACACATACTTTACCAACAGTAACACATAGGTATTACACCCCAATATGTATAATGGGTAACAATGTGTACATATAGATAAGTGCTATGTCATTTGTCATTTGATATTTGCATTTACAATGATATTTTGAAGAATATCACTGTATCACATATGCAATGAGAGTTCTGCATGCATATCCTCCAAGGTATTTGTACAACTATGATGAATGTCCATTATTGACATACTTTGCTGTGTTTGAACTGTTCTGCAGTAATACACATACGTGAACAGTCACTCACACTATGTATATAAACTGTCATGTGTGTGTGTGTGTGTTTGTGTGTGTGTGTGTGTGTGTGTGTGTGTGTGTGTGTGTGTGTGTGTGTGTGTGTGACACAGATGACCTAGGCCACAGACAATTCTGGTACATGTAGTTGACAAGTGCTTTAATGCTCCACCAGATGTGTCCAGGCACCAGAACTGTGACTTAAGCGACACAAACACATGCTAGAGTAAAGTTTCTGTATGTGCGTGTGCCTCATTATGGCATTCCTGTTCATGTGTGTGTGCATTTCTGATGTGTGTCATCAGCCACAGTTGAACTGCACATCCAGCATCCCCCACTAGGTGACCATGAGGGTTGTCCCCATTGCCAAATGTTTTGTACAGCTGTGTCAGATGCCACATATCGGAAGCATTGCAGCTTCCAGGGCATCCAGCACACACATTCATTATTATGGGCTGGCCATCACACACAAACCGCCACTTCATGGAGGGGAAGCCCTTGTGGATGATGTAGGCCCTACCACACTCACTGGCTGGTGCTTTGATGCATATGTGCGTGCAGTGTATTGCACACAGTACTTAGGGTATTCCACTATTGTGTGGAAAAGACACATATTGCTGCTCAATACCTTATGGGAATTGGGGATATATACATCATCACTGACATGTGCTGACATGGCATTCATGAACTGGTGCAGTACCCTGGATGCTGATGTTTGTAAAATCCACATCATATCACCAGTTGATCTCTGGAAGGTACCTGTTGCTGGTATCCTTAGGGCAACACATACCTTGGTTTCCACTCGGATAGGTTTCCCTCTGTTGGATCTGTGTGCGAGACATGGCCTGCACAGCTCCACAATCTTCTGCAGGAGGTCTCTGTCTACTCTATAGTGCTCTACTATCTCCAGCTCATGCAGCCCCTGGTAGGTTACCCTGTGCCTGCACACTCCTCTCCGTCTACTCACTGTGTGATGATGAGCAGCATTCACATTGGCACAACCCTTCACATGTTGCATATGTTGACGTATAATAGCAATGGCAGCCCCTAACATTATGTTGTCTCAGTTAAGCTTTTACAGTTTTCACTTCTCTTAGTATACTACAGTGGTGCAGTGTGTCTGAGAAAAACATGGTGGAATGCTGTTTGTAGAGTTGTACGTGCTGTGCTGGCCTACTGTACTGGCTGTGTAATATACTCAGTCTGATTGTTTTCACCTGCTAGCTGTGGTAGTTCTCCTTGGTTAACTTACTGCTATTTGTTTACCTTCCTTTTCACTGTTTGTGTCCACAGTGAGCGGCGCCGCACATAGGAGCACAGTGAAGTGCACATCCGCTTCCACATGCCCACACAGGCTTATACATGCATACAAACACTTACACTGGCTTACACAACATTACACGGGCTTCAACAATCTTACAGTAGCTTACTCGTTTTCCAACTCGCGCACACGGGCAGACACACATGCACACATGCTTACTCGGGCTTACAGGCTTGCACGGGTGCAAGCACACTTCACCAGGTTTGCAAGGAACTTCAGTGATATCCATGGCGTACACCATCAGTTTACTGACTTTACCTAGGATAAATCATAACACGCCTCTTCCACTGATGAGTCACTGACAGCAAACATGTGACACACTGCTCCAATAAGATTACAGTGTTTTGTACATACACACTCATGATGTCACCTATCTTCTACGCTGATAGTCCCCTTAACCTACTCTTACACTGTAGAGGCTTGGCCCATATGGCATGACAAATTGTGCTTCACTATCCTCAGCCTCAGTTGCATAGGATTGCCTACTAATGCTTGGTTACATCTCTGAGAGTGCGCTTCCACACATAGCAACCACTACTCAGTAGCCATGTTGTCTTCAGCTTGCCATTCACCTGCATGATGAACTAACTTTTAACTGACATTACAATTTGTATGTATATTTTACATATTTGTCTTGTTTTGTATGCACAGCGCGTACTTGCGCCGCTGTGCTACACTTAAACACCGGAGATCGGGGGAGGACAACTAGAGTTTTATTAATTTCCAATGGAAAAACATGCCACTGGCCTTATATTTGGCCATTGGCATGCTTCTTCAACTAAATCCATCCTTTATTTGCTGATGACATTGCTCCGTTTAGCTACTTGCAGAACGTTACTCGGTTAACATCCGTGCACATTTCTGCACATAACTCTACTCTTGCACGGACAACTTACTGTTTCATGTATCGCATATTTTACATCATTTGCATAGCTTTCACCTACAAATGGGGTAATTTGCATATCCTAACATTGTCCATGCAACGTTCCTTTTAGGGGCTCTGTTACACGCCCCTACAGGATATTGCTGAATAGCTCGGCAGACATCTTGCCTTGCTCTACTCTTACTCTACTCGTACACACCGACCAAAGCTTCATGAATCCTGGCCTAAGCTTTGCTGTGTGCTAATATGTCTATTTGTGGAGTAAGCATGGCTGTAGGTATGTTTTGACCTGCTACGTCTGTCATTTCTACAGAGCAGCTCCCACTTTCATCATTTGTAGATGTGACAGCCCTATAGGAACTATATGTACAGCTGTGACATTTGACAAGTCCACACATAACTGTGGTCAATACTAAACTGACTACTTCAGCACTTTTCATACCTTCAGATTTGTCTTGTAGTGGTATAGTCAATAATATTGTTTCCTATAACATGTATCTGTTTCTGATACAAGATATGTTATTTTATTACACCACTACACACAATATATGAAGAATTCACAGGCCAGATGCCATTACATTCATTTTGTAGGACACACCCGCCCAGAGTGTTGTGTTCCTCACAAAAGCCAACAAGTGCTAATCAAAACATATTCTGCTATCATCTACCTTATGTGTTCGCCGGTATTTGTGCTTTCCGTCAGTGGCAGAACTCACATGCGAGTGTGGGAGACTGAACACTGTATCGGGGACACTGCATAGCACCCTGAGGGACACATTTATGTTTTTCTATTAACCTTCCACATTGACTATCACAGGGCATAAGTATTCATCAAATTTATTGAGGTACATGCTTTTGACTTATACATGTTTTGTCATTTGTCATCACGTCTTTCTTCACACCTGTCCACCTAATCTCACTAGTTCTGTACATTTATTTAGGTCAGGGTTACCTTCATACCTCTCAACTGTACACATTTTGGGTAAATGCCCCGAACTTAGACTTCTGATTTTGTTCCTTTTTTAATAATATTGTGCCTTTCTGGTAATTTAGTGGCAAGTCATTAGAGACTGTGGGGTTAGACAGTAATGACAGACATTAGTAGTTTACAATTAATAACCCCCAAAACATTCATACTAATGAATGATCCATTATTCTATCAACGTTCTGACTTTGTAAGAGGAATATTTGAAATATTCCCTATTTGTACTTATTTTAAAATGCCTCTGTCCAGATGTCTTATTCTGATTGAGAGGTATGGTTATCATCTTAATCGTACGCATGTACATCCATGATAATCGCTTACACGACACTAATATAACTCCCTACGTCTTCCCCCAATAGTTTACACAATATCCAGTAGATGGGTTCTTCATTTTTGAAAGTTAGAGGCGTCTGCTATACCACATAGGAATATTAATCACTCCCATGGGGTGGACCTCATAAATCTGTGCCAACCAACACCTAGGCACCTAGGCTCATTATTGCATACCCATGATTCCCAGACCTGACACCCCTCCACAGTAGTCATAACACATATTTAATGTGAGCGATAATAAAGTATGAAGACACTTCTAAGCACTATCCACTCTCCGCATATCGGGACATATGTCATACATTCTGTCAACCCATGTGTTATTACACTTGCACAAGCTACTGTTGCATGTACAGCTATATTGTAGTTGCGGATGACACTTCTTTGCAGCAATCATTACAGGACAGTGTGTGTATAGATTCACAATTTTTGGGGTCCTGCAAAGGACACCTATATCCATGTTTAAAGAGTAGGACTTGCAGATCTGGCACACTGATACTTTCCGGGCAATAGTTTTGAGAGCAGCAGTGTATTTACCTTAATTGCATGTCTGTATGTCTATCCATACTAGCTATGGTGTAACCTATTTATGTACGTGTTATATCTATGAGGACATTTGTTTATATGTTTGTTAGGTATATATCAATTAATGTTGTATGTGTTTGTGTGTGTATATATATATATATATATATATATATGTGTATGTATATGTATATATATATATATATATATATATATATATATATATATATATATATATATATATATATATATATATATATATATATATATATATATATATATATATATATATATATATATATATATATATATATGTATATATGTATATATATAGATATATGTATATATGGTTCTACCTCACATAAACGAAACACCACAACACCGACAACGCAATCACGAAACCACATAACCGACAGTACAAAACACGAAATCCCACATGCCCGACAACGAAATAACCGACGGTACACAAACACGAAACCTCATACACTTCACACACCACAATCAACAACCAAAACACATTCCCCATCCAAAAACCACATACACAACACAAGCACACCAAAATCCATACAAACCCACACTAAACCTCACATACACAACTACCTACAACCCTAACCCAAACCCTAACCCTAAGGTCCGTCACTACCGCAGACTTACCTGACACGCTCCCTAACCCTAACTCACTTATCCCGCCCCTAACCCAAACACAATCACTACCGCACACTTACCTGACCCGCTCCCTAACCCTAACTCAGTTATCCCGCCCCTAACCCAAACACAATCACTACCGCACACTTACCTGACCCGCTCCCTAACCCTAACTCACTTAACCCACCCCTATCCACACTTACCTTACTCGCACCCTAACGTCCGTCACTACCGCATACTTACACAGCCTTTTCCCATGTCGGCATCCTCGGCGTCGGTGCTTTCATCCGTCGGGTCGGTCTTCTGCTTGTCGATCTTCTAGGTCCCGTCGCATCGGTCTTCTGCGCTATCGATCTTCTGGGGCACGCGATTTCCCTGTCGATGTTCCGGCGTGTCGTTGAAGTGAGGTAGAACCGTATATATATATATATATATATATATATGTATGTCTGTACATTCTTTATTTCATATATTTATTTAGTTTAAGTCTGTGGATATATATCTATACACAAATGTATATATCCATATATAGACATTATGTGTAGAAACCAGCATTCATTTGCTATGCTGTGAGTGGATTACACATGCACAGGTGCACTTGCATTTCCTTATTGTGGGTTATATGCAGGCGCACATGCATATCCTTATTGTGGGTTACATATGTTTACTAAGTCTTTGTGCTTATGTGTGCTTTATTACTTGTGACAGTACCAGTAAAATATCTGTAATCCGGTTAACGGACATATGCGAAACACACGTTCTCCTTTACATATTGAAATGTCTGTACAGCACAGACGCATTCATTACACTTTAACATTATATGTGCTGTAGTAGTAGTTGAACCGGGACTGCATTCACGTTGGCCGGATGCTGTAACCACTATACTTTTGGTGTTCTGACTCATTTATATGCATACCCATAGTAAATAGCTACATTAACATATGCCTCACCGCTTCACTTATGACACAGGCATCCATTCTCCTGCTGGGAAAAATGTGGTACTACATATTACACAATCCCTATTCCCTACTGCTCTGGACCCAAGCTGCATATTTAATCACTGCAGAGATATTCAGAACCCCAAGGCTTATAGTCCTGACACATACAAGTCTTTCATTGTCAGGGTGTTCATGTGGTGATCTGGGTTTAGGCTTGTCCACCTGGTGAACGGAACTGCCCTGACCGTGTTCAAATGTCAGACAAAGCACATGGCAATACATAATATGGGTGGGGGTGGTTACAATACATAATCCACAGTGAGTGGTGTTCCCATTCACATTATTTTACCTGTGTTTACAGACACAGGTGTTTGGACACCTGTCAGCAGCTTATAATGTTGGCAATATATAATATGGGTGGGGGTGGTTACAATACATAATCCACGGTGAGTGGTGTTCCCATTCACATTTGACTATTTCCTGTATTCATTCATATGAGGATTATTATTTTGGACATGAATTAACTATGAATTAACTACAGGTGTGCAGTAGTACAGTAAACATATGTGAAAGTTTGTTACAGTATATATGTACGGACCTCTGTAATACTCGGGGACTACCCCACATCATTCACAACATTTCATGCTAATGTACATACTATTATTCTGTGAACTTTCGATGTTTGTGAGAGCAGTATTTACATCTGTCCCTATTTGTCCACCCATCATTTTAGGCTTTGTCCAGATTTTGTTGCTGTAATAGGTTGAGAGGTGGTGTCGGTATGTGATTGAGTTGAATATATACTGTCGATAATTCAGTGGGGAGTAGGGTTACCACCTCTTCCTCTTTGCGAGGGGAAGTCCCACTTTGGACAGTTGTGTCCTGCGACGAAACCTAAGACATGGGAAATGTCCTGTGATTTTAAGACAAAAGTATATTTCTTATTTTCTTTAATAGTTGCATGATACAGGTATTTTGTATCTGAAACACATAACTATTATTTGGGATAGCATAAGCAATTCAAATGCTATGAAATAAGCTTTTATATTGGCAAACAAGTGTAATTCTGTCCTTTGCACTGGCTGGGGGTATGTTTTATCCTGCAAATTCTCACATTTCTACAAAAGATGTCCCACCTTGGGCATCTGAACAGGTGGCAACCCTAGTGGGGAGACCTGCATGGTGGACAGGTGTTCCATCCTGCGTAGCATGTTTTGCATGTCTGTCTAGAAACTGAACAGTACCGTGACTACACATACATGTTTTGTCCAGATGTGTACAGTACTAGACACTGTGGCGTGTAAACAACTTTGATGTTTCAACAGGTTACTTATCCCATGCGGGATGTACACACATTTTGCCAAAACATGAACGCGCGGGCATTTGGATTTATGTAACTGTGATGGGATGTTTACAAACGTGGGATACATATTTGCAATCCTGACACTGCCTAGGACAATACTTCCTACTACATATAGGGAATACTCACTATGTGTAGGTGTATGGCTGCTCAAGGCTGGTAGCTGGATTTGGTGGACATTCGGACATGGGTGCGGGTTATGTGCTATACAGGGGATGCTGTGTATTGCATTTGCATGCATGGGTTCTGCATTTGGATGTCCCGGTTCCGCATATAGCATCCTATGTGTATGTGCCGGTTACGTTCCTGTTCATGTGTATAGCACATTTTAATATTCATATGTTTGTGTGAGTTTGGTATACAATTTGGACTGTCAGGTTTCTTTACGGTTGTTATATGGCCACAACTGCCCAGCTGTGTACTATCACTACCACTGTGGGACTGCTGGTGACCCTGCCCATGGGGCTAGACATGTGTATTGGCGGCGCACTGACATGATGCGCTTCACTTCCACTGGGTATAACTACTTACGGTGCAGTACATTACGGACACATGATTTTAAATATCATTTGTTCCATGGACGGAAACTCATATTGTGTTGCGTGCATTTCTGTTTGGTTCTCAATTTTGTGTGGCCGGGAACTGTCTTGCATGCTTTGCATACGTTTCATTATCCACGGACACTGATAGGTGCGATTACTATTGCAGGCAGACTATAATATTCAGCAGTTTAGGTTGCTCATCGACAGCTGACACTGACACGCCTCCGGGCGCAGCTTAGTAATGCCCCATGCACTCGCGCACATGTCCTATGCACGTGGATGTGGTGGCAGCGCACCTTCATTAATATGCATATGGTGCTACTACACCATATATACGCCGCACGGCCGGCGCAGGCCTTACACCGGCCTTGTGCCGAGCTTCATGAATCTGGGGGATTCTCTTCCTTATCATTCTTAATTTTCCTTTTAAACAATCACAATGTGCGCAGAATTCCATAGAGCTCATGGAATTTGGTGCATTACACTTATATCAATACAAAACTTGCAGATAACTGTTATATGTTAATGTGTGACAAGAACTCAGAATAACTCAGTGCACAATTTTCCTAGCAGAGACATTACATCTTGTGTTACATGTGTAATTGCAGTAGTAACTTAATTTTAATTGTTTTCAGCATTTTAAGAAGCAATAAGAATTTAAAAGAAACCATAAGAACCTGTGAGAGTCTGTGTACTTTTGCTTAATTCCAGCTTTGATTATTATTATATGAGCTGCTGGACGGACTTAAATGATACTCTGTGGCGCCTACTTTAAGCAGAGGTAGCTTCATATTGAATCCTCAAGAGAGCCAGTTCCTGCTCCCAACTTTGTAATAACACTGTAGGAGACAGAACAATTGGCGTTTATTTTCCTGTTTCTTTTTTGCCTTTTTTCCCCCACTCTCGAGAACCTCCTGATTTTACTATTGTCAGTTGTTTCTGGAAATTTCTATTCTTTCACCTGACATACCTTACTGACAGCAGTATTCAAATACTGTCTATTTCACATGAATTAAAGAACCTAATGTTACTTTACAGTGACTTATTAATGAAACAAAAATGAACAAGCTTTATGTATTTTTCAGGGTTACTGCCAAGACCTTCCAAATAAGTACATTTCCCAGTCCTTGTGTGTTGTTACTGAAGCACTATGTACAGCTACCGCAACAGCCTAGCTAAAGTTATTGTTACCTTGTTTTACTAGCCAGCAACTGATTTTCCTGTGACACTTACTTGGTGTTACTGAATGGGATTTTTATCTAGCCAGATTCATGAACGCACTGCTCCATTATTTCACTTGCTCCATTTACCACTACCTTAAAAATCTAAGGGACTTCTTGTTCACTTTTCTCTATTTCTGAACCTTCGTTGTGGCTTCTTAGTGCATGAGTGCTGGACATTAAGTCCATTTCAAGCTTCTGTTTATTATTCCTTTAGCTGTTAGTTATTGGTTATGCTAATACTGTTGCATTGTTTGTTTATTTTTTTTACACCTTAACATAGTATGTAACAACATTTTGAGTCTTGTTATGGTTTCTAATTGCAAAGTCTTTGGCAAACTATTCTTTGATGGTGAACTTGCCCTTTGGATACTCTGATGATTTAATTTGACTTGATTTTTCTATTATTCCTCTGAATATTGCTTTATCAACTCATGTTACACAGATGTGAACTCATCTGCAATAAACCTGGAGTTATTGCTGCGTTATTGTATGAACCCGAGCTCAAGTTTTATAACTGGAACATGGCTAGTTAATAACTTCAGTCCATGCAGTGGGGCCAATCTCATGATCTGGTAGTCTGACCATTTCTTGGTGACACACAAACCATAGTTTCACTTTGAGTTGCACACCTCATGGGCAGGATGTTAAAGGCTGAAAAGCAGCTGGACGTGTAAGTGACTTTCGATTCACACAACTGATATGAAAGGCTTCATGACTGTTATCAAACTGAGATTCCTTGTAAGAAGGCATCCTACTTGTTTAGAGAGAAGTCTGTAGAGACTAATTGACCAGCTATGATTATTCAGTTGTGTGTCATCTACACAGCTTAGGATGTTTCATCACCTGTTAGGCCTTTATCAGTGTTTGATGGCTACTCATACTTTTGCTGAGTGGTTTGCTGGTATAAGAGTAACACCTCCATTTTTAGACACCATAGACATTTATTTGACCCTGGCAAATGTATGCTCTTCATGGCATATTCTTCACTGTTGCCTCATATTTGCATCTTACAACATTTGAGCTGGATCCTTACTTCTCCAGACTATTTGTGGCCTGTCTAAATTTAAACCAAAAACAGCGAAAAGTAGAGTTGACCACAATAAAGGCAATGATAGCTAGCGCTTTCTTCCACTTTTATTATCCGTGAACTTCTTCAGAAAAAGACAACAAGCCCCCTCTTGCCTGTGTCTTTTATACAGTACATACAGGATATGATGTCATGAATTAATTCTCTTTCAATAATTAATACAACAGTTTTTAAAAATGTATATAACATTAATTAGCTTAAAATATCGTAAACAATATAATATTATATTTGCTTCCACACATAATTTGTGGCCTGTCTACACATGCTGGGACCAGTGTTTTACCAGATGCTGGTGACCTTCTTGAGGACTAGGATGTGGTTGGTCTTGCTATAACATGTGAATATCGGAAGACAATGTGATAGATGTGAAGTAATGAATATACATAGGAAAGGTAAATACATTAGCAAACAGATGGGTGGTCATTATATGGTGTAGGAAACTGATGGCAATGCAGTACATAAGACATTTGTAAAATGTTGATAAGTGCAGGTCTTGCAAATTCCTCTAAAAGGAATAATAATTTGAATCACAGGTGATTAGATTTCTTAAGGTTTAACAAACACTATTCACTATTCACCTTGAAAATGCAAGAATGCCTGCTTGCTTTTCAGTTTCAGTTTGAGAAAAGAAAGAAGGAAGAGATAGAGGTAGGATGGAAACTTTCAAAGAAAAGGCAAATGAATAAGACATCACAATAGCTGATTTGGGCTTTGAATATCTGTATGCTTATTAAAAAATGAAGTTACTGATAATGTATCCTGCAAATGCACAGCAAGTAGTCATGATAAAGATATACTACTATTTATGGTGTCATATAAAAATTAACTGAGAAGCCAGTTATTTAGAATAGTGATGAATAAATACACATAAATGCATAAGCAAATAAACAAACAACTACTATGTATATTTTGTTCTACTGGTAAGCAAGTAATACTGCAGCTTGCCCAAAATGGTAACCATTTGAAACTTTGGGACCTGCTAGAGCAAACCCCAAAAATGCTGAGACTGAATAGCCAAAAAACTGGACTTGTAGATTACATTTATTAGGAATTTTCTCAGAGGTATGGTGATTTGGGTGTTGGCAATGAGTCTGTAGTATGTGTGGGGGGCCTGCCCCCCACATGGGGGTTCATGGGGAACTTTTACCCTTCAAAAAGAAGATTTAAGAGGAAGAGTTATTTTTGAGATTCAATCTTCTACTGTATTTTTGGTCTTTATTTTGGCTTTTTGGCTGTCTGCATTTTGAGTGCCAAATACTTTTGTATTCTCTATGTGATATGTCTCCCTGGAAAGTCATTAGTAGTTTTACTTTCGCTCTACATTAATATGAATACTGAAATTCTTTCTATCTGTCAATAATTAACAGATAGTGGCATGCAGAATAAAGCTTAAAAACTCCTTGAATCTCATACACCCAAATTGCTTGCTTCCATTGAACAGCTGACTGCTGTAAATTTGTATTCTCACACAAAAATGGATCTGATTACTCAGTGCTCCTAATTTCCTTCCAAGTGGTGAAAGTTGTAGAACAGCATAGCAATGAAAACAAGAATTTGCTTTTCTCACTACTAACTTGACTGTTGCTTATTTCAGAGGTATGTCAATGAAGGGAAACAAAATAAAATCCAGCGGATTTACGAAGCCCGTTATAGCGTGCAGGAATAGTTTAAGAGCTATTTTTGGCAATATGGCCGACGTGTGATCCAGGAACGAGCTCCGGGGACATGCACGTGAGCTCTTAGGCTAATCCTGCATGGACCAAGCTCCTGTATGAAAACTACCCTCATTTGCAGGTGACAACCATGCAAATGAGGGTAATCTGTGATCCAGGAAGGAGGCAGCAGTCAGTGCAGGACAAGTGCAGTCTGCAGAAATATACTCAGTTAGTAACCGAGTACATTTTTGCAAACTACAAAACGGAGCTATGACAGCACCAAATAAAGGCTGCATATCATTGATGAAGCATGCCAATGGTCAAGTAGAAGGCCATTGGCATTGCAAAATGTGTAAAGAATAAAAAAAGCTATTTTTATTTTTTTGTCGCCGATCTAGCCTGTTTAAGCATAGGGCAGCGGCGCGCAAATGGGATGGGGGGAAAATAATAAAACAAATCTAAAATAAGCATTCTAACTAAAAGCAGTATTCAGCCATGCAAGTCAATGGCAGGCATAAAACAACCTGGCCAGTGAGTACTGGTTGCTAAGAGGGGAGGCTCAGTGTGGGACATGTAACTATGCATTAGCAGGCAATCCTATGCAAATGAGGGGAAGGATAGTGAATCCCAGATTTCCCCAGGGTGTGAGGCAGGTCCCAAGAGTGTAAGAGTAGAAATAGCTGGGTGCAAGACTAGGAGATAGTTGACATCATGGGTGTGTGTGTCAGAAATAATGTAAGTGGATTGGAGCCCTGTGCCTTGGGACTGCTCCTAGCTTAGCACAGCTAAGCTTGAGGTGTGTCCAAGCTGCCTAGCACTCCTTACAAAGTGTAAGCAGGTGTGCACGCCGCGCACTGGGTTTCACAGGAAGAAAAAGGAAGTTAAACCAGGAAATAGTAGCTCTATGCACAGTTGAGCACTCTGTTTGCGCTGCGCACACAAAGGCTTAAACAGGGAGGCAATGGGAAGGGAAAACAGCAGTAGGAAGGTAATCAAGGAAAACTAGCTGAGCTGGCAGGTGAAATGTATCAGACACAGCAAATCACACAGGCAGCAGCCCAGCCCAGCACACCACTATAAACTATATAAATGCCTTCCCCCCTTATTATTCCCTATAACTCTGCAACACCGGTGTATACAAACGGGGACATTTTAGAAAATGAAAGCAAGAGAAATAATGCTAGGAGCTACTTTTGCTATCATAAACCAGCATGTGCAAAAAGCTGAGGGTGGTGAGGATGTGAATGCTGCCGAGCAACCCACAGTGAGGAGATGGAAAAGATAGTACAGTCCCAGGGTAACCTACCAAGGGCTACATGAGCTACAGATAGTGGAGCATTATAGGGTGGACAGGGACATCCTACAGCAGATTGTTGAGCAGTGCCAGCCACGCCTCACACACAGAACTAACAGAGGGACACCCATCCCAGTGGATACCAAGGTATGTGTAGGCCTATGAATACTTACTACAGGTACCTTCCAAAGGCCAACTGGGGATATGATGGGGATATCACAGGTGTCAGCATCCAGTTCCTGGATGCCATCTCAGCACGTTGGTGATCAAGTATACCTTCCCATCACCCGTGAGGCATTGGCCAGCAATATGCATCTTTTCCATCAAATAGCAGAATACCCCAAGGTAGTGGGTGCAATAGACTGCATGCACATATGCATCAAAGCGCCACCCAGTGAGCAGGGTAGGGTCTACATTAACCGCAAGTACTTCCCCTCCATCAACTGCCAGGTAGTGTGCGATGCCCAGGGCATAATAATGAATGTGTGTGCTGGCTGCCCTGGAAGCTACCACAATTCCCACATCTGGCATCTGTACCACAGATTTGCCAATGGGGACATCCCACATGGTCACCTAGTGTGGGATGCTGGATACGCACTGGAGCCATAGCTGATGACATCCATCAGAAATGCACACACACCCAAACAAGAACTTCATAATGAGGCACACACACAAACATGAATCATAATAGAGTGTGTGTTTGGAATGCTCAAGTCACGGTTCCAGTGTCTGGACACATCTGGTGGAGCCTTGAAGTACTTACCAACTACATGTTCCCAAATTGTCCTTGTATGTGCCATGCTAAACAATATGGTCCTGTGGAAACAGCTGCAGCAGGAACAGCATGGGGCAAGGCCACACAGCCCCCACCATTGGCAAGGCCTGCACAGGCACAGAGTGACTCAGAGGAGGAACAACCTGAGCCTGCCCCAGTAGGCAGAAGGAGGTGTGCCCAGTATGCCCTGGCCTTGGCAAAGAAGCAATGCATAGCACATGCACTGACACTGTAGGGACCCAGGAAATGTCACCTCTCTCCGACTCACACATACAGTAAAAGGGATGCCAAACATGACACTACCTGTGCTCAACAATGAATAGGGAGTGTACTCTGTGCATCTGACATAGGCAGCCCTGCAGCACCATCCTCAGTCCTGGGACATCCACAAGGTAAGTGACTCACACATGCCAGTGGGGGGTCACATACACAACAACTGTTACAGTCAGCAGGATAGGTGTAGACAAACACAAACAAATGCTGCACTATGGCCTCTGAATCAGCCCTATGTGTAACTCCCCCAGGCCTACACAGACAGACTACAGCAGACCAGGCAGTTGGATGGAAGATGTGAAGGCTAGGAAGTCTGAAACTAATATGTAGGCAGTGAAAGCTAGGATCTGTAGCACACTGGTATGCCTCTAGCCAGTACAATAGGAAAGACTACAGAATGAAATGGAGTACCTAGCATACCAGTACAGTCCTAGCAAATGTGTAGAAGTGTCAGGTGTGCCTCCCCATTCTATGTACACTAATAGTAACAGTCAGGTGTGCCCCCCCCACTCCTGTGTAGAAATGTAGAAACAGTCAGCTGCCCCCCCCGCTATGCAGAAATGTAGCAACAGTACATGCCAAATGACCAATGGATACCCTGCAGACACAGCATGCTACCTGCTGGAGTACAACACAAAGGTCAGCACCGCAGTACAAACAACCTGGACATGCTCCACACATGCAATACAGATGGCCATACTGGGCATGCTCACACACACAGAGGAATGAAGGCAGTGTCAGTCAACAACATACTGAAAGGTCATACTGGGCATGCCCACACACAAACCCATGAAGGCCATGTCTGCAAACACCAGTGGACCAGACATATCCAGCAGTTCTTAGTGCAGACACATGTCAGTATGCACCACTCCTGCCTTGCACACACAGTGGCTAGGAATACAGACATATATGTAAGGACACCACACTATAATAAGCCAAAGGTAGACGGGCATGGATTTGTGGAAGAGGGTCACCATGACAAGGACCCATCCTGGACTGTCCCACCCAGCACACAGCCAAAGGCCCACAACCACATGAGGTGCAGATACACTCACTGCAGATACTAGCCATCAGCATTTGTCAGCATGACAGACTATGTGGTGCTCGTGCCAGCTGTGCAACATGACTTTACAAGGAGGTAGCCATTTAATAGCTGTATACACGTACCTGTGACATATGACCCCGTGTGTGCCCGCATGTGGCATGTCAACCCCTACATGAATGGGTTACAGCCCATGCACACATCGCCCATCACATAGTAGTAATATGACAAGCCTGCCGATGTCGTCCAATGTGAAATACACCTTTGTGAGAGCTGTAGCTCAGGAATCACCATGGCACATCCCATAACTGCGTACTGCTGTAGTGATAAACCAGTTAGGTAGTAGTCCAAACCATCATTTCTTGGCAACTGTGTGAGTGTGTTTGTGTGTGTGTGTCTGTCTGTCTCTGACTGTGTAGAGAGCAATGCTTTTTAGGATACTCAAGCTCCATACAATGCATATACTGAACTTTGGCAAGGCCGCTGATGTCACTCACCTAGGAATACACCTCTGGGAAAGACATAGCCCAGTAATCTCTCTAGTGTGTCCTGTAACTGCACACTGCTGTAGTGTGATAAAGTAGTTAGATGGGTGTTCTAACCCCAGACTGAGCAACTGTGTGTGTTTGTGTGTGGATCTGTGTGTGTGTCTCTGACTGTGTAGAGAGAAATGCTTTTTAGGCTACTTACACTCCGTACAGTTCATATATTTAACTTTGGCAGGGCTGCTGATGTCACTCACCTAGAAATACACCTCTGGGAAAATCAGAGACCAGTAATCTCTGTAGTGCATCCTGTAACTGTGCACTGCTGTAGTGTGATAAAGTAGTTAGATAGGTGTTCTAACCCCAGACCTGGCAAGTTTGTGTGTGAATCTGTGTGTGTGTCTGATTGAGTAGAGAGAACATGCTTTTTAGGCTACTCACACTCCGCACAGTTCATATACTCAACTTTGGCAGGGCTGCTGATATGTGTGTGTTGTGTGGTGCATCTGACCACATCCACACTCACTACAACCCCCCAGGGCATACTGAAGCATGCTGTTTGATGTCTGACACCTCATCATACCCTATGCCCATACGACCTCCGTATGACCCATGTGGTGCATGTGATACCTGCACATCGATATATTGTGGCAATCACATTAGCGATGAGTTGCACTCCTGGCCCTACCAAGTGTGTTAATGTGTGTGCATCCCTGTGTGAGTGTGCCTGTGTTGATGCTGGCAACTGTTCATGCAGACAGGCACGTGTATGTCACCTACCATAAATTTACCATATCCCTGTTGCAGATGTCACTCATCATCACAAATATGCTCTGAGGGCTCCACAGCAGGTAACCCATGTGGTGCAACCAGTAACTGCATCAATCTGTGATAGCACTACATAGTTGTCAGGGATTTGATACCCTGTGCTGGTAGGTGTGTGACATAAACATGCTTCTGTTTTACTCTACCACCCCTCCCTGACATATATTTGCCTCTGTCTACCTCCCCCACTCCCTCTCTGGTGGATTTGGAGACCCACACCTGCTATGTTTGGGCAGCAGCATGTGTAATGTAAGTGATGCTCATGATCAGCTGATGGCCTCTGCACGAATTGCAGCCCAGCCCTAGCTGATTGCATGTGGAACGGCTGTGGTAACAGGTCCATAGCCAATTGCATGGAAACACACTCCAATACCTAGGAACAACATGGTGGCGTTGGCCCTTTACAGTATCTGTGAGCAGGAACTCGATCTGTTGTTTGGCGAACAGCATCTCAGATGGATTGGGGATTTACCTCTAACAACATACACTGTGGAAAGAGGACAACAAACAGGAGGGGAATGTGCCTAACCTGACTACAGACTGTAAGTACTGCTATATTGCATGTGGAGTACTGTTGGTTTAACAGTGTTTGTCTGGATATGCTTGTCGTACATGTCGCAATACCTGCCATTTCGGTCTCATGTATATGAAGGGTCCCCATCTGCAGGGTCATCCACAGACTGGGCAGTGTTGTGCCTTTGGTTTCATGTGCCAACTATGGTGCACCTATCTGTGGAATGCAGAAGGCAGTGTGAGAATAGCAGGCAGTAGATGGTGACAGCTGGGAGAGTTACCAACATCACATCCCTCATAGGACATATAGTGCAACAAACCCTGTTACAACAGTATATCTATGAGGGTATTACAGTGACATGTCAATATTGGCCCTGTGTTTGTGCCTCCAGCCATAACTCTGTCAACCTTTGTACATATGTCATGCAGTAGGGGGTGCATATGTTCTGTACTCCATAGTCATTGACAGCATATCTGATAACAAGCCAGTGAGATATCAGACCACTACACATGTTATGTATTGTAGGGGTTATAATTGAGGACATAGCCTGGCCATTACGTGGTTGTGTGTACAGTACTGAGGTATGTGTAAGTCTAGTAATTGTCGACAGTGTGTGTATAGTGAATATGTACCTTGGCCTGTGTAGAGACTGTTGTAGATGTCATTGTTCCAGGTCCTGTCCAATCTGATGTTACATGCTGCTTTACTGTATGTCACCCTAACAGCTTACATGTTTGTAGGGGCAAACACACACATGTCCCATACCACAGACAGGCATCAGACCACACTGTTTAGGGGTCCAGTATATGTAGGGGTGTTGTGTGAGTGGCTCATATGAGGATGGTGTAGGTCAGATAGTCCATGTAATGTAATAATACGCTAGCTTACCATATGTGGCTGTGTTCACATTGGTTGTGGTTATGCACTTACATACAGGTGTCTGTTACTCTGTATTGTGACATGCCTGTAGAGCCTGCTATCTATGCAGGTACATGTGTATCCTTACATGGGAGATGTAGCCCAGTATTAAGTCAGTCTGCCTGTAGCTAGCACTGTGCTTTGCTATATGCCTAGCACATTGCTGTACTTATCCAGTGAGATGACATGTCCAGATACTTGCCAGATGTACTTCTGCCAGGCCACCATGACAGTCATGTATGTCAGACAAAGCAGAGGGATGATGTTCTGATTTATGACATTAACTAGTGGGTAGTATGTGGCCATGGTACCTCTGTACCAGTGGTTATTATGTGTCAGGACAGACAGGGATGTATGAATGCATAACCTATGGGGGCAAATGTATACCAGTATTTACATGTGATACCCATCTACATGGCTGTTAACATCCACATTGACAGGACTGGTCCACATGTCTTGCATGAAGGGGTCTGTGTATACCCCTGAAATGACCAGCATGTGTGAGACTGTCCACATATATTGGGCATATCACAGCTGTAGTCCACAGGGGTGTTACTGTGCTAGCAGTGGTACTGTACTATGATGACCTTAGGATGTCTCTCAGTAGCCAATGGTGCATATGTCTACAGCAGATGTGGCTTCCCACACACACCATGTCTGTGAAGAAACTCCCTATTACAGTAGCAATAGTCTACAACTATACCTGCAATACATTCAAGACATCCCCTTGCACTGAGAGGTTGGGACTATTGGGGCTGAGGTAGGGCTCCACCCCATGTGCAGGACATATGGCAAACATATATGTACATATCATTATACATATAACATTATAGACATGTACACATTTCCATATCTTGCTTACTGTATGACAACAGTTGTACACATATTTGCCTGTGTATCAGACTCTGTCCTCCACCTACATACCTGGCTTAGCACATGTGAAATACTGTCAGGATTTGTTATGTAGTGGGCTGTGTGTATGCCATGCTGTCATTCCTTTCATTTCTACACTGCTGTTGTGTCCCCCACACATACTGGGGGGTTGGGGCCATATATGTGTGGGCTCCACCTACACAATACACATGTACCCTAATGTACTGCAGAGGGCAGTGTATGTAACCGTGGTATATGGCCAAGTAGTAGTGAGTGTAGAGGGGGTGCACCATGACTAACCTAGTCTGTAACAACATGTGTGGGAATCTGGGGTAAGCTGCCTTAAGGTATCTGGATGTACATTACCATACAGTCCACCGTGGGTAAATGCAGGCCTACTGCCTCCTGCCATACAGACTGTTCTGTTTGTCTGTGTGATTGTGATGGTGTCAGTTATATTTTGTTATGTAAAAGATACATCCCATTGTGTCAACTTGGGTCTGTATACACTAGGGATTGTGTACAGAGTGTAAATAGAGGCTGCTGACCTATACATCTGCATTTCGGACTGTTGATTGTCTGGTATGTTGTGGGTCAGTCTGTCATTACTATTGTACTACTAGAAGGCCTCAGCCTGGACAGCAACATAAGTCAACCTTACCAGACTACTGTCTCAGTATAACTGTTTCACAGTAGCAATACACTGTTCATATGTCAGTGTCTAAAAGGCTATATGATATGGCATATACAACTGTCACAGTACACAAATATAGCTGTCGCACTCATTTATGGGCACCTGTGTGTGGTGTTATACCCTTTGATATCTCTGTGGGTATGTGTTGCAGGCTATGAATGTCATTCGTATGGGTGGCTCATGCAGTCTGCAGTTGGTAAGATGGTGACTGTAGGAATACTTGCTGCTCAATTTGTGTGCACGTACTACATATGTATCGTACTGTACATATCTCTGTGTGTGTATGTGTACTTGCATAGATATCTATATAAATGTATATAAATATATAAATTTATATATATATATATATATATATATATATATATATATATATATATATATATGTATATATATATATATATATATATATATATATATATATATATATATATATATATATATATATATATATATATATATATATATATATATATATATATATATATATATATATATATATATATATATATATATGCCTGTATCTGCATATATCTGTCTGTGTGTATGTATCTTAGGGATGGCCATGTTGTGTGCAGTACTGGTTATGGGATCTGCAACACTTGTTACTGTATTACAGGGGGGCGTGCTTGGCTGGGGGGGTATACCTATTTGTACCAGACATATATTGCATGGGGTCTCTCAATGCCATTAACGTTGCATGAGGACATATATGCTTTTGTTATATCCCCATTGTTATCACCAAATGTCTGTCCATATACACCTATATATGTGCATGTATATATCTGCTGACATATGCATGACCTGCTGTATATATTTACACATGTAGATGTAGACATATATATCCATAGATGTAAGCATGTGCATGTATATATGTTCATATATATTTATATATGTTTATATCCCTATATATATATATATATATATATATATATATATATATATATATATATATATACACACACACACACACACACACACATATATCTACATATATCAATATGTTGTACCGTATAGACATTAATATATTTACTCACACGCACACATATATCTATATATTGCAATACATTCCCTGTACTGTTGAATGACTGGGCTTAATGATATGTTTGTGGAAACAGCAGGGTTATGTACATCTGCCATGGTGTAGTGGGAAATCCCTTTGTGTATGGTGTGCAGGGTCCTGGGTACGAGACTTGCAGAGGTGGTTTGTTTCTTTGCTGGCCAGAACACTCCCGCATACCCCCACACTAACCTCTTTAAAAATAATGGAAAAAAGGGTTGCTAGAAAAGTGGTGAAAAAAGGGCACAAAGAGGGTAAGACAGTAGGGGAAATAGCTAGGCATGTGCAGGAAGGGTGTAGGAAAGGTCCATAGCTGCCCATTTCTGCTACAGCAACAGCTGTGCATAAACACTGCAGTTGGAGGTAGATGTGGACCCTCAAATCCCTGGGAGAGGGGTGAGGACAACATAAATGCATTGTGATGCCAATTAGACGGGATTACATGTGTTCAGTGGACACGTGTGTGGAATAGACAGCCATGAATGGGGCAAGAATGTTTTGTGGGAACATGTTGCCCTTCCATTATCTTTTCAGGGGGGAGTGGGATGTTGGGGAGTGCTGTAGGTATATTTGGGGAGGAAGGATGGGAACGTTACCAAACATGACACACAAGACACATACAGATGCGGTATATGACACATGTGGGGGGGTGAACACCTTGATGAGGAGGGGTGTTGGGATATCGGAAGCCCACAAGCCCCCTAGTGGTAACAGTGGGACTGAGGTTACCACCCATTGGCGGTCACCATAGTGTCACCAAAGTGCCATACTCTTATGAAATATGACTGGAGACCATCTTCCTGCTGACACATGTACACCTGCAACACAAATGGATAACATTATGAAGATAAGAATCACTGTTACTGACAGCTGAAATGCATCATAGCTGCATGGCTACAATACCTGACATGTATGCATTACACATTACCCCTGACAACATCTCACACTACAGTACATTACAGCACTCTATAACAGTCACTGTGTGCATCAGAACCATATTAGTCTGTCCCTGCATTGATGTTATGGATACAGGGAAGTGGCACAGGTATCATCATATGCACCGGGTGTGTTGCTGGTTTGCCAGAGGCCGAGGGTGATCCATACATGTGTCACCATGAGTGTGGGTGAGGGGTTTGGTTCAATGATTGGGGCATGGTGAAGTGGTGTGTGTCGGTATGGGGTGCCCTAGGTGTGGCTGCATAGTGTGTGGGTATGCATGCACACAGTCCTGCCATGTGGCCGCCTTATATATGTGTTGTTGGACAGCTGCAGACCATACTTGGCAGGGTGTGCAGTACAGTGCCTCCGGCCACGGACAGGACATGCTGACTGTGCCTGCCAGGGGTTCCATGAGCACATGCAGATACAGACCTTGAGGTGCTACTCTCCCCTGATGATGACAGGTGTCCGCTGGAACCATGTCCCACCTGGGACTGGCCAGGGCCACGTGCACGAGGCCTGCTGTGATGTGGTGTGGACAGCACCCCCAGTGGTGTTCTGGGGCTGGTACTGCCACTGCGGGAGTGGCTTGGTGTCATGGCATATCCACATTGACCACCAGCTGCTGGTGTTTCTGGCCTACGTCCACGCGAATGTCGCACCACTCCCACCACACGTTCAAGCATGGACATTCCACGGTCAGTGAGGACCACTGTCTATCCATGACCTCAGTATGTTCACGGAGGGCAGTAGCAATGTCAAGGAGGTTGCCACTTACAGATGAGAAAGCAGCCCTCTGCAGCCTCAGGCCCTGTCTGGTGTGCATGTCCATATGTGCCTGTGCCTCCATTACAGCCTGAAACATGCTCCTGGTGGTACCAGTTGTGGTGCCTCTGCCAGGGGCATGATGACCAGCGGCCCTCCCACAAGCACCAATGTACATCTGCCAATGTGGTGGCCTGCCAGACATCTGGATATGCTGACTGTGACCTGACACAGTTGGCATGGACACCACACCTTCCTCGTCATTGGCACCAACCGCCAACTATCCCTCTGCTATGGCCATGTGTGATGGGATTTGTAGGGGCACTGTAACAGTGTGGGGGCTTGGGGTGGCTAGGAGGGTGATGACACATGTAGGCACAGTGTCGGCCTCTGACAACCCCACCTGTGCCTCACCAGTACCATCATCATCATCATCAGTGTCTGTATGGACACTTACCTCAGTTTGCATGCAGGAGGGAACCTTATCCACCTTTCCACCTGTGGGGGAAACAAACACACACGTTAAGACCTGTACAGCATTGCATAACAGTATGCACACTCACACACACACAGTCACACATACACAGTCACACACACGCACACAGTCTCACACACACACACACACACACACACACACACACACACACACACACACACAAACACACGCACACACACGTGCGTGTACGCACACATGCAGTCACAGACACACACACACACATACAGGCACACACACACACATGTACACCCACAAACACTGACAGTTCACCTTACTACCTCCCTTACCCTGGGTTTACAGACAGTCCCACATTCATTTACAGATGTTCCCCATCCTGCATGGCACTTGCTAACATACACTCATTAATACTACCTATTAATATATCAAACCTCTCCATGCCTACACGTGTGATCACAACACATGACCTGTTACTCCATCACCTCCCTGACTTTGGTGGAGTAGGTAGTACATGGCCTCACTGCTGTCATCCAGTAATACCCTGTGTATGGTCAGTCATGGTGTACATGACCCCTAAATGATTGGGGTTGCTACATTCACTACATATGTCACACACCAGAGCCTCACACTACAGTCTTGATCAGTCCATGCCACATTTGCTGCACAATCAACCCGTCATGCAGACAACAGTAATACCTGGATACACTCACTGATGTGGTCTGGTAATTGCCCATTTCATTAGTAGTGCTGCATATGTGGTAGCCGGTTATCCGTCTGCTGCTGGCATTATGATATGTATACCTGGTATGTACTTTCCCTCCCAATGCATGTACTGTGCTACAGACCTTGTTATGCTATTGGCTGTCCTGTGGTCACATATCGGACAGGCTGTTCTGGTGTCTCATATGTCACTACATCTACAGTACAATCCCAAGGAGAAGTACTGCCATGTGATCAATCCCACTACAGCCTGTGCATACATGGACACCCACACAAACAGACACACGTACACTCACATCAGACATGCATCGACCAC
>NC_056725.1:1475842200-1476107200 GCF_019279795.1 Protopterus annectens
GGAACACATGCATATATGGAACAACAGTGGCCATTACAAGAGCATGCAGGTGTCATTGATGGCAACAGGCCACCAATATGGGTGGATTATAACATGGCACATGCATAGACACAAATGTGAATATGTATGACCACTTAGGGCATTATGTCACAACAAGTGTCTGGAGTGTACACATAGCAGTTGAGGAGTGTCATTGGGCTATTTCGCACATATGGTAGGGGTGAGAGAGTGTTAAATTAACAACTGACATATCCTTGTCATTTTCACAACATTCCTGGTCACTGCAGTGATATTTCCCTCACAAGTATTATTACACTAGCCAATGGCCTTAAATTGTACACTGGTATGTTTATAGATTATTATATACGTGGCCTGTGTCTTACATACATGCAGGTCTTAATGCAACATATGTTGTGTATTGCTGTCATAGACTTTGGGTGAGGTGCTACAATGACTATGTACATGTTTGACTTGCTGTTATATGTCATTAACAGCTGCCTACATTTCTGGGTTCCTCACACTGCTTTTTCAGGGGGTACCAGGCTGGTGATATGTGCCATTTATCTGTACATGCTGGACAGACTGGAACAGTTGTGGGGTATGAATATGAATACAACTGTCTATCTGAACACTCTAGCCAATTCTGTACAATTGTTGGGTGTAATTATACATACAGCTTTCTATCTGAACATTGTAACAAAATCCGTGCAGTTGTGGAGTACGATTATGCATACAGGTTACTAGCACTCCCAGGATTCAGAAACCTGCTGTGTGTGACAACAAAATTATAGTTAACGTCACAGTACACTGTGCCATCAGGGAATTGATGTAATGCTTTCTACTATCTTCTATCTAAGTCTCCCTCACTTGTACAATATGACTGACCTCTTGCACTTCCAACATTGTTATACAGACCTTCATACACATTTTATCTGCATACCACAGCATGGGTAACACTGCTTAATACATCAGTACTATTTATAGTATGCAACAGTTTAACTACATATGACAGAAGAGTTCACATAAGTACTCCAGGGGTTATACCATTATTCACAGAATATTACACATGTATTCTTCCTGGTACAACACTTTCCAATGCTCTTATATGTATTTGTTATGACAGTACATGCAGAGGTATACTAACCTGTCTCGCAATGCAGCCTTTCCAACCTAGCATCATGGGTTTGCTGTTTCACAGCCTGCTCATCTGCAGATGTCGGAGGTATATAGTGATATGTAGCCATACCTATCCATAGTATACACAAGCTAGTCAATTCTTAACTACTTAGTGGAATGAGTAGTTACTCAGTACTGGGGCATTAGCCATCTGCCGAGACTGCTGGATCCACTGTTCCAGTAAATCCCCCCTCCACCGCTTCAGGTCAGCATGGTGGGGCCTGACCTGCTCACCAGCCTGGGGCATACCTGTGGCACTGGTGAGGTCACGGGCAAGACTGTCCCAGGCCTCTGTTTTATACTGTGAGCCCTGGTACTAGCCCTGCAGTGGTCTCTCCTCATGGTGTACCAGGAGTCATACCATGAGTTATGACTCCTGGATGCACCAGTGCTGCACTCTAACATGAGTGTCTTCACCTACACCAGCCATTCTGCCTGCAGTAGGAAGCTACCACCACTTATGGAACGTATTCCCACCTGTGTGGTTTATATATGGCCATTTACCTGCACTTTCCTGTGATTGGCCGGGTCTGAAGAGGCTAAGCTAGGGGCACAACTACTTACCTAAGGTTGGCACTGCATATAGGGGTATACCGGTAGGCAGTTTGGATTGGCTCCCTACACATTGCTTACTCTTACTAAGTTGAGCTGTGCTGCGGTTAGCATTGCTTAATAGTTAATTTGCACTATATTTGCCTTCTGGCAGTAATATATTCTTCATTACAGGTTTTATGTGTCTGGTATCTGTGATTCATGTGTACATACACTGTATAGGGACCTGGGGACTTCTACACTTTATTACAATAGCACCTCACATCTATGCTTACTGCAGTAGTCCAGTTCACATAATTATATTATGTAGCAAGGTAGACCACCTCACAGTGTACATAGATTCAGTTCACATCTTTGTTTTGATTTACCTGTGGTGAGGATTAGTTTGCTGATACCTCATTCATCTATACTGCTACGATGGTTTAATGGGTGACTACTGTGACTATAGTGTACCAGGTCCTGGGTTCGAGCCTTGAAGAGGCCGTTTACTTTGTTGCTGGGCACGACATGCGAGTTTGTGCAACGGTAAGCACTACTAACCTCTGGTTACAGTTTATTGAACCTGTTTGCTTCTACTTTGATTAATCTGAGTACCGTCCCGCACATAGGCATATTCCCACTTGCTGCCACATACCCCCGTGCTACTTCATGTACATGTAGGTTTTATACATGCTTAAGTCAGGTGTACATGTCAGGTATGACTGTTCACAAAGGGCAGTGTAAGGTTAAGTGGAAATCCAGTTTAGCATTTCTGGTTGGGCTACACTCTGGTATTCGGGTTAGGTTTACATATGCCATACCTGTATTGTAGAGTAGATGTGAATAGTGGAGGTGTAGGTGGGTAGGTGAAGGGGGGGGGGTCATTTTAACTATATAGTAGGCTGTTCGACTGATTGGTGGTGGTGCAGTAGTGCAGGTTTGCAGGGTGTTGGAATATGTATGCGAGGCAGGACAGGTGGTGTCAGTGTCAGTAGCTGGTGTAGGGGTCTGGAGTGTTAGGTGGTGGCAGACTTCGCCAGGTGGTGATCCAAGTGTGCTTGGGTTTTCCCTTCATGTGTTTTTACATGTGTAGTCTGGGACAGCTGCGGTAATACACCTGGGTTGGGGGTTCCAGATTCTGCCAATATAGTTGTGTGGATGGTGTCACCTACTTGCGACTGTGGACAGTACTACGAATACAACAGGGTTTGATAGGTATGTGGTGTTACTGGGCCACACAGAGGTTCTGGTAGTAGGGGACATGTCCAGGGATGTGCAGGACGGCTGATGGAAAGGTCCACAGCTGGGCATTTCTTCTACAGCAACAGCTGTGTCTATACTCTGCATTTGGGGGTAGGTCTGGACAATCACACCCCTGGGTGGGGGTGAGGACAGCAACATAGTTCTCAAACAATGGGAGGAAACCTCAACAGAATCAGGGACAACTCCTCACATAATCAGGGACAATCAGGGACATTTTCTAAATATTTGTAGTGTTAACCTGAAACATTTGCAGAATAAGGGAATGTGGATTTATATGGGATTTCTGACGTGAAACATCTATAACTCTGTATTACTATCATTATTTATTAAGGGCATCACCACCTTTTCATCAGCACTCACCAGTTTTCAGGGGGATTGAGAGGGACAGACCTAATATCGGAGTGTATAGCAAGGACAGTTGTGAGGTCTGGATAGCAATACTACCTTGTGATGCCAATTAGTCTGGCTTACATGCCTACAGTGGGGTGCTGGGACCAAGTGTTCTTTAGTGTAAATTAGTGGGTTTGCAACAACACATCTGGTTATACCATCCTTTGCCATGTAAACTTGACTTTGCTGCAGTGGGACCCATACCAGACATGGCTGCTCATTGGACTTTGGCTCTGCACAATGCGCACTATTGCTTATATCCTTGGGGTGGTCCACATAGAACCACTCCAGCCAACACCTGCACAGCTAGGCCCATAATTACATACCCATAGTTCCCATACTGCACATCCTCTTCGGCACCCTTCCTTACTCCGGGTGCAGGTCAGGTCTGGCCACACCAGTACACACTACCCACTCCCCACTTCTCGGGACTCATCACGTATGTTGTCTCGCCCCATGGATCATCAGGCTTCCCCTACCTTGTAGACCGGGTACATTCATTGTCTGCCATTGGACATTGGTGTAATGGCTGGAAACGTGAAAATCATTGAACTTTTGGGTGTCCCACAAGGGATATTCATGTCTTTGTTTCAAGATTAGACTTAGTGGGTCTGTACCACTGGTAGTATCCTGCCTGTTCTCCGAGAAGCAGTGGTGTGTTTACTTTTATTGTGTGTTTGTATGTTTCACCAGTCTAGCTGGGGGGTTGATGCTACGTGTTACACATTTGTTGATTGGACCCCTCACCCCCATGCACGGCCTGTGAAAATATGTAATTCTTAACTGCTGTATCATATTATATATATATATATATATATATATATATATATATATATATATATATATACATAACTATATACATAGATATCTGTATATGTATGCATACACACACACACACACACACACACAAACATACACACACAGACACACACACACACATATATATATATATATATATATATATATATATATATATATTTATATATATATATATCTGACGACATATGGATGTATAGGTGTCTACATATGTATATATCTATATGTGTATGTATACATTTGTACTGCAGAGAGGGAAAGGTATATCTCCATGTAGCTATGGGTAGATATACACACACATACCGCTACATATTTACATCTACATCTGGTTATTCTGTTCTTTGCCATGTAAAATAGACTGTGCTGCAGTGGGACTCATAGCGGGTGTGGCTGCTCGTTGGGCTGCTCTGCCCAGTGAACACTATTGCTTACTTACATCCCTGGGGCTGTCCGTATAGCCCCACTCCAGCAAACACCTGCATGTCTACACCCATAAGTAGCTACCCATAGTGCCCCCACCTGCACTGCCTCTACAGCAGTCATCCTTACTCTGGGTGCAGGTTTGGTCTAGACACACCACTACACACTGCCCACTCTCCACTTCACGGGACCCATCTCGTACGTTGTTTCAACCCATGGGTCATCAGGCTTTCCCACCCTTGCATTCCGGGTATGTACACACCCTGCCTTGATAGGTCATTAAATGGGCTTCTTCCTATGACATGTCAATTTCTGGGGTGCCCCACAAGGGGCACTCCTGTCTCTATTCCAAGATTAGCCTTTATGGGTCCACTGTGCCCCCCCCCCCGGTTGTATCCTGCCTGTGGTCTGGGGAGCAGTGGATTGTTGACATTGTTTGTGGGTTTGTTTGTATGTTTCCTCTGCCTGGCTGGGGGGGGGGGGTGTTCATGCTACGTGTTACACACTTCTTGCTTGGGCCCCTCACCTCCATTAGCATGGCCTGTGAACATATGTCATGCTTGGGTGTTGTATCTTTTCATAGGTATATATCTGTGTATATCTACTCACACACATATAGATATATATATATATATATATATATATATATATATATATATATATGCATATATCTATATATATATATATATATATATATATATATATATATATATATATATATATATACACATATTGCTGTATATATATATCTAACGACATGTGGATGCATGGGTGTCTGCATATGTATATCTGTATTTGTGGGTATTTATTTGTTTATCTATGTATGTATACATTTGTACTACAGAGAGGGGTGGTATATATCTATATAGTTATGGGTATTCATACGAACACATATACCTCTAATTCTTTAGCTACATATCCAGTAATGTTGACTGGTATTGCTGGGTATTGTGTTTTGTATGCATACTGGTCAACCTTGTGTGCCACGTATGCTTTGCGATACATACGATTGACTCCGTTAATATACACAGACCCAAGCGTGACACCAGCCATTTGATACTGTGTGCTTAAGGCACTTTCAAGCAGTTGTGAGCGGGTTTGCACAGAGGTTAGCACTGCTGACTTCTGGTCACAATGTGTTACATGCAGTTAGCGTCTCCTTTGCTTGATCTGTGTCGGCGGTGCCTTCATCCCACCCTTATGCACTTGCACACACTTACTATTGCTTACATTTGCTTACTTCTACTTATCTGTGTTTACGCCTGCTTATTGCTAACTTATTCATTCTGGTACTGACTTTTCACATGTGCATTTCATGCAGTACTCCAGTTCATATTTAATTGTTATTTGGTAGGTTCTACAGCAATAAAATGTACATAGTTGTTTGTATACGGATTACACTTGGAAAATGGTATATGCTGCAGTGAGACTCGAGCCGGGAATGCTGCCTCCTTAGGCAGATGCTCTGACCACTATGTTATTGCTGTGCTGCTTCATTGGCTATACCTTCCTTGCTATCCGTTTCAGCCTTTCATGCTGCTTTACCGGTAGCTACGCGATGGGTAGACCCGCGCACCTGTGGTTAGCTGAACTCAGATTTTTAAAAACATTACTACAAGGGTTTCTTTGTGTTTTTTTTCAATGTACTGTTGCTATTGAACACATTGGGATGGTTGGTGGGGATTTGCGGACACTTATGGGTGGTCTCACTCTTTTATGTACACATTCATCTGTTCTACTTTGCAGTGGCATGTTTATTCTGAGAGCTCTGCTCTCAGCCACGCCCCCTGCACTCGTCTACTCTCTGTGTGGCATTAGGTGTTCAGGCAGCGCACCTTCCTTAATATGCATGGCGCGCTGCCATCCTCCTCTTAAACTGGCGCTTATGTGTAGGACTAGAGTAGTCCTGCATGGAGGATTAGTGAATCCGGGGGAATGTGTTGAACATAATTGTAAAATCTCAGATATTAAACAGCTGCAACAATTTGCATGAACAAGTGAGAAAATAAAAAAGTAAAAGAAAACCAGAAAAAGCAAGAACAGGACAGAAAGAAAGGGAAGATACAGATAGCCTGAAAGAAACATTTTAAAGATTTTTGTTATCGTAATATGCAAATTGCAGTAACTATAAACTTCCCACTTGTAAAACACAATTAAGATTTGCTTGCTTGCTAACTGCATTGTTCCATACCGCTCAACCTCTTAGAGCAAGAAATCTGAACAAAGCCATAAATAAGAGTAGGAGAAAGGCCAAAAAACAGGGACAATATTTAAATATTGCTCTTGCAAACTTAGAAAGTTGATAGAATAACAGGTTTTGCATTAGCATGAATTTTCTGAAGGGTATGAAGTCTGAAACTCAAATGTCTGTCATTATTTTCTAACTTCAGTCTTTAATGACTTACCACTAATTTGTGAGAACCAAAAATATGAGGCAAAAATCTGGACATTCCGTGAAAATGTGAACAGTTGAGAGGCATGTATCCTTCTAAGAGCTTTGTATAAAACAATATAGTGCAACTTTTCTGACAAGAAGGGTGGAAGTTCTTGAAGTTTTCCACATAGAAGTGTCTGCTGTCATGTATTTTTTAAGGAAATCTTGTGCAGCAAGTAGCATTGCCCCACCCCTGAAAGAGGATCTCGAGTTTGGTTCTTGGCTAGGGTGCCTTCTGTGTGGAGCTTACATATCCTCCCTGTAACCATTTAGATTTTTATGGGTGCTATGGTTTACTTCTGTTCCCCCCAAAATATGTCTTAGGTTTAGTGGTGATTTTCCAGACTGCCTGTTAGTCAGTGTTAGGGTTGCCACCTTTTCAAATGGCCAAAGTGGGACATTTTTGGTACAAACGTCAGATTTTGCAAAGCAAAATATAACCACGGCCAGTACAAAGGACAGAATTTCACTTTTTTGCCTAAATAAAAGCTTATTCTTGTAGGATTTTAGTTGCTTATTCTGTTTCTTATAACATTTAGGCATTTCAGATACATAATAACTGTTTTATGCAACTATTACATAAAATATAGGAACTATGTTTGTCCTAAAATCTCAGGACATTTGCCATTTTTTCGATTTCTTTGCAGGACATAATTGCCTAAAGAGGGACTGTCTCTTGCAAAGTGGGACAAGTGGTAGCCCTAGTCAGTGTGTTTGCAGGTTTTGTGCAACTGGCAAGTAGCCCCATCTAGAATGAGCCTCAATTCCTTTTGCTCACTAGCAACAAGGTTAGTCAGTGGCAGACATGAGACCCTGTAAAAGATAAAACAGATTATTGGAGAATGACAGATTGAACTACATCCAAGAAAGTAAGCTAGGCGATCAGTTATATATTGCAAGCACACTAAATTATTTGCCACTTGTTTGTAAACTATTTCTGCATATGTGCATATTTATTTATACTCTTTTTGTCTACTCATTGACCTTATTTGTCCTGGACACCTGCCCATTGATCATGACTAAGACCATCCATTTCCCATATGTATCCCTTGTTCTATAAAGTGTTAAGGCACAGGGTGCAGGGACCATTAGTTTGTTAAAACTGTCTTAAATGACCCATGAACTTGATACTCATAAGTTGTGCTGAATACCACACAATCATGCACAAGTTCTACACAGTGGACTGTTATACGTATGCAAGGACTGTGGTTAGCTGGTTTCCACAAGGGGGTAGTGCACTGATGCTGCACTATTCTATCCTACAGTGTGTGCATGTGTGTGCGTGTGTGTGTGTGTGTGTGTGTGTGTGTGTGTGTGTGTGTCTAATACATATAGGGTTGCAGCTTCATCACTCATCCCTCTGGTTTCCCAATGAAGTCAAATCTGTGAACTTGTCTACCTGAAAAAAAATGGGCTGTATAAGGCAAGTTATTCTTTCCCCAGAGATGTAGGATTTCAGAGTTACAATAAATTGGGAGTTGTTGGGAGTCTACCCTTCAGGAGTGGTTTATCCCCACTGGAAAACAAAAATAAAAAAATAATTTCAGATCCTGGTTGTAGTAAAATAGGACTTGATGCATTTATAGTGTACCATAGATGAACATTTTCACAGAATGAAAAGAACGTAGTGAAGTAATGATAAGTGTAACACGGGATGGATTACAATGTGATCATATGATTCAGCACACTTGGTGGTCCTTTTTTATGGCAAAGGTCACATTACTGATTTTGTTGTTTTTTTTTTTTTTTCTTCCAGAAAACTGTTTAACCTGAGAGGTATTAATAGATGCTCTTTCCATAACACCATTCATAAAAGCTGTTGGGAACGTGTGTGTTATATACTTATTCTTTTTTTTTAATTATTTGCTAATATAAAACGTGCAAACTGCTTTGCACACTATTGTGCAAGTTTTGGTGCATATTGATATGTCTTTGAGACTACTTATTATGCACAACGTAAGTATTTACACTTGGCTTTAATAATCCTGATTTTTTTTTTCCTTAAATAGCTTGTGCATCTTGCAATCTACAATTTCATCTTTGATATCTTATGCAGTACCGCCACCATACAATGAGTGAGAAAGCTACAATTACATCAAACTTGTTCTAGTCAAATATTACTGAGAAAAAGTTAATGAATACAATACATTTGATTTAGTCCTTTATTGGGGAAAATACTAGGGAATTTAAAATCCTGGGAATCAAGGAAGTGAAGGCAATTCACATGCTGAATTTGCTAAGCTGGTTGCACCTCAGACTTCATTGAATTCTGAACAGAGCTCAATATGTAAGCAAACACTGAGTAGAAAAAAAAATCAAAGCATTCAGGATCAGAGTGTGTAAGCTCCACTTATGATATGGACATTTACTCAATAATATTTTAGTGATTATTATAATGTCTTCTTTTGTCTGGCAGCAGGGGAGACTAAATTTCTGAACTGTTAATGAGCTATATCCTGTACTTAGGATGCAATGTTTGAGTCAGTCCACCTTTATTTACCTATTGTGTGACTGAGCAAGTCAACTCGAACTTGTTTATTTTACTTTATTTAAATTTGCTAATTGAGGTAGAGAGCCGACCACAAACAATCCATTTCAATCTTAGCCCTGAGAGAAGTAATTAAGGAAAACAAAACAACAACAAAAAACTGAACATGCATTACAGTATGGTAAAGTAATTACAAGTCTGCAATGCAGACAGAAGCAATCAATGCATACAATATGGAGAGGAGCAGTCACACAAGTGTCGGAATATAAAAGTGTGTGTGTGTGTGTGTGTGTGTGTGTGTGTGTGTGTGTGTGTGTGTGTGTGTGTGTGTGTGTGTGTGTGTGTGTGTGTGTGTGTGTGTGTGTGTGTGTGTGTGTGTGTGTGTGTGTTTGTTTGTTTGTGTGTATATACACAAACACAATTGAATACAGTGTAGTCAGAGTGACTCTTGGATTAGCTGCATTTGAAAGTGATATAGACACTTGTTAGGAGGCAGGCTGATGGAGAACAGCAAGATTCTGTTAACTAATATATAGAGAGTGCTGGTATTTCTGCAGAACATTAACCTTAACATAATGTTTTAGTTGTAGATGGAATTTTGGGTAAGAATATATATCTTTGACATTGGCAGGGATGGATACTTCTCGGCTTAGTGAGGAAAAGCAATTATCTGAACACTGTAATTAAATTTTAGAATCATCTAGGGCAGGACCTGGGTGGCTTTTTTTGGTGTGTAGGAAGAAGACTTGCTAATTAGTATGACTGCTAAAGAAAAAACTGTCTCTCGATGTAGGAGATTGAAAAGTTGAGAGCATCAGAGCAGGTCTGATTTTTGTTTGGGAGCTACTTTGCTGTTTATAGTGTTGTGCATTGGTATTCATGCTTTGGGCAGCGTGATGAAATAAATACATTTATTGCTGAAATAATCAACTAAATGGAAGAACAGTATAACAAAAGAGGTGTCGGTCAAAAGTTTTACAGCAAAACAACTGAACAATTTAAATACTATATGAAGATTACATATACATTTCTAACACTGTCTTTACTAGTTTGTATTAATGTTTTCAAGCCAATATTTCAATACAACAGATTTTAAACCTGATTGATAAGAAATAAAATAGTAAAACCTGGCTTAAGGTTTATACAGTGTAAAGACTGTAAGTATACTTTTTGTTTGGTAACTGATTTAGGTGAAAGCTGCTACAGTCATGGTCATGTATTTATTTATTTTTTTTAATTTTGTATTGATTTTACTAATGTTTTGACATAGTAAGCCCACTGGACAAATAAAGAGAAGAAAAAAAAACTAGAACCAGTATTTAAATTGATTTAACTGTGTTGCAGGAATATTAACTGAACTGGAAGTTTTGACTCTGCTCTTCAGTCAGTGCTTGCTTGAATTTTATTATTTGTTAGTAATTGCAGGTGTGGGGTAGCCACATTCTTTGATTTCCTGTCCTTGCCTGTTTAAGTGGTACAGTTTGAAATATTTTCTGCTTAAAATCCTCAGCTTTGGCCGGCTAAGATCTAGCTGTATTCAACTGGATGTATAAGAGAATTTAAGTACCTTTATCTGCACTTTTTTCAAATAATACAGTATTTAAATTGATTTAACTGTGTTGCAGGAATATTAACTGAACTGGAAGTTTTGACTCTGCTCTTCAGTTAGTCCCACCCACCCTGTTTTTATTTTGGTTTTGGTTTTGGTTTTGGTGTTAATCTTAGTGGCCTTGAAACTGCCCACCCCTCTTGTAAATTTGTGTTTGGATACTCCTTCTGGGCCCATCTCATTTGCTCACTCAACTGAGTGCAGTGAGATCATATTCTGATTTCAGGCACTCCTACTGTGTACAAAGAGAGCATCTGAGAAACAGAAAAAAAAAAACATTTTAAGCTTGTTTCCTGCCTTTCCTGTTAAGTGGCATAGACTGTTTGTAGGCTTCTGAGCCCCCAAGCCCTTCTGTTTTGGAGGGAAGCCTTCTAGCTTAGTTTTTTTTTCTTATAACTAGCCAGTTTTCTAGTTTCAGCACTCAAATCTGTTTCTTTGAACTCAGCACTTGTTCAGAACTCATTGTAAGCACTACATAAGCTGCAAATTACTACAGCACTCAACTTTCCTCACTTGTCTAGTGGAAAGCAGTTTTTAGTACTTAATAAATAAGCACATATCCAGGCATGTCTAAGGGTCAGCTCCCAGTGATTTCTCCTGTCTACCTGATGAATCTGGGCATCTTGAGGCAATGCAGCAATTGCCTCATGTACACAGACAACCCTCTCCTCCTACCACCCAACACTACAACCTGTGAGAGATGCACTTATATAGCCAAACTGGAAGCAAAGCTCTCTTCACCCAAGACTGGACTAGACAGTCAAGAGGAGAAGGTAAACACTTGAACCACACCACACTCATCACATAGTCCCTCAAAACCTACACCACCAAAACACACACATAGAAACACAAAACACACACCTACATTCACGGAGGCTCTCAATAAAAACCTGCTCAAGCATCAGGGACATCCAAAGCATAAACGCAAGCAAACTCCACCCCCCCAACACAAACCAAATGACACATAGCCCACAAACTCAGTGTGCCACTCAACCACAGCCCATAAGGCATAACAACGTACCCAACACTCTAGTCATAGGTGACTCTATAGTCAGGCACACTGATGTTCCACTCACTAGACTAAACAAGGAGAAAGTTACTGTCAGCTGCCTGTCAGGTGCCAGGATCCACCACATAACGCATGCACTCAGGTCACTCCACAATAAGTACAAATATGACACTGTCATTGTCCATGTTGGTGTGAATGACCTGCGACATACCTCCCTGGACTACATGAAAAGAGACATGGAGGAGCTCTCCGATCTTGTATCCCAGGCAGGTATGACCCTAACCCTGAGTAGCATCATGCCATCATCCAGAATGATACCACAGTACAAGGACAAAATTATTGACTTCAACAATTGGCTAAGCTTCTGGTGTCATTCTAAGGGGATCCAGTATTTGTCTGCCTGGGACGACATGATCGACAGTCCACGATGCTTTGCTAGAGATGGCATGCACCTGTCACCCTTAGGATTCCGGATACTGGCTAAGGCTCTTGCCACCCCTATAGTGCCTTTTTTAGGAAAGGTTCAAATGACAAATTCACCATCGTAACAGGTACAAGCAAGCAAAATCTGAGGGTAATGCTACTCAATGCTAGAAGTCTAAACTTCAAAATGCACTCACTCGAGGCACTCCTTAAAATAGAGAACATTGACATCTGTGCAGTGACAGTGACCTGGTTCAAAGCTCCAGGGAGCACCCCTGCATTACCAGGCTTCAATTCATACCACACCTTTCGGCCACCTAACCCAGAAAGAAGCACTAAAGGCGGAGACGTGTCCATATTCATTAAGGATATCCACACCTCCAGGCTAGTTGCACAGCATAATGCATCCGAGATTATCCAAGTGCAACTAACTCTGGGCAAGACCGCAATCCAAATTGTAGCTTGCTACAGATTCCCCACCATGCCCCAGGATTCACACTCCTCATTTCTTGATACACTGGAAAGTATTAGGGTACAAACCAACACCCTAATAATGGGCAATTTCAACTACCCCACCATTAACTGGGAAAACTACAAATGTACCAGCTCTTTTGCTCAACGTTTTCTAGAATTCATAAATTCCAACGCCTTGGATCAACTTATTCACACCCCCACCAAGGGCAGCAATATCCTAGACCTGGTCATTACCAACATGGGAAACCGGTGTTCCACACCAGAGGTCAATTCCTTGTTGGTCAGATCCGACCACAAGCTAATCAGCCTAGACCTCCACATCCCACCCCCAGCCCCAATTAGAGAAACCATAGTAAAAAACTTCTCAAAAGCCAACTTCACACTTCTTAAGACAGAAGTGGCAAACTTCATAACACCCATGCAGACGGACAATAGAGGTACGACTGCTGAATCCTACACAAATGCACTTTATAAGCACTTACACAAGTGCATGGATCATGCTATCCCTAATAGAACCAAGATGTTATCCTCCAAAAAAAGGAAGCCAATCTGGTGGTCCCCTGCCATAAACAAACTCTACAACAGAAGAAAGAAACTGTTGCAAAAAGGAGTAAAATCCCATGACTGGAGGAACTCCCTGGTCAACCTCAGTAAGAAGCTGAGATCCCTCATAAAATCCTCCAAAGCTAGTTATGAAAACAAAATTGCCACTGACTCTAAAGACAACTACAAAGCATTCTATAGCTATGTCAAGAATCTAAATGGGAACACTCAGATCTGCTCTGAGTTACAGCATAATGACACTAAATATACTGAACCAACTGATATTGCCAACATCCTAGCAGATAGGTTCAGTGCTAACTTTACCCCCCTCTCACCCCCTAGAGGACCCATCTCTATACCGGAAGAATGCAAAGTTCCTATAATCACGGCTGCACAGGTAAAAAACACACTCTCCAAAGCCAAGAACACAGCATCCATGGGACCTGACAATATCCCAGGCTGCGTTCTACACAAACTACAGAATGAACTGGCACCCTACCTAAGTACCATGTTCAATCATAGCCTCACCTCAGGCTTTGTACCCACTGAATGGCACACCACAACAGTTATCCCACTCCACAAAGGGGGAGCCACGACGGACCCCGGGGACTACCGCCCCATTAGCCTGACGAGCCGAGTCTGCAAGGCCATGGAACATATCATTGTGGAACTCATAAACAAAGACATTGGTAATCTCCAAACTCTGGACCCTACTCAGTTTGGATTTGTAAAAGGCAGATCATGTCTCCTAAACCTGATTGACTTCTTTGAAGCAGTCACCAAAGCCATAGATGAGGGTAAAATGGTTCACACAAGTTATCTAGATCTCACCAAGGCTTTCGACACCATCCCCCACTCTAGAATTATAGATAAGCTCACTAAACTAGGTATAAATCCCTATGTCACAAGATGGGTTGCTAACTGGCTCACGGACAGAACCCACACTGTGAAAGTAGCGGATTCCAAATCCGACATCAGACCAGTGACAAGTGGAGTATCACAGGGTTCAGTCCTGGGTCCTCTCTTGTTTGGTATCTACTTCTCTGAAGTGTAGGCCAACACAGAAGGTCTTTGGCTAACAAAGTTTGCAGATGACTGCAAACTAGGAGCCATAATCGAAACTCCTAACGATGTGGACAAACTACAAAAGGGCCTCACTGAGACAGATACCTGGTGTCAAAGCCATGGCCTGAAGCTCAATGCCAAAAAGTGTATTGTCATCCCCTTTGGTAAAAACTCTCTACCCATGAACTACCACATAGCTGGTAGTCTACTTAATGCCAAAAATGTGATAAGAGACCTTGGGACACAGGTGGACAGTAGTCTCTCCTTTGATAATCACATCGCCACAGTAGTCAGGAAATCCTTCTACGTGGCTCATCTCATCACAAAAGGATTCTCATCCAGAAAAAAAGAGGTCATTGTTCCCCTCTACTCATCACTCATTAGACCCATTATAGAGTACAATGCCCCTTTTGGTATGTACCTCACAAGACATCTACAACAACTGGAAAGACCACAGAAATACCTCACAAAGAGGATTACTGGCCTCAAACAGATGCCCTATGCAGACCGTCTCAAAAAACTACAGCTTTACTCCATCGCATATCGCCTACTCAGGGGCGATCTCTGCCTAACATACAAAGCTATGTCAAACCCAGAGCTGTTGGACATGCTCCATTTAAAGAAATCCCGATCCCTCCGAGCTACACACTCTAGGGACCTTAACCTTGTCACCACAATAAACAGAACATGCTGGAGTGATAGATTCCTGTCTCAGAGACTTCCCGTACTCTGGAACAGACTACCTATCTATGTCAAACAGAGCTCCTCATTAGCACTCTTCAAGAAAAATCTTGATGATTGGATGGGAAATGGGAAATTCACCCCGGGGATCACTTCTGTGGCTCTGCTCGACAGGGGCACAGGAAAATAATTTTCTTGGGTGGCGAAAGCCAGGGTACATTTTTTGGCTAGGCTTGTATGGGCCCTAGGGCCGATAGCCTAGTACCTACCTATGAACCTATGAACCTATGAACTAAACTTTGTCAGCTGTGTGCTTTTTCCATACTGCTATTAGCTAACAGCTTTGTATCAATATATGCATTGTTATACTAATTTTTTATATTGAGGGGTTGTAGAAGCTAGGAATGCTACTGGAAAAATTACATAAACTTTTATTATATCTATTTAATTTGCTGGACTTCATTTTTACTTTTTGCTACAAGGTAGATATAGCCTTGAACACTACAAAGTTGGATTCATTATCCATTTCTTTATCATTCCATTGAATGGCTGGATTCCATTGGCCCAAGACCCTTTTCACAAAACAGTGAAAAGAGAGCACCTCTCAAACATTTAAAAAGCAATTGTGATGACCAACCACTGAACCAGTAATCAAGGAGCCTCAATCCTCACCACTGGCACCAGTAGGGGACGTATACTGGGAGGATGACAAGTACATGAACTATATTTCCAGATGCAGCTCTCTGCATCAAGTGCAATTTCCATTGAGAGCTCACAGAGACCACAGTCAGTCTGTTTTTTTTCCTCTTTCTCCAGATTCCCAATAAGACTCCCCACTGGCACAGCTATAGAGTTGAGATCTCAGCTGAGTGGTCAAGCCAAGACCTCCAGCACCCTCTCTGTCCAACCAATGCTTCGTGTCCCTGCCCAAGTAGCTGACAAACACACACACACACACACACACACACACATGCACACACACACACACACCTGGGAAAGGCTGGCACATGTTTATTAACTATGCCCCCTTTTGCGCAGACTATAAGATAGTTACTACTGTCACCAGCCATCTCCTTATCAGCTACTTTAAGGCCTGTAACAAAGGGTGTCCAAATTTAATGTGTAATATTAATATCAATACAAATGGTAGTTTGACCAAGAGCAGAGTGGCCCACACAGTATCACCAAATAAATATGCAAGTACTCTCAAAGCTTGAATATCACTAGACAGATTAGCCACAATGAAAGGTTTCAATATATTTAATGATAAATAATAAAAGAACAAGACAATACTCAGTATATATTCACAATGACATCAGAGTTCAAAATCACAAGAAATATTTAAAACAACATTGCAGGACAGTCTCAAATTAAGAAAAATACATAAACTAAGCTTCGCTATATTTCTGACTATATCTAAGAGAATTATACTTTTCCCTAGAAACTTACTTTACAGAGCAAGGCAGATGTGTGTTGAATGGGTCTTCTTGTTGCCAGGTCCAAGACAGAAAATAGAATGCTCTGTCCCTCTAAGAGACTTCTCAAATTCATATCTCCAATATTACTGCTGGGATAGCTGGCAGAATGACATCATTTCTTGTCATCTGACTCTATCCCAGGTGAAACCTCCACTACTGGAAGCTAGCAGTATTTAGCATCTACCTGTGAAAGTACATAGACCTCAGATCTTTGTCAGATGCTGGAAGTCATAAAACAATTACATTCCTTCACATTTCAAAACTAAGAAAAAATAAAAGTTAATGTTTCCCCAACAGCAACCAAGACATGCGAAAAAGGAAAATGTTACTGTGGCAAGGATTCCAAAGAACGAACTCAGGCAATCAAAAATGTATAAAAATTTAATCCAGCAGATAAACCAAAGGATTGCAAACTGACATACACCAAAAGCTTTAAAAACACTAAATGCTCAGTGTGCTATGGCTTAAGCGCTTTCATCCACTCCCATTGTGGACTTCATCAGAATACGTAGCACATCAAACTAATTGTTTAAATATCACTTTTTTGGCGCCAATGGGCTGATTCATTTACTCCACACATTTAAAGCTATATACTACCTATATAATATTATGTACAGCTACATAACTTTACTAATGCATTAAAATTAATATATCTTCACAAACATGTACATACTTATGCATAGTGACAAAATTAAACAATTATTTATATGCAAATTGTGAATATAAAAATGACATAAATTAAATAACTTAATGTTCATACACTATGAACTCATACCCTAGCTACTAAGATGGGCTTAACAGGAATGTTTTCATTTAGACCTGGAGGGGTTGCAGCATCAAGCAACAATGGCCACTTTACTTCCTTCTGTCCCAATATAGTCTTTATGTTACCACCTCTAGGGTTTGCCCTAACTTGTTCTAAAATACCAAATTTAAAGTTATGGCTATTCCTCCACTTCTCAACATGCTTGTATAAGGCATTATTTTTGTCCTTTTTCCTAATCCTATATAGATGGTCATAGATTCTGTTCTTAAGACATCTGTCATTTTTTATATGTTTAGTATTACAATTCCCTGTTTAAAATGTAACCATGGTTTTATTGATATCTACCAAAACTACCTCTTCATCTTCTACTATAGTGTGGCATTGCCCACATGACCCACACTTCTTGGTATGACCATTTATAGTATTCATGCTAGTGATTTCCCCACATTTTTATAGGCTACTCTTTAAATTCCACCCTGTCTTATAAACAAAAACTAGTGCCTCACCCACAACTTGTGTAATACTCTCATCTGCCGTTAAAATATTCCAGTTGTGCTTAATAACATTTTTAACTTGATTTACAAAGGGACTGTATTCTAAAATACAAGCACGGTTAAAATGCAATTGAAAGATACCATCTTTTTGGTGTACCCATAACGTAATTTAATTTCAGCTATTTTTCTGAAGTTAACCTCCTGTATTCCAGTTTCCACTATTAAAATATATCCATTTAAACAGTTACAATAGTGCATGTACATTTCTCTTCTATTCCAGTAGGGCAAACTGTGGTTACATTTCAAACAGCACTTTGAAAAAAACCTTTCAACATACACTTCTGTACCAGCAGTTTTATATACACATGACATACAGTTCTAATATGTTTGCATCACAGGAATCTTATATAAATCATGTTAATATTCACAAATGACATATAATTATTTACAAAATTCCAGATAGCTGTGCTGGCAGTATCCCCCTTTGTCACACTTCTTCCCCCCCTTGAAGACTCAAGCTAGTTTTTCAAGTGACCCTTGAAAAACACTGCTTGAGAAGGATGATCCTATCTCAGAATACATTGCCCCATACCCTGTCTTGAGATTCCAGCTGCCTTGGCATTGCTGACCCCAGTACAGTGCTACACTGTCAAAGCATATGCAAGTCTAGGCTCCATCATAGTTATTTGGGATTTTGCTGTCTGGCTCCCTGTAGCCATATATCCCCCTTAGACTTCTCCTGCCTTCTACTGCAAATACTTAGTACCAGGGACTCCCTATCATGGTAAGGTTTCTTCATGTTCATGTGTTACAGTTTGTGCCACTGCCACCTGCATAGGCATTCTACCATGTAATCAGCATCACTGACCTTCCTTACCACGTTGAAGGGTCCTTCCCAAGCTTCCTGCAGCTTGTTGTGTCTGACAGGAATGAGAACCAAAACCTGCTTCCCCACAGCATGCTCTCTAGCTTGAGCATTCTTGTCGTACCAGACCTTTTTCTGCTGTTGGGCTTCTGCCAGGTTTCCCTGGGCCAAGCCCATGAGTTCCCTGACATCCTTGTCCTGAGGTTTAGGACCTATGCCACAACAGACTCCTTGTGGGATTCATACTTACCCTTGCTCTCATTGTGAATCAAATCTAGAGGTCCTCTCACTCTATATCCATACAGCAACTCAAAGGGTGAAAAACCTGTGGATTCCTGGGGTACCTCTCCCTAAGCAAACAACAGATGGAGCAAATATTTGTCCCACTCCCTCTTAAATTGGTCTGCAAATCCCCATACTATGGACTTTAATATAGAGTTTAACCTCTACACAAGACCATTTTTATCGGGATGGTAGGGGGTGGTCTTTAGGTGCTTCACCCCACAGTGCTTCCATAGACAAGCCATCAGGTATGACATGAAACTGGCACCTCTGTCAGTCAGCATTTTTTTTGGGAAACCTACCCTGCTGAAAATCTCTAACAAAGTATTTGACACCTTCTCTGCCTCAATGGAGGACATGGCTACCACCTCAGGGTATCTGGTAGCATAATCATCTACCACTGGGATATACTTCTTCCATATGGAACTTGGGTTACTCAGTGGCTACACAATATCTATAGCTAACCTCTGAAATGGCTCCTCAATCAGAGGCAAAGGTACCAAAGTAGCTTTGAACTTGTCTCCTGCCTTGCCTACCTTTTGGCCCTACTTGTAGGTCCTGCAGTACTCTGTTACATCCCTGGAAATCCCAGGCCAACAAGTTCTGCATAATATGTCTCTTGGTATGCTTTATACCCATATGACCTGCAAGGAGAATGTCAGGGACTATGGCTAGAAGTGCCAGATGGTAGGCTCTGAGCACTACCAACTGCTGTATTCTCTCACCTTCTAAACCTCCCTCAGGAGCCACATTCCATACAATAACCCTTTGTCTTAGTATACAGATTCCCCTTTCCCTTGAGAATCAGGGGCCTCCCTCCTCTCTCAAGCCTTGTAATGTAGGGTCAGAGAGCTTAGCCTGTCTCAATGCATTCTCTTTGTAACCCTTCTTAGCTCCCCTTCCACAGGAAGTCTGGTATCCTCTGACAGCAGTGGCTCACTGTCAGCCTGGGTACTACTACTCACCTCTGTACTTGCAGTCACTCTGTGCAAGGGATCATCAGTACCCACAAGCAGCTGTGGCTCATCTTCAGTCTCACTGTTACAGAGTAGTTCTCTCCCTGAAGTAGCCACTTCACCAGTCCTGGCTGCAAGTGTGTGGTCTGTCTGAACCCCCCCCCACCACCACCACAGGCTACCAGACCCACATGCTTGTCTCCAAGCCAGACTGTGTGTAACTGCATGGACACAAGGTACTGCATTATCAAAATTATTCCCTATCACAACATCTGCAGGGATATCCTCAAACATGCCTACTTCCTTGCTTCCTTTTCCACTCTCACAGTCAAGGTGAACCCTAGCCAAAAGTATTTTGAATGGGGTCCCTCCTAAAGCTCTTACTGGAGTAGACTGCCCAAGCAAGGAGTGCTTTTCTTTAACCATTGCAGGCTTCACAGTGGTTAGGTCAGAAGCTGTGTCTCTCTTAGCAGTCACCTGTTTCCCATCTACTAAGATAGGATATAACCTCTTGTGGTAGTTTGGTACCCTTGTTGTCTCCAGACAATTTACTGCTGGCATTCTGTCATTCCCACTTACTGGCATTCCCAGCTTTTGTTCCCCACATTGCCTCTGTGGACATCTATATGCTACATGGCCTCACTGGTTGAATTTAAAACATTTAAACCTGGATCCTGGCAATGTACCTGAACGGTTACTTATCAAAACATCTACTCTTCATAACATCTAAACTAAAAACATCAAGACTATAACATCTAAACTTCAAAACATCTAAAACTCATAACATCAAATCTCAAAACATTGAAAACTACAAAGCAACTATAAATAACATCCCACAGACTTTTTACTATGTTTATGCAGGGGGCAAGCCCCCCTGTACCCCCCCATGTGGGGGGCTCCGCCCCCACACACCCCCGTAAATTAAATATACCAACTCCAAGGTCACACTATAGTGGGGGAAAAAGTTAATTTCCTAACCCCACTGTAGTGCAACCTTGGAGTTGGTATATGTAATTTACAGGGGTGTGTGGGGGTGGAGCCCCCACTTGGGGGTGCAGGGGGGCTTGCCCCTCTGCATAAATGTAGCAAACAGTGTGTGGGATGTTATTTATAGTTGCTTTGTAGTTTTCAATGTTTTGAGATTCGATGTTATGAATTTTAGATGTTTTGAAGTTTAGATGTTGTGGTCTTGATGTTTTGAGTTTAGATGTTATGAAGAGTAGATGTTTTGATAGGTAACCAACCACCTGAACTAGTAGCTTCCCCTGTTACTGGCAGACTCTGTTGGGGTGGTTAAGGCTGATCACCATGTGTTCCCTTAGACCCATGAGCAGCACTGGGTGCCCCTTTCCTGTGCAGTGACACCTTGCTTGCTAGGTATAGGTCTCCCTTTTTCACCAACTCATCCGTTGTATTGCATTCCCTATCTGCCAACCAGATTCTCATGTCCTCAGGTAAAGTGCTAAAGACTTGTTTCCTTACCAAAGAAAGGGTCTGACAGCCCTTCAGAAGTGGTGACCTGACACCCATTCACCCACCTATGAAAATAAGTGCTTAGTTTAGCAATATATTCACACACACTTTCATTTGCCTTGCATCTATGCTCACAAAACTTTATTTTTATAAGCTTCACGTGTTAACTTAAAACACTCTAATAAACAATTGTTTAACTGTATTATAATTTAAGCATTAGTATCAGACAATTTGGAAACAGCAGTTACAGCTTTACCATGGAGGAAAGGGGTCAGAAACTGTACCCAGAGCCCTTGGTCAACATTATACTATTTAATTACTCTTTCAAACATATAAATGAAACTATCACCATTTGTAAATTGTGGAAGAAATCTAGTGACTTTTATTGCTTCTGGGATTTGGTTATTCCCTTTCCCATTACCTCCATGACCCTGGCGAAGAGTCAGCATCTCCTTTTCATCTTGCCTCTGCCTCTCATTTTCTTCAGCTTCCAGATGTCTAAGTCTCTCTGCTGCTTCTAATTCCATTTGTTTCTCCTGTCACAGTTTCTCATTTTCTTCAGTCTCTAAATGCCAAAGTTTCTCATTTTCTTCAGACTCTAAATGCCACAGTCTCTCTGATTCTATTTCCAACCATTCCGCCTCCAGTTCAAGTCTCTTTAATTCCTGGTGGATTTTTAAGCCCTCTGTGGAAAGGATGAACTGTCCATTTTTTGAGAGCTGTACATCCCCAAGGTCAGTCTGGTTGTCCTCCTGGTTGCTGGTCTGTGATGCAGCTGTGACTAAGGCTGCAATAATTTCTGTTTATTCCGATTTCCATGCACCAGTCCTTTGTGTTGGCACTTCTCAGTCAACTGGCTCCATGTCAGCTTGCCATACTCACCTGCTGACTTCTTTGCCTGCTCTCCTTGACTAAATAAGCCAACAAAAAATAAATACAACTATTATGATATGAAACTCAATGTCTACCATGTGGCTGCTTGAAAGTACAAACACCTTCTTTAGTGACCACTGTTTACAGGCTACAGGAGTTCAATATCCAAACCACTGAATACCAGTATGTGATGTGGTGATCCACCACTGCCAGCCAATAATTTGATGACCCACCACTGGACCAGTAATCAAGGAGCCTCAATCCTCACCAGTGGGGAATGCACACTGGGAGGATGACAAGTATGCACACAGTATTTACAGATGCAGCTCTCTGCATCAAGTGCAATTTCCCTTGAGAGCTCAGAGACCACAGTCGGTCAGAGGCTGGTTTCTCACTCTTTCTCCAGATCCCCAGTAAGACTTCTCACCGGCACAGCTATAGAGTTGAGATCTCAGCTGAGTGGCCAATCCAAGACCTCCAGCTCCCTCTCTGTCCAACCAGTGCTTCATGTCCCTGCCCAAGTAGCTCACACACACACACACACACACACACACACACACACACACACACACACACACACACACACGCACACGCACGCACACACACACACACACACACACACACACACACACACACACACACACACACTCTTTGAGATTTAATTTACACACATACAGACATGGGAAAGCCTGGCACAGGTTTACTAGCTATGTCCCTTTTTGCCTAGGCTATAATGTAGTTATCCCTGCCACCAGCCAACTCCTTATCAGTTACTTTAAGGCCCTTAACAAAGGGTGTCCAATCTTACTGTGTAATATTAATATCAATAAAAATGGTAGTTTGACCAAGAGCAGAATGGCCCACACAGTGTCACCAAATACATGTGAAAGTGCTCTCAAAACGTGAATATCTCTAGACAGATCAGCCACAATGAAAGGTTTAAATATATTTAATAATAAATAATAAAAGAACAAGAAAATATTCAGTATATATTCACAGTGACATCAGAGTTCAAAATAACAGGAAATATTTAAAGCAACTTTGCAGGACAATCTCAGATAATTAAAGAAGCATATCTAAACTAAGCTTTGCTATATTCCTGACTATATCTAAGAAAATTAGACTATTCCATAGAAACTTACTTCATCAGAGCAAGGCAGATGAGTGGTGAATGGGTCTTCTTGTTGCCAGGTCCAAAACAGAATACAGTATGCTCTGTCTCTCTAAGAGAGTTCTCAAATTCATATCTCAAATATTACTGCTAGGATAGCCGGCAGAATGAAATTATTTCTTGTTATCTGACTCTATCCCAGGTGAACCACCTAGTGCTGGAAGCTAGTAGTATTTAGCATCTACCTATCCTGTGAAAATACAATGACCTCCGCTCTTTGGCAGATGTTGGAAGTCATAAAGCAATTACATGCCTTCACATTTCAAAACTAGTAATTATTTCACCCTAGAGACAATATAGAAAGCTCCCTAGTTGTGAACATTGTGTCTCCTTGCTGCATTGAAACTGTAAGATACTCCCCAGGATTCACGAAGCCTCCGTGTAAGAGTTATAACTCTTACACGGAGGCTGCAGTTAAACGGAGTGATGTCAGCATGCTCTGCATATTCATGAGAGCATGCTGAATCACACCTAAGTTGAACACGGTCCATGTAAGACAGTAGGGGGCGTGTCTGTAGGCTGAGCCCTGCAAGCGGACACGCCCCCAGAAGTGTAAAAGTGCCCAAAGTAGACACCCACAACAGAGTCCACGGAAATGTGAATAAACACAACACAACACATGCCCCTACAGACTATTAAACATAAAACAATCTAAATGAACATGTCATATTTTTTTAAATTGTAAAGATGTTTAACCGTGAGTGCGCTCATTTGCGCGGGCGTGCCCGTAGCGCAGCTACAGTTAGCAGTCAATGGGAAAGCATATAAGAACTAAATATGCAAAATAAGCCAGGAAGCAATAGCGTAGCGGTAGAGATGCCGGCTGCAGAGCAGGCATTCATGGTTCAAGCCCCCACAACACACATTTTTTTTTTTTTTGCAAAATAAGCAGGAAACAAGTCCCTGACACATATGTACACATAAAACTAGAATATATGTAAAATGCAATGAAATATCCCATTTATATTGAATAAATGTGAGCTAAGAAATGAATATAAACTGCCAGATGTGCCCATAGCTGAGCTACAGTACAACAGAGTGAGTGTATGTGCCCGTAGATAAGCATTGGTTTAACTGGTGCAAAATGAGTGCCCGTAGCTGAGCAGTGGTTTACCATGCTAAATATATGTGCCCCTAACTGAGCTGAGCGGAATATGCGTGCCGATAGCCAAATGAGGCTTAAACCAGCGTACCCCGTTTGCACGGAGCTGCGCACCGCGCAAACAAGCTAACCGACGGGCAACGTTGAGCAAGCCGTATCAAAACTGCCTTTACACAGACACACCCCTCAACATGTCTAGACAGTCATGAAAAATAAAAAGCAGTGGCCATGTTCGAGCCCAGGATACTATACACCATAGGCAAGGTACAGAACCACTAAGCCATGACAGCAGTACCTAGAAATGCAATAATAGCTCATATATAGGAATGAATACAAACTACAGCATGACAATGCAGGTTTACTGAAGTTGATACAATTCCAAAATGGCCAATCACAGATATGTGCGGGAAAAACGGACTATATAAGCCCCATAGGCGGGAATACACAGCATAAATGATTGTAGAACAGACCTGCAGGCAGAATGTCAGGTGTAGGAGAGGGCAGTCGCTTTCGAGCGCAGAGGTGGGGTGTTGAGGAGTCCAGGTACATGGCCTGGCTCCTAGTCCACAACCATGAGGCCCAACTCATGCAGGGCCAGGTCCTCTGGGGAGCGTACAGGGCTGAGGCGTGGGACCAGTTGGCTCATGAACTCACCAGTGCCACAGGAATTCCAAGGACAGGTGAGCAGGTCCGTCACCACCATGCAGACCTGAAGAGACGCAAGCAGGACCAACTGAACCTTTGGATCCAGGAGGCCCGGCAATCACCCAACGCCCCACCACTGAGTAAGTAACAATTAATTATGTATGTAGAAAGTTAAACTACCTGAAATTATGGAGATGTGTATTCCAATATTACTTCATTTATATTACAGCTGCAGGTGTCCGTTCTGCGAACCGCAGAGCCTATGCCGATAGGCTGGTGCGGTTGCGCCACCAGGCAGGTCAGTAATCCACTACTAGTAACTGTAAAGATATATAAATGTATGACAGTCAGCAAAGAGTGCAGTGTAGCCAGGAAGGAATTAAATCTGCAAGTAACAGTGTGAAAGTGTATGCAAGTATTGCCTGATTACAACAGTTCCCAGCCTGTAAGTATAAACTAAACATGACACTGTCCAACATATATTTTGAAATAAAACTGCCCTGCCTGTAAGAAAATAGTACACAACCTGCAGCAGCATGTAAAGTACAGCTGCAGAAGAGGATGAAATCACATGTGTGAAATATATCCCTGTGGAAATACTGAAACATGACAGAAGTGAGACTGCTGTAAAGAACTGTAATAACTACTGTTAAAACATGTCAATAAAGCCTAGAAGTACCAGTCTGAATAGTAACATGAAAGCAAGTGAAAGAGTGTGAGAAAGTGTCAGGAATACAGCAATACAATAGTAATAACCCCTGAATAAACTATACTGCAGTTAGGACAGCATTAAATGCATGTGAGACTCAGAACCAAACAGCAAAATCTGTTCAAAGTGTTGCTGCATGTGGAATGTGTACACTAAAATCTGGATATGTTGCTCCCAGTCTGAAATACGCAGATAGGATGATTGTCTGATATACCAAACATCCACACTTGTCTACAAGTATATAAAGCAAAGGTAACAGGATGATGTATCTGAACAAAGCTCGATATGAATGTGTATGAACAGCAATAAAATGTAGATTGATGTTGCAGTAACAGTCCCATCTGCAAGGTTAAGTAGTTAACATATAGGAGACTGTAGTTAGAACAGTAGTGTGTATATAACTGTAGCTATTAAAAATGTACAGCATATGTATTTGTATTCGAAGGTGTTAATATTACTTTATTTACCCCACCCTCTAACCACCTATAACCCATTCCACGTGAAAATGGTATGTGCAATCACAATTACCACCCCTGGACGTCTGTCCTGTTGGGTCATATATATTTGCATGTCTGTTGATGCATCCGCCCTGTTCATACATCCACACCTGATGGCCTGTTGCCATCAATCAACCCTGCATGTTGTTGGACTGTGTATTACTGTTCAAATTATGCATGTGTTATGCACGCTGTTCAATGGTGTGAATATCAGAGTGTTTGGTTAATGGGAATACTAATGCATGCTGTTACAACCAATTGTGAATGGTATTATATGTCACTAACCCAAACTGTCATGACATAATGCAAAACATAGAACGACAGGGAAGGCGGGTTCCAGCGGACCCACCTCTCCCACCTCAGCTGGCGAGTGCACCTGGCACTAGTGCCGAGTCCGGACCCTCCTCTGGTGGCCCTGTGCCACCTGCGGGTGGAAGCGCTGCAGGGGATGGGGCTTGCCCCTCCTCTGCAAGTGTGGCCGGAGGAGATCCACCACTCACCCTCCGTAGCGTCCGGACTGTGGTGCGTAGGGAGATTCGGGACTCTGTCCTCGAGCCCCTACGCCAGCTCGAGGCACGGGTGGCGCAACTAACGGGCATGCCCGTTGCCCCGCCTACACAGCCCCCAGCACAGCCCCGTCCTGGGCAGTGAAGGAACAGTGGCAACTGCCTATGGGTGGGGATATCAGTTCCACTGTTGCCAGCTGTGGGCTCATGGGCTCTGGATATCCAAACCTCCGTCCCCGTCAATTGTGTAACCCCCCCACACTTGTCATACACCGCCCCTGTATGCGTCTTGTTTGTCTTGTCTGTTAACCTACCCAACCTACCTCCCCAGCTGTGCCGACTACCTTCACCTGACATACCACTCTCACCTGAAAAAAAAAGGGCACTCTGTACCCACAAAAAATTACGCCCCATACATAGCTGCCCATTCCGCACACATGTCTACTGGACATGGAACCTATCAATTCCAATTGGCTGTACAACAAGTATTATTGTTGTCCTGACACCTCTCTCAGGGGTGGAAGGTTTCAAATGTCACACCAAATTACATACATATGCAAAGCTGTTGCTGCTGAAGAAATGGGCAGCTATGGGCCTTACCTACATCCCTCCTGCACATCCCAAGCTTGTTTCCCTACTGTCTTACCCTCTTTGTGACCCCTTTTTCACCACTTTCCTGTCTCCCCATTTTTCTTTTCTTTCAAGAAAAATAGCGCGGGTGTGCGCAAGAGTAAGCACGTTTAAGTGGTTGTAATCAGGTGTGCGCTTGTGTGCGCAGAGCTAACCGCCAGTGCGCATGCGTGAGCTCTGCGCAAACCAGCGCTAACCCGGTTACAACTGCTTAAAAGTGCCTTAGGCACTTTGATTGACAGGTCCTGTACTCAGTTCAAAAGAAAAATAAAATCCCACTGTGAGTCCCAAACTCAGGACCTTGGCAACTATAGTCTGCATGACTTACCACTAAGCCATGACTCTTATATAACAACATTGTGCTAAAGTAAATATATCATGTAACAGTAGGAATTAATGTAAAGGGAATATAGATGTGTAGTACACAAAGCATGACATTTAGAATCACAAACAAAACTGGTGGATTTCCATAATAGTAGTGTGTGAACAGAAACAGCCATGCTAGTTGGAAGCTAGTAGGTAATAATGTCACCATAGCACCTTGCAAGACACACACATACTCACAGCAGGATAAGCACTGCCCATACCCCACAACCTCTTACAGGAACACATCTGGACCAAGTAATAAAATATGTGGAGCAAAGGCCCAAAACCAGGGACACATTACAAATAAAGCCACAACAAATGCAGACAGTTCAGAAAGTAACAGGGTCTACACCTTGTGGGATGTTTGGAAGGGTATGCAGTCTGGAACTTGAATGTTTGTCACCATATTCTGACTTGAGCCCAGACTGACTTGCCAGATAAAGGTGTGCATGAGATATTGACCAAATTATGAGGCAGAAATGTGGACAGCCTGCAAATATCTGTACACATGACGGGTCCAACACCACCATATTTGAATAGTTAAGAACCTAGACATAGCAACAGTGAATGTCTTACAGGGATGCCCCACAGACCCCATGTGAAATGTACAAACATTAGGCAGAAAGGTGTAACACATGCAATGGTAACTATGGAGTCCGGAAAGTATTCACCACTCGCATGGCAGAAAAAGTGTAGTAATACATATGCTCATGCTAACCCACAGTCACAACTGCAGCATACCAGACATTTTAATGGGTGTACCCCACTGATATGTACCATTCCATGAGGCACATAACTGATGAACCTGAAAGTCTCTGGGGCCTGCTCAGCAGCATACTCAAATACCCTAATAGATGTCAAGATCCACACCATGGCCAGACCACACTGTATGCTGTAACACCCTAGCAGATATCGCAAGCATTCCAAGGTGTGAATGTACATGGAAAATAGGAAAGCTACAGCAGCACACTACAGTCAAGACACCTAGCAGGCATACAAGTAGTGACTGTAAAGGGCAACTATTGAAGCCTTAGCAACAGAGTGCAAGCAAAAGTGAAAGGAAAGCACACACACACACACACACATTAACAATAGTAGTAGTTGTAGTTGTCAGTGTACATACACAGTTAGTACAGGAAACTGGAGAAATGAATGGAGGAATGTTAATCTACAACACACCTGGAAATATGAGAGAGATACCAACCTTTACACTCACAGAACATTGTCCACAGCATAACAGCATGGTCCCTGCCCTTAACATCTGAAAGGGCTACGCCTATCTCACACACCTTTTTATAGCACTGTTCTGAAATCACAGTGAGAACTGCAATCAGTACACAACTGGCTGCATGCAACTAGCAAATGCCGGCTAACAATTGGTGCAGAGGCCATCACATGGGCATATGCAGATACCTACAAAAGTATGCTGTACTCCATGTCCACGCATGCAATACTTTCATTGCACCCTGAGAAGGACGTGAGAGTCAGACAGAGAGAGAGAGAGAGAGAGAGAGACAGAGAAAACTGCAATTAAGCAGACAGAAACGAATTGTTCAGCAACAGCTACCTGAAAGCTGACAACTGGGAAGTGGAGCAGCAGAACAGAGAACCAGACAGCAGCAGAAGCAGCTGTGACAAACACAGGTAATGTAAAGTAATACTATAAAGGTGTACATACTGTGAACCCTCCATATGTGTCATTGGTCTGTATCCATATGTATATGAAGATGTGTAAAGGGCAGGAAACATACAGCAACTATCAGTGAAGGCTGTACATACATTTGTATGTGAGAGCATCTATGTGCACATATCAATGTTGTTTGATTGTAGGTTGTAGTGCCATGTACAAATTAGGTTACACAGCTACGTATGTTTAGCAGTATGTTAGTTTGTGTATACAGTATGGTAGACAAATATGTTGATATACCTGTCCAACATATGGATATGTATGTATGTCAACATATGTATGTGTATATATATATATATATATATATATATGATATTTATATATGTATATATATATATATATATATATATATATATATATATATATATATATATATATATATGATATGCATATATGTATACATACATAGAGAGAGAGATGTAGGAATACATAGACAGATGTTGATAGAATATTGTACCAACATATCTATGTAATGCACACATGCATATATAGATATATGTAGATACATATACATAGACAGATTGATCTGACTACCTACAGGTATGATTGTATATGATGACCTGCAACACAGCCTGTCCCACCCCTCTGTCACTCACACCCCTCTGTGCCCCTCCACATCTATAGCAATATATGTACATCAATATATATATGTGTATATGTATCGGACATATATATATATATATATATATACATATATCTATATATATATATATATATATATATATACATATAGATATATCTATATACATATATATATATATATATATATATAGAGAGAGAGAGAGAGATGTATATAAAGTCTGAGTGAGGCACATGTGTACAGATGTATTGCAACAGGTGCCTGGTGACAAAGGCATGGAGTGAACACCAGTGTCAAATCCGGAGTATCATACCACATTCCAGATCACCAACACCAGTAACCACCAGATATGTGATTGGCCGCCCACCACTGCATGTGTCAGGGGTGAGCAGGGTCAGAAATGTGTACAATAGTGGCCCCAATGATAGTCACAGTGGCACACTATCCCTGGAATACCTGCACATGGTATGTGTCCGCAGACATGGTGAGTCAGGTATGGACATGTAGATCGGTGTACCCCCCACACCACATAATGGATGCCATGGTATGGACCTCACATGACAGCAACAGATATGGAGAAGGACACAGTGACATGTACAACACTGTGACAACGCACTCAAACACATTACCAATGCACAGTGACTGACAACACCACAGAGTACACATATGTTACCCACATAGAGGTTACCACTCCCAGATTTACATATGGAGGTCACACCCATGACAGATGTCCAACAACCATAGTAACACCTCCCACCATCCACAACCTAAATGTCTGCTGTGTGTCGTCCGTGCCACTGCAATAGTGTGCACATGTGGAGGTAAGAGTTCCTACTCACAGATAAGACACACCCTGCAATTAACTACACAGTGTTAAGAAGCGAGACTCCCCATGAGTACATGTCACACATACCCCTGCTGAATGTTAGTCAGATAGGTAATATGCCGTATGAGTCACCCTGTGTAACTGTGTGACGGCAGCAGGTACCATCACACCACATGTGTCACAATGGTCAGGGTAGCAGAACAGTACGCTGCTGTAGACACAGGGGCAATAGCATATTGTATAGTATTGTATTGTAATGTAATGTATTGTGTTGTATTGTATTGGTATGGTGAGGTGCCTCCTTCATGGAGTGGAACCACTGCTGCTGTGCGCCAGTGTACAGGTACATATCCTGTAGTCAGGCTAGTGTTACATAGTGCTTCTATATGTGTGTTTAGCTCCTGTCAGAGGTTATGTAGCATGCAACTGGGGATACCATCAGGTCCCATCCATGTTGTGTATTCTGCTGTCCTGCGGGTGTCTCTCACCTGGACATCTGTGATGACGGGGTGGTTACAGTCAGCTGGGATAACTATGCCTTATTACAGGGGAGAGGGCGGGGTGACACCTGCACTGAACCTGTCCACCACAATGTTGTCGATATCTGTGGTGTCAGTGAAATATGTGTTGTGTACTACCTATGGGCATAGAGGATGGCTCCTGACCAGGTTGCTAACATAACTGAAGAAGGCCTCCTGGTCATCTGTAGTGTCACTCTTGATTTCCCTCTCAACGTTGCCCATGTAGTCAGTATGATGGGAAATAGATCCTTATCAGTGCTGCTCAGACATGCCCTCCCTTCAGTGAATGATGCTCTGTCTTGCAGTAGCTTCCATCTTCTGTAATACAATCTGTCTATGGCTGGGGTCCACCAGACAGGATGCTGTCCCTTTGTGGAGAGTGTCTTGGTCATATATGGGATTGTATGATCCATGCATTCTTGGAGATGTCTGTAGAAAGCAATTGTGTAGGGGTCAGCATTGTGGGTTGTATCTGCCACTGGCCCAGTGGGCTGTAAGGATACCATATCACTGTTACAAAGTGTAAAGTTTGTATCTGTAATGTTATGCACTATAGTCACCTGTGCTGGTGGTGGAGGTGGGATATGTATATCCAGGGCAATCAGTGTGTGGTCAGCCCACAGTAGTTGCCGATGTAGGCCATACAGTACCTAGATACAAACCCACAGAGTGAGGAGGTGCTTCTGACCTGAATCGGTGTTCTGACTGCTGGTGTTTGGTAGTATGTCATATGGAGTCTGCCAGGTACTGTTGCACAGTTGCTGGCCGAGCACTGATACCTGGCCATCTACATGTGTATCCACCAATAGACAGACAGATGCTACATATGTGAGATATGTTGTATCATAACAGTCGAGTAGCATGTGTAGTATGTGTGCCAAAGTCTGCTGACATATATTGCTGATACCAGGTTATTTTCTTCCTCAGGTACATGGCCCACCCGCAGAACCCCACCTACTCCACAGCTGAGGATGAGGAGATACACTAGAGCCTGGTGCGGGACTATGCAATACTCTTTTCCCGCACCAGCCAGAATCAGCAGGAGAGGGCTGCACTGTGGCAAGACCTTGTCCGTCGGGTAAATAATATAGGCACGCATAATAGGACATATGAGCAGGTACGACATCACTGCAGTGATTTAATCAGACATGTCCGTCAGCATGCGTCAGATATCCACAGGCAACAGGTCGCCACAGGTGGTGGGGTGGCTACACATCGCCCACTCACCAGATTGGAGGGACTACTCCTAAGTGTAGTGGCTCCAGTCCACCAGCAACAACAACAGCAGCAGACATGCATCATGATGGAGGCTGGAGCCACACAGCAGCAAGACAGTGAACGTGCAGGTAATATGTCATATGTATAGTTGACTGTTGTGTACACTGGTAGTTAATGCATGTGTGAGGTGTGTCCTTGGTTTGTAGCTGTCACCATAGTATTTAATGTGCAAGTGTGATATCCTCAATATTAGCTGCTGACCTGTGAAAGGCGACTGTTGTACTCCTGACCTGTATCATACTCAGTAACAATGGCACAGTTGTGCCCACTGACATTATTTTCTTCATGTCTGCAGGACCCTCTGGTATAACTGCAATGCAGCCTATCCATGCTGGTGAGTGTGTATTAACAATTCCTGTAATAGTGTTGATAGTAATAGTACTATTTGGCTCACTTAGTAGTGCCCTTTGTATGCATGTAGGTGTGTCTGTGTCTGTGTGTTGATATCACGCATACTGAGTACTGTACAATTGTGTGAAACTGTGTGCATGTGTGCATGTGTGCATGTGTGCATGTGTGCATGTGTGCACCTGTGCAGGTGTGCATGTGTGCATGTGTGCACGTGTGCATGTGTGCACCTGTGCAGGTGTGCATGTGTGCATGTGTGCATGTGTGCACCTGTGCATGTGTGCAGGTGAGCATGTGTGCACCTGTGCATGTGTGCATCGCTGGTAATGTGTAGACATTGTAAACTGGGTTTCCTGTTTCCTTCCCACAGGTTCTGTTGCTGCTCTGGTGTCATGTAGCAGGGAACCTGAGTCAGGTGCCGTGGGTACTGATAATGATGACATCGGTGTAATGGCACAGGAAGGTATGCCAGGGTCCGCCATTGGTCAGCCGATTGACAGTACACAGCTGTCAACCCCATCAATGCGCACAGTTATCCTGCCAATACACCCCTTGTCACCACTGTCCCTAGGTGATGGACAGCATACAGTGGGCATTGACCAGGGTAATGTGGTATCTGTGGCACATGCCTCCCCACACAGCAGACATGGGCATGGCCCAGAGATGGTACCACACAGACAGATGTCCAGGGGTTCTCGTGGGAGCATCCATGGGCGTACTGCCCCTGTCAGACGTGCCCACAGAGGTCTTACAACCTCAGCTATGTTTCGGACTGTCATGCAGGCACAGTCACGTATGGAACGGTACACCAGACAGGGTCTGAAGGAGCTGGCAGCATGTCGCACAGCCATGACTGACAGTATGTGTGACATTGCGGCTGCCATCCGTGATTTCACCGATGTCATAGACAGACGTTGTGGGGACATATTAGACCGGTTCCACAACTACATGTCCATGAGCCAGGGTGATGGTGGGCGGTTGAGGCGTCGACGTGGCCGTATGCCAGCAACAGCAGCAGCTGGCAGTCGACGCAGACGACAACAGGGCCGCGGCCGCCCCCGTAGTGCCAGAAGCAGCCCCAGCAATGCTGAGTCTGTGCTGTCATCAGACCGCCCCAGGAGACCACGTGCACGTGGCTCTGGCCAGGCCCAACAGGGATCTGTGTCCAGTCAACGAACACCTGCTTCTGATAACAGTACCCAGTCTGGGTTGGTACCGGATACAGTCCGTAGCACCCCTGCAAGGCACAGGTACCGTGTCCGTGGCCAGAGACACTGATCTGTATGACCTGGCAGGTACAGTCTGTGGCTGTCCACAAACACCAGTATATGGCAGCCATGAGGTGGAACTGTGTGCATCCATACACACATGCAAATTGACAACACCTAGGGCTACCGCATACACACACACACACTGCATCAACATTGCCCCACCTTCTACTGCTGTCCCTCACCAACACACATACACATACATGTCAATTGGTGGTATGGGTGGCTGACTCAGGCATACCAAGTTCACACCCTGTGCATATGATGAAACTGTGCCACCTCCTGCAATCTGTAACAACTGTGCAGGTACAGGTTAACATGTTGCTGATGCACAGGGTGACCACATAGATGTGTAGTAATAGTATCATGTTGTTAACAGTACTGTGTGCTGAATTAATTGTGGGTATATCACAGCATGCCTGATGCAGTAAGTGTGTGATTGTCATGTCCTGTTGTCTACACCCATGGTAAGTACCATAGTGTATCATCTGCACATGTTGGCATACTGGTGGTAATGATGTCAACAGAAGGCTACATACATAGGTAGCACAGGTGATAGGGTAATGAATGTAGTAATACACAATGATGGACATGTAAATTGCAAGTGGCATGTTGCCCACACTAGACTCTGCAATGCAGATGTTTGAGGATGTTGATATGTGTGCAGTACTACACGACTAGTACAGGACACACAGGAGCACCCTAGCACTGCATGCTCACATCTCATACCATGCTAGACAGCCCCAACACACATAACTAACTGTCACAGGAGGGAGAGTCCCCATATATGTCAGGGATACTGTGGTGGCAGGCCAGGGAGCATACATCCTACTATGTATGGAACCACTGAGTGAAGGCTCAGTGTCTGTTATTTGACATGTGTATTACTGCAGGTATGAGCACATGGGTTTCTATCCAGTTATTGTACATCCTGACAGTACATGCATGTTCTGTACACTTTTGTGCACTGAGACTGGACCCTAGCCATCTGACCCGTGTATTTCCATGTACATGTGCATAGTGCCTGCATATTTGCAGTGTTACCTACTGGAACTGGTACAGCTTGTTTGTTGTACAATGGACTACATGGAGCCCTGTTTACTGTATCTTTGTTTGCATGCATGTTTGCTTGCAATTACCCTGGAATACTGATCATACCTGCAATGCATAGTTATAGAGCTTCTGTGGACTCCTAGTGCCATCTGCATAGCCTACTATATGTATGTGCATGTCCCACTTGACAGGTTGTCACTGTTTGTCCTGTTCGCATGTACATTGCCTGTGACACAGTGCATATGACCTGCCTGGCATGTGTCCACGTGAGCAGTCATATATGCTACTGCTAACTAATCACAGACACTACACCTTCACACATTCATCTTCTGTTGAACTACCTGCTTTGCTAGGGACAGCCTGCACCTGTCACCCCTGGCCTTTCAGATATTGGCAAAGGCTCTTGCTACCCCCATAGTGCCTATGTTAGGCAGGGCTCAAATGACAAACCCACCTTCATAGGTATCACAAGGGATAAGACACTAAGAGCAATGCTACCCAACGCCAGATGTCTAAACCTCCAGATGCATGCACCCAAAACACTCCTTGGCATGGAAAACATCGATATCTGTGCAGTAACAGATGCCTGGTTTAGGGCTACTGAGAGCACACCAGCACTACCGGGTGTAACCCAGTTGATTTCTTTGATACAGTCACCGAGGCCATTGCGGGAAGGTGGTTCACACAGCCTACCTGGACCTTGCAAACGCCTTCAACAATACCCCACTTGGGCATTCTAGGAAGCTCACCAGCTTAAATATAAGCCCCTATGTCACTAGATGGATTGCACAGTGGCTCAAGAACAGAACCCACATGGTTAGCATTGCTGGAGCCATGCCAGACCCCATAACAGTTACGGGTTGTGTCCCACAAGGCTCAGTCCTGGGACCCTCTTGTTTGGTATATATTTATTGGAGGTACAGGCCAACACGGATGGACTGTGGCTGTCCAAATATGCAGATGACTGCAAACTGGCCACCATAATCGACTCTCCAGCTGACACAAGCATCTTCCAAAGGGGCATCATAGCAACAGACAACTTGTGCCAGAGCCATGGCCGTCTGCTGAACAGTGTTTAGAAGGGAATGTGCATCCTGTAGTCTGTTCACCTAGTTGCCAAAAGGGACATTGTCCTCACACACACTAACCCCCCTCAGCCAAAAACACACACTTGCCAATTGCAGGATTCAAACCCCTATCTGACTGTTATGACACTTGAGACGGACACATTAGCAGAGCACGCTATTTGCATTACTGGGGGTTTTCTCTTCCCCTGCTATACTTATAGAGTGCTGACATCATCAGTGTTTAGAAAAGGGAATGGGCATCCTGTAGTCTGTTCACCTAGTTGCCAAAAGGGACATTTCTCTCACACACACTAACCCCCCTCAGACAAACACACACACTTGCCATTTTCAGGATTCAAACCTCTATCTAACTATGTTATGACACTTGAAACGGACGCATCAGCAGAGCGTGTTATTCGCATTACTGGGAGGTTTATTTTCTCCTGCTGTACTTATAGGGTGCTGACATCATCGGTGTTTAGAAAGGGAATGTGCATCCTGTAGTGTCTTATCCTATTTGCCAAAAGGGACATCCCCCTCACACACACTAACCCCCCTCAGACAAACACACACACTTGCCATTCACAGGATTCAAACCCCTACCTAACTATGTTATGACACTTGAGACGGATGCATTAGCAGAGCGCGCTATTCGCATTACTGGGAGGTTTCTTTTCTCCTGCTGTACTTATAGGGTGCTGACATCATCGGTGTTTAGAAAGGGAATGTGCATCCTGTAGTGTCTTATCCTATTTGCCAAAAGGGACATTTCCCTCACACACACTAACCCCCCACAGACAAACACACACTTGCCATTCACAGCATTCAAACCCCTACCTAACTATGTTATGACACTTGAGACGGACGCATTAGCGGAGCGCACTATTCGCATTACGGGGAGGTTTCTTTTCTCCTGCTGTACTTATAGGGTGCTGACATCATCGGTGTTTAGAAAGGGAATGTGCATCCTGTAGTGTCTTATCCTATTTGCCGAAAGGGGCATTTCCCTCACACACACACTAACCCCCCTCAGACAAACACACACACTTGCCATTCACAGGATTCAAACCCCTACCTAACTATGTTATGACACTTGAGACGGACGCATTAGCAGAGCGCACTATTCGCATTACTGGGAGGTTTCTTTTCTCCTGCTGTACTTATAGGGTGCTGACATCATCGGCGTTTAGAAAGGGAATGTGCATCCTGTAGTGTCTTATCCTATTTGCCAAAAAGGACATATCCCTTACACACACTAACCCCCTCAGACAAACACACACACTTGCCATTCGCAGGATTCAAACCCCTACCTAACTATACTATGACACTTGAGACAGACGCATTAGCAGAGCGCGCTATTCGCATTACTGGGAGGTTTCTTTTCTCCTGCTGTACTTATAGGGTGCTGACATCATCGGTGTTTAGAAAGGGAATGTGCATCCTGTAGTGTCTTTTCCTATTTGCCAAAAGGGACATTTCCCTCACACACACACCAATCCCACTCACACACTGAGCATTTGCAGGATTTGAAACCCCTACTTAACTATGTTATGACACTTGAGACGGACGCATTAGCGGAGCGCACTAATCGGATTATTGGGAAGTTTCGTTTCTCCCGCTGTACTTATAGGGTGCTGACATCATCTGTGTTTACAAAGGGGAATGTGCATCCTGTGGGGAGGCAGACACCAAGCACACTATGGCTAAGCTGTCATTCCCTAGGGCAAACAGCCTAGTGTTGACCTCTACACCATTATGTTTAATTGTCAAATGCACATTAGTTGTTGCTGATAGACTGTTTGCATATCTTTATTGCCATAGCATTCCCTGTTTGTATGAACAACTTCTGCATCTGTGGAAGATGTTTGCATATGGGAGGGATCCACTATATCACGTATGTCTCTGTAGTCATTTAACTGTGTGCACTGGGCAGACTGCTGTAATGTGGTTGGTTCCTGGCATAACACATAACAATACCAGATATGTGTGTCCAACTGCTAAACCGAGATTTGGCCTAAGTGTGTGAGCATGCCCAGTTCAGCCTTCACATGGCATGTTGTCAAAGTGTGTGAGCATGCCCAGTGTGAGCATTCCATATGTTGGACTCTGCAGCCCACCACATTTGTGGATGTGTGTGAACTTCAACAACTATCACCCGTTTATGGTTGTGGGTTGTGTGTCATGTTGTGTAGTTACTGTACAACTGCTTTGTGTGTGAACACAACAGGATTATACTGTGCCTGCAGTGTTTGCATGGGATACTTTGCATACAGTTGTCAACATCCTTTCACACTGACCTAACACTGTAGTACTGTATAGTGTACTGGTAGTACTTTGACTGTGGTGGACAGTATCCTGGGCTTTACTGGTGTCACTGCTTTACATTTCGATAGTGGGCACAACAGCCTGGTTGGGGCCAGTTGTGTACATCTGACCATGTTGCATTCTGTTCAGATATGAACTACTTACACCAGGCTTGTCCAACATTGTTAGTGTATTCCACAACATAGGTGTACAATTGCAAACACTAGCGATGTGCCCTAGTCCATGTCTAATGCAAGTTGGAGAGTGTGTTTGCCCCTCAACACACATTGTAAGAGGAGTTTGCCATGACATATGTCATGGTTAGTATACTGTGCCTCTGTCTACCTGTGACATGACAGTGATACCCAGGATAAACCTACCATCTCCCGTCCACCCATCAGGATTCCTAATGAGGAAGATTGATAAGTGACTCTATGGGTAGCCTGTGCTGAGGGTCCACTCATGGGTGGGAGTGGCTTCTGTGTTATGGGTCACACAGTACAGCTTGTCCTATGTAAGTCAGTGCTGGGGTTCAGGTCTCTCATGTGCATAGCTCACTGCCATTCAGATTGTACAAGGTGCAGCATGTTTATTGATGCCAGCAACACAGGCAACACATGGCATCTGTGCAGGCTGTTTGATACTCCTGACGAGGTACTGTTGGGGACTTTACAGTTGATGGAGGTGTCTGCTGAGGTACATCCCACAGGGGCTATTGTAGTCGATTGTACCACTGATGCAGGATGACTGCAGAGCCACAATGACCTCCCCTTATGTAGATCTGACAGCCTTCATGATTAGGTGGGTATATGGTATGTTTCTGTAAACACTACAGCACATGTTTGTCCAATGCAGGATATCTATCACCCTGTGTCCCCAGGTCTCTCATTACATGTTAACTACATAATGGGTTAACACCTATGTGGTAATTGGTGGGCACTTACTGTATATCCACGGGGGTTGACTATACACGCTTCTGCACTTAGCTTGCTGACATGGCTATGGCACCAGTTGTCTGTTTCTATGTGGCCCTTTTGTGGGATGCATGTGTCAGCTGGTGGATCATATGTGGTGAGCAGTTTGTAGTCCTCTGCAAAATGTTAGGACACAGTCCTTCCATGTTTGCCTGTACCTATGGGACATATATACCAGACGAGGGAGATACCAGGACAAAGCCTTGTGGGATGCCAGTTATATCTGGTTTATAGTCTGACATGGCTGAAGCATGTCTGACCATGTCTGTTCTGTCCTTGGTCTGGTTTGCAACCCTGTACTGACATGTGGGTTTATATTTAAGCTGGTGAGCCTATCTATACTGAACATGTAGGGTATTGTATAGAAGCCTTTGCAAGGTCCAGATACACTGTGTGGAGCACATTGCCCTCATCAATGACCTTAATGACTGTTTCAATTGAGTCAAACATGGTTAGGGAAGGATCTGCACTTGGGAAGGCCACACTGGGTTGGGTCCGGTGTCAGTAGGTCCCCAACATCCTTATGTCTGTGGTACATGCTGATCCTTTCCATAGCTGTGCAAACTGAGCTTCTCAGGATTCTGGGGTAGTACTGTTCAGTATCCATTCAGGCAACACCTTTGTTGAGAAGGACCACTGTTGTTGTACACTGCTCTTTGGGTACATATTCTGTGGTAAGGCTGACATTGAGCAGTAGTGTGGTTTGGCATTCCATTCATCTTAGAGTCCATGTTGCACTAAGCCCAGGACACCATCTCATACCATTGCTGCTGTGTGTTTTGCTTTGGAGATGTTGTCTGTTACCTCAGCATCTGCAATGTCAGGGGGCCAGCAGTCTGCTGGGATAGATATTCTGCATTCGTGGGGGTGGGGGGGGGGGGTTGCACTGCACCTGTCAGGATGTATGTTGGCAATTTGTGTGCGTGTTTGTGGTATTTGTGTGATTCAGGGCATATCTGTGAATTCCCAACATGGCTCCTACCATCAGTTGTGTAAGCCTTGGGATTATCCTTAGTGTCCTGTACAATTTGTATCTACATAGGTTCATAGGTTCATACTAGGCTATCCACCCTGGGCATTTGTTAGCCTAGCCAGAGTGTGTGTGGCTTTTGAGACCCCTTGCTATGTGGATATTATGGCCATTTATGATTTGCTTTGCTGTGCCTCTGTCTGGACATGACACAGTGAAGAACCCACTGTAACTCTACAATCATCCATCCACTTGGCAAGATTCCTGTTGAACAGTGTCAGTGAGGGGCTCTGCCTAACATGGAGTGGGATTCTGGTCCAGGGTGTGGGGAGCCTCTGGATTATGTATCTGTCCCACCGGCACATCCTATTTCATTATTTGTTGAGGTTGACATCTCTCACTCTCGCAGCTCCAATGGATATGTGTTTTCTGGGGTGGAGCATGTCCATTACTCCTGTGTTGGGCATGGCCTCCTACAACAGGCATGCAATGCCTCTGTGTGGGCAGTATGTGACTGGATTCAGCTGGGGTGTCTACAGCCAGGCAGCATATGACATATATTTGAGACACTTTATCCTCTTGGTGAGGTACCTTTGAGGTCTTTCTAACTGCTGCAGGTGTCAGGTAAGGTAGATCCCATATGAGGCATTGTACTAGATTATGGGTGTGATTAGAGAAAAGTATAGCGGCACAGTGACCTCTGTTGCCGTAGATGTGACTCCTTTCCTGATACAGTGTCAAATGTAGACAGTCTTCCTAGCCACATTGGCAATGTGGGTGTCACATAACAGGTTACTGTCCACTTGTGTCCCTAGGTCCCTGGTTACTCCTTCCATACATAATGGTTTACCACCTATGTGGTAATTCGTGGTACCTTGTTTGGTATTTGGTGGGACAGTCATACTGTCCAGTGTCTTCAGGACAGTTGGGGGGGGGGGTTATTGTGTGTGAGAGTGCGGTCTGTAGCATGCTACAGACTGCACAGCAGTCTTGCCTACAGTTAGTTGCACATGGGTGAACTCCACTGCCTTGTGCATTGTCAGTTACCTGGACGTATGGGTGTCTGTGCTGCCTATGGATACTCACCCTCCTTTTATGTTTTGTTCCAGGTTTTGGGGCCATGACACATGGTACGTGGTATAACCTGGTAGTGCTGGTGTGCTATCAGGAGCCTTGCAGCAGGTTTCTGTCACTGCACAGACATCGATGTTCTCTATTCTGGGGATGGCCTCGGGAGCATGCATATTGGGGTGTACACATCTGGCATTGGTCAGCATTTCCTTATGTTTCTTCCCACTTATGTTTTCTAGGGTGGTGGGTCAGTCTTTTCAGCCTTGCCTACAAAAGGCTCTATGGAGGTGGCAAAGGCCTTATCCAATATTCAGACGCCCAGGGGTAACAGGTGCAGGCCATCCCAAGGACAGCTGCGTGGCTTGTCAAGCATGACATCCCGAGCAGACAGACATTGGATCCCCTTGGAATGACACCAGTAAGTGTGCTACTTGCTATGACTGATCATTCCGTGTTTGTACTGTGGCATTATTCTTGGTAAGGGTAGGATGCTGCGAGCGGTGAGTGTCATACCGGCCTGGACTACATAATCGGATAGCTCATCTGTGTCTCTTTACATGTAGTCTAGGGCAGTACATCTCAGGTCATTCACACCAGCATGGACTATGACTGCATCATATTTCTACTTGCTTTGGAGTGACCTACATATTTCTGTTATGTGGCATATTGTGGCAGCCTACAGGCAGCTTACTGTACCCTTTCCCTTGTTCAGTCTGGTGTGCGGGACAGCAGTGTGTCTGACTATGGAGTCACCTATTACAACTGTATCAGGCATGTTGTTTCTCCTTCTGGCCTGTGACTGTTTGGCACACCAGCTTTGTGTGCTATGTGTTGCATGTGCTATGTTTGGAGGCTGTTTCATTGGGTGTCTGCTTTAGAGGCCTCTGTTGGTGTGCTGCGTTTGTGATTTCTGCCTCCGGGAATGTATTTCTGTGTTTATGTGTTTGGTTTGCAGTTGTGATAGGTCTATGTGGGTATGTGTTTGTGGTGTGTGTGGTTACCTTCTCCTACTGACTTGTTTTGGGAGTACTGAGTTGAGGGAGCTCAGCCTCCAGTTTGGATGGATGGTTGCATCTCTCACATATATTTGTATTTGTATTCTTGGGTGGAGTTGGGGGTTGTCTGTGTACTTGGGGCAGGTGTAACATTGCCTCAGGATTCACAGATTCCACTTGTTGTGGCTGGCCTTAGTGGATTGCATGTGTGGACAGATTTTATTGCCATACTACTGATCAGTAATTACTTCATTGTTCATGTTTGCTCTATCATGTAGTAGCTTCCTCATTCTCTTGCATGTTTTGGTTATGGCTGGTGTCCACCATGCCAGATTTAGGCACTGTGTCTTGTTTTAATTTAGGACTGCATAATCCAAGCATTCCTGGCAGTGTTCATGGAATGGCTGTATTACAGGTTCTGAGGTGTGGCCCATATTTTGCACCTGCACAGGACCTTTAATGGATTCCACATCAGTTTGGAGGTGTGCAAATATTGCTTAGCACATGTTTTCCACTGTGGTTTTCCGCCAGGGACTGTGGTCAGGATTTGTATATCCAGTGTGATTACTATATGGTCTGGTTTTACCAGTGAGCAATACACTTCTCATCTTGACATCCCGTACCCATGTTGCTGATTATCACATCCAGTATGCTTACCCTCTTGTGGGGTGGTACGTTGTTCCTGGGCCTTTTGGTTTGTGGATTCGATGAACTTTTGTCCTATACTGTTGCAGCTGGTATAATGCTCCCAGTCTATATGTCTGGGTATTTGCAGTCGCCCAATATAATGTGGTTTGGAGGACTTGATATATTCATGTATTCCAGCATAGGCCGGATGCAGTTCCTGGTGTTGGGCCAGTAGTCTGTAGCAGGCTATAAACTGGGGGGCAGTTTTAGCCACTGTTACTTGAGCATGGCTAGTCCATGCTGCATTTTGTGGTGGTACCAACATGGGGGTGTGGTTATCCTTGACAATTCTTGCTAGTCACCCTCCTTTTGTAGCTTGTTCCAAGTTTTGAGGCTGTACAGCACAGTATGAGGTGTAACCTGGTACTGTTAGGGTGCTGTTGTGAGCCTTGCCTCAGTTTTCTGTTACAGCACAGTTATCAACATTCTCCATACTGGGTGAGCTTAGACTGCATGCATCTTGCTGTTTCAACTTATCCCTTATCTTATTCTTATCCCTTCTGGTACCTATGGAGATAGGTTTGTGTTTTGAGCCTTACCTATTCAGGGCACACTGTGCGTGACAACAGCCTTTGCCAGTATCCATACGGCCTGCATTGAGAGGTGCACGCCAGTCCTAGCAGGTGGTGCATCATGTCATACTCAGCATGTCATCCAGACTGGCACACATTGGGTCCCCTTTGAGTAACTGCGATACTTCAGTCAATTGTTGCACTTGATCATCTCGTTGTCATGTTGTGGCGTGCTGCTTGTTGAGGGTAAGATGTTAGTCAGGGTCCTCAGGTGTGCATATGGTACTTGGTGTTACATTACTTAACACATAGCATTCATGCCTCAGGTGGTGCTGCAGGGCTGTCTCTGTCGGATGCGCATATTACACTTCCCTGTACATGTTTGAGAGCAGGTTGTGTCACGTTAGGCATCCCTGTTACTATATGAGTGAGTCAGAGAGGGGTATCATTCCCAAGGTTCCTACTGAGCCAATGTATGTGCTATGCGTTGCCTCTTTGCCAAGGCCAGGGCATACTGGGCATGCCTCCTTCTGCCTACTGGGGCAGGCTCAGGTTGTTCCTCCTCCGAGTCACGCTGTGCCTGTGGTGGCCTTGGCAATGGTGGGGGGCTGTTTGGCCCAGCCCTATGCTGGTCCTGCTGCAGCTGTTTTCGCAAGATCATATTATGTAGCATGGCACATACCATGACAATTTGGGTGCATGTAGTAGGTGTGTACTGCAAGGCTCCACCAGATGTGTCCAGACACCGGAACCGTGACTTGAGCAGCCCAAACACATGCTCTATTACATTACGTGTTTGTGCGTGTGCCTCATTATGGCGTTCCTGTTCAGGTGTGTGTGCGTTTCTGATGGGTGTCATCAGCCACGGCTCCAGTGCATACCCTGCATCCCCCACTAGGTGTCCATGCGGGATGTCCCCATTGGCAAATGTCTGGTACAGCTGCGTCAAATGCCAGATGTGGGAATCGTAGTAGCTCCCAGGACAGCCAGCACACACATTCATTATTATGCCCTGGGCATCACACATGACCTGGCAGTTGCTGGAGGGGAAGCCCTTGCGGTTGATGTATGCCCTACCCCGCTCACCGGCTGGTGCTTTGATGCGTATGTGCGTGCAGTCTATTACACCCACTACCTCAGGGTATTCCGCTATTTGCTGGAAGAGACGCATGTTGCTGGCCAATACCTCACAGGCATTGGGGAAGTATACATGATCACCGACATGTGCTGACATGGCATCCAGGAACTGGTGCAGTACCCTGGAAGCTGATGCCTGTGATATCCCCATCATATCGCCAGTTGGTCTCTGGAAGGTACCTGTTGCTAGTATTCTTAGGCCAACACATACCTTGGTTTCCACTGGGATGGGTTCCCCTCTGTTGGTTCTGTGTGTGAGGCGTGGGCTGCACAGCTCCACTATTTGCTGCAGGAGGTCTCTGTCCACTCTATAGTGCTCTACTATCTCCAGCTCATGTAACCCGTGGTAGGTGACCCTGGGCCTGTACACTCTTCTCTGTCTCCTCACTGTGGGTTGTCTGGCACCATCTGCATTGTCACCACCATCAGCAAGTCGCCTATGTCTCATTATGACAGCTATGGCAGCCCCTAACATTTCTGCTCTGAGTTCAGCTTTTTCAGTTTTCACTTCTGATAACTTAACTCCTGTCTTGCAGTGTCTCTTGAGAGAAATATTCTGCACTGCTGTTTGCAGAGTTTTAAGTGCTGGGCTGGCCTAGTATTCTGCCTGTGTAATTGCCTGCATCTAATTGTTTTCACCTGCTAGCTCCAGCAGTATTCCCTGCTAACTTCCTACTACATCTGTTGCTTCCTTTTTCCTTTCTGTTTCCTCAGGGTGGAGCCGTGTGCAAACCAGCAGAAACACGCTCACAGTGGCTTACACGCGCGCACACATACTTACACAGTTCAGAATCTGCTTATTTGGTTGTAAACACGTGCACGCCTGTGCACACGGTGTTAAACATCTCCCAACACGCTCCCACATGCTGAGTCTGCCTTACACGCGCGCACACTGCCTTACACACGCGCACACTGCCTTACTCGCGCTTCGTGGCGCGCACACGTGTGCATACACGTCCAGCAAGAAACTTTGGTGTAGGCAACAGTGTACACCTTACATTTCTTGACTTTCTCATGTTTACTTAGTGGCACACTTCTTTCCTTGATATCTGTCTGACATCTGTCATGTAACTCTAACCTCCAATGAACTGCATCTCTTTCTACCATTCCCCCCTGTGATGTCACCTATCTCCTACTCTGTTCCTCCCCCGTATGTAACTCTTACACTACTCAGAATGTGCTCATTTGCTATGTGACAGTGTAATTCAGTATCCTTACACTCATTTGCATCAGATTGCCTACTAATGCTTAGTTACATCTCTTAGACTCAGCTTCCCCCCTTAGCAACCACTACACGGTGGCCATGTTGGTTTTGCTCTGCTGGTCCCTCCATTGACATTCCATGTATTGCATAACACCTACATTTGTGGGTTTCAAACCTTCGTTTTTATGTTCTATGCAGCGCAGCCCGTTTGCGCGGGGCTGCGCTGGGTTAAAACATCGGCAATCACCGAAAAAAAAATTTATATTTTTAATATATTTGCATGGGGTCACCTTGCCAATGGCCACATATTTGGCCATTGGCATGCTGCCTATCACATATGCACCCTTTATTTGGAGCTGACATGGCTCCATTGCGTGTTGCAGAAACGTACTCAGTTGTCAACTGAGTACATTTCTGCAGCTAAAACGGCTCTTACATGAGCTGTTTTGGGCTTCCTGGATCGCTAATCAGCCTCATTTGCATGCTATTCGGCTGCAAGTGGGTTGATTAGCTTATCCACGCCCACTCCGTGTAAGAGCCGTTTTAGCTTGACTCTTACACGGACTTTGGGCTGTTCCTGGATCGCGAAGGCTGCATGGAGTCTTACACTACTCTTAGACTCCATGCAAGCCTTCGTGAATCCGGCCCACCATCTTTATGGCGTAGCCATAAAGTAATTTAATTTCAGTTATTTTTCTGAAGTTAACATCCTGTATTCCAGTTTCCACTGTTAAAATATATAAACAGTTACAATAGTGCATGTACATTTCTGTTCTATTACAGTAGGGCACACTGTGGTTACATTTCAAACAGCACTTTATAAAACACTGTTTCAACACATACTTCTGTACCAGCAGTTGATATATGCATGCCATACAGTTCTAATACATTTGTAACACAGGCATCTTATATAAATCATGTTGATATTCACAAATGACATATACTTATTTATGAAATTCCAGATAGTTGTGCTGGCAGTATCCCCCTTTGTCACAACAAAGTCAGTGTATTATGGTTCTACTACAAGGACTATAGACCCACGTGCTTGAAGACCAGCTCCTCCATAGTAGGGACTTGAGCATCTTGTAGCCTGTGTGGCCACTTGCTCAGGCTCAAATTAAAATATAAATTCAGATAAGCAGCTCCCACATGCAATTGCTCACTTAGTAGGGAAAGAATTCTGGAAGGGCTCTGTGAAGATTGAGCGAAGATAGATGAAGGCTGCCAGCCTAGCCAGATAGAATTTTGTAAATAATTCTGTCATCTGTAAATATTAATGTAAACCACAGGCTTGTTGTCTTAAATGGTAAAAATAGTGTTACATGTGGAACTGAAAAAAATGTAACAACACTGCACTCTACTGACCAAGTAGAGCATGTTGTGACCTTTTGATGTTAGGACTCTGAGCCAGTGAGTCTAGAATGGGACATCCTGCCTATTGTTTTAAGGCCAGAGTTAATGTCCAGAATTTGCATGCATAAATGTCCTTTATTGCTCTGGTTTCTGCCCAGAGGTGAAGAATGTAAGTGTAATTTCTGTTAGCCTGGGAACCTAGGGAAGTGTGAAGAATGATGTAATGTGAACCAAGAATGTGATTTTAAAAAGAGAGAGAATCAGAGAGCATTAAGCATTTTTGTCTTGACCATCCAATTCATCAGCACTGTCTTGCTCTATATGTAAGTTTATCTTAGACTTGTGTTTTCTCTTAGAAATAGCTAGAAACTAAAAAGATTAGACTAAGTGTTTTCTGTGATGTCAGAACTATACTACTGAATTATTTTAAGTTTTTTTCTGTGATCTCTGAACTCTTTGACTAGCACTGTGTAGTAAAAAGTATTGTCTTTTGTTTTGACTATTTGTTATTAAATATTTTTAAACCCTTCCAACTGTGGTTGTTTTTGTAAAAATAATTTAAGCTCTTTAGAGTACTTGCATGCTTTTGGTAAACTTGTACAAAGCCACTTCAATAGCTTTAGTCCTGGGCTATACTGCCAATTGGATAATAATATTGCATAGTAATAATTGGACACCCTTTTAAGGGCCTTTGAGTAGCTGATAAATATTAATGGGTGGTGGCAGCTGGTACCACTGTATAGTCTGGGAAAAAGGGGCATAGCTGGAGAACCTGTGCCAGCTTTCCCCAGGAGTGTCTGTGTGGTTGTTTAAACTCTTCTCAAAGTGTGTGTGTGTGTGTGTGTGTGTGTGTGTGTGTGTGTGTGTGTGTGTGTGTGTGTGTGTGTGTGTGTCAGCTACTTGGGCAGGGACACAAAGCACTGGTTGGACAGAGAGGGTGCTGGAGGTTTTAGCTTGCCCACTAGGCTGAGATCTGGACCCTATAGCTGTGCCAGTGGGGAGCCTTATGGGGACCTGGAGAGCAATGGAGCGACCAGCCTCAGACTGACTGTGAGCTCTGTGTGCTCTGAAGGGAAATTGTACTTTACTGTGTGTATTTGTTATCCTTTCCTCCTATATGAGACGCCCCTCACTGGTGTTAGTTGTGAGGACTGAGGCTCCTCGATTGCTGGGACAGGGCACTGGTGTCACACTATTTTCCATTTAAGACAACAAGCCTGTGGTTTACATTAATATTTACAGATGACAGAATTATTTACAAAATTACATCTGGCTAGGTTGGCAGCCTTCACCTATCTTCACCAAATCTTCACATATCTCCCCGCCTGGAGAACTCAGGCTAGTTTTTCAAGTGACCCTTGAGAAACATTGCTTGAGGGAGTTAGGTTTATCTGAGTATACCTTACCCCATTCCCTGTCTTGACAGCCCATCTGCATTAGCATTGCTAATCTCACTGTGGTGCTGCATGGACATATCATATACTTGCAACCCCAGGCTACATCTTAGCAACTTGGCATTTTGTTGGCTGGCTCTGTTTAACCATTTTAGGGGGTTGTGATCTGTCATAAGAGTGAATTTCCTTTCATACAGATAAGGCTGAAGTTTCTGCAGTGCCCACACTATGGCTAGACATTACTTTTCTACAGCTGCATAGCATTCCACCCTGGGTTGAAGCCTACAACTGAGATAAACCACTGGGTGCTCTTCCCCCTCTGAAGAAATCTGGCTAAGTACAGCCCCCCACCCCATGGTTAAAGCATCCACGTGCACAAAAAAGTATTTGCTCTAATCTGGGCTGGCTAACACAAGGGGTCCTCCTAAAGCTTCTTTAAGCTTCTGGAATGACTGCTCACATATCGGGGTCCACACTACCTTATCTGGCCTGTTCTTCCTTGTTAGGTCTGTGAAGGGAGCAACTATGGTACTATAACTGGGGATGAACTTTCTGTAGTACCCTGCTGTCCCTAAAAATGCCCTCACCTGCTTTATAGTAACAAGTGCTGGCCATGCCTGAATGGCTTCCACTTTGGCAGGTGCTGGCCTTATCTTCCCACTCCCCACTATATGTCCAAGGTAGGTGACCTCTGCCATACCCACCTGACATTTGCTAGGCATAATGGTCAACCCTGCCCTCTGTAGTCTGCCCAGCACCTCCCTGACATGCTGAAGGTGCTCTGGCCAGGAATGGCTGTAGATGGCAATATCATCTAGGTAAGCAAGGGCAAATCCTCCTGCTCCTGCTAGGATATGATCTACCAGCCTCTGGAAAGTTGCTGGGGCATTCATCATCCCAAAGGGCATCTTTGTGAACTCATACAAGCCAAAAGGAGTCACAAAGGTTGACTTCTCTCTAGCACTGGGAGTCAAGGGCACCTGCCAGTAACCCTTGGTAAGACAGATAGTTGTAAGATACTTAGCCCCACCCAACTGATCTAGGGCCTCATCTGTCCTAGGCATGGGGTAAGCATCTGACTCTGTGTGACTAATTTCCTGTAGTCCACAGAGAACCTGGTGCTGCCATCAGTCTTTGGCACCAGCACCACTGGAGAGGCCCAGGGACTGTTGCACTTTTGAATCACCTCTAGTTCCAACATCTCCTGTACCTCCTCCCTCAGAGTAGTCTGTTTGACTCTCTCAGGCACTCTATAAGGGGCCTGTCTAATAGGCCTTTGGGGTACTGTATCCACCTGGTGCTGCCTCAGGTGGGTGCACCATGGTTTCTCAATGAACATGTCCCCAAATTCCTGCAATACTGCTCAGATCTCTCGAACCTTGGTAGGAGATAGCCGCTGGGACATTGCTACCCCTTCCACTGAGGTGTCAGCCTGAGCCTCACTGAGGAGATCAGTCACCAGATCTCCCTCAGGCTACTCCTGCAATCCACTGCAAATGCTCAGCACAAGGGCATCCCTATCATTTTAAGGTTTCATCATGTTAACATGGTACAATTTGTGCCCCTGTCTTCTGCCTAGCAGTTCCACCATGTAGTTAATACACTTACCTTTCTTACCACCTTGTAGGGTTCCTCCCAAGCTGCTTGCAGCTTGTTCTGTCTGACAGAAATGAGAACCATTACCTGCTTCCCCACAGCATACTCTCTAGCTCGAGCATTCCTGTCATACCACAACTTTTTCTGTTGTTGGGCTTCTGCCAGGTTCTCCTGGGCCAGGCCCATGAGTTCTCTGAGCCTCGTCCTGCGGTTTAGGACATATGCCACAACAGACTCCTTGTGAGACTTGTACTCACCTTTCCACTCATCTCAAAAAAAATCTAGAGGTCCCCTCACCCTATGCCCATACAGCAACTCAAAGAGTGAAAAACACATGGATTCCTGGGGAACCTCTCTGTAAGCAAACAACAGATGGGGCAAATATTTGTCCCACTCCCTCTTAAACTGATCTGCAAATGCCTGTAACATGGACTTAATTGTAGAGTTTAACCTCTCAACAAGACCATTATTCTGGGGATGGTAGGGGGTAGTCTTCATGTGCTTCACCCCACAGGATTTGTACAGACAAGCCAGCAGGTCTGACATGAAATTTGCACCTCTGTCAGTCAGTATTTCTTTTGGGAAACCTTCCTTGCTGAAAATCTCCAACAAAGCATTTGCCACCTTCTCTGCCTCAATGGAGGACAAAGCCACAGCCTCAGGGTATCGTGTAGCATAATCCACTACCACTAGGATATACTTTTTCCCTGTGGAACTTGGGGTACTCAGAAGACCCACAATATCCATAGCTACCCTCTGAAATGGCTCCTCAATCACAGACAAAGGCATCGAAGGAGCTCTCAACTTGTCTCCTGCCTTGCCTACCTTTGGGCCTCATCTGTCCTAGGCATGGGGTAAGCATCTGACTCTGTGTGACTAATTTCCTGTAGTCCACAGAGAACCTGGTGCTGCCATCAGTCTTTGGCACCAGCACCACTGGGGAGGCCCAGGGACTGTAGCACTTTTGAATCACCTCTAGTTCCAACATCTCCTGTACCTCCTCCCTCAGAGTAGTCTGTTTGACTCTCTCAGGCACTCTATAAGGGGCCTGTCTAATAGGCCTTTGGGGTACTGTATCCACCTGGTGCTGCCTCAGGTGGGTGCACCATGGTTTCCCAATGAACATGTCCCCAAATTCCTGCAATACTGCTCAGATCTCTCGAACCTTGGTAGGAGATAGCTGCTGGGACATTGCTAGCCCTTCCACTGAGGTGTCAGCCTGAGCCTCACTGAGGAGATCAGTCACCAGATCTCCCTCAGGCTACTCCTACAATCCACTGCAAATGCTCAGCACAAGGGCATCCCTATCATTTTAAGGTTTCATCATGTTAACATGGTACAATTTGTGTCCCTGTCTTCTGCCTAGCAGTTCCACCATGTAGTTAACACACTTACCTTTCTTACCACCTTGTAGGGTTCCTCCCAAGCTGCTTGCGGCTTATTCTGTCTGACAGAAATGAGAACCATTACCTGCTGCCCCACAGCATACTCTCTAGCTCGAGCATTCCTGTCATACCACAACTTTTTCTGTTGTTGGGCTTCTGCCAGGTTCTCCTGGGCGAGGCCCATGAGTTCTCTGAGCCTCGTCCTGCGGTTTAGGACATATGCCACAACAGACTCCTTGTGAGACTTGTACTCACCTTTCCACTCATCTCAAAAAAAATCTAGAGGTCCCCTCACCCTATGCCCATACAGCAACTCAAAGAGTGAAAAACACATGGATTCCTGGGGAACCTCTCTGTAAGCAAACAACAGATGGGGCAAATATTTGTCCCACTCCCTCTTAAACTGATCTGCAAATGCCTGTAACATGGACTTAATTGTAGAGTTTAACCTCTCAACAAGACCATTATTCTGGGGATGGTAGGGGGTAGTCTTCATGTGCTTCACCCCACAGGACGTGTACAGACAAGCCAGCAGGTCTGACATGAAATTTGCACCTCTGTCAGTCAGTATTTCTTTTGGGAAACCTACCTTGCTGAAAATCTCCAACAAAGCATTTGCCACCTTCTCTGCCTCAATGGAGGACAAAGCCACAGCCTCAGGGTATCGTGTAGCATAATCCACTACCACTAGGATATACTTTTTCCCTGTGGAACTTGGGGTACTCAGAAGACCCACAATATCCATAGCTACCCTCTGAAATGGCTCCTCAATCACAGACAAAGGCATCGAAGGAGCTCTCAACTTGTCTCCTGCCTTGCCTACCTTTTGGCACTGCTCACAGGTCCTGCAGTACCCTGTTACATCTCTGGAAATTTCAGGCCAATAGAAGGTCTGCATAATACACCTCTTTGTATGTTTTATGACCATATGACCTGCAAAGGGAATATCATGGGATATGGCTAGACACACCATATGGTAGGCTCTTGGCATTACCAACTGCTGTACTCTCTCACATTCTAGCCCTCCCCCAGGGGTCCACTCTCTGTATAGTAACCCTTTGTCCCAGTATACAGATTCTCCCTTTCCTTGAGAATCAGGAGCCTCCCTAGCTACCTGCCTCAGGCCTTGCAATGTAGGGTCTGACAGCTGATCCTCTCTCAACTCTCTCCTTGTAACCCTTCCCAGCTCCCCTTCCACAGGACGTCTGCCATCCTCTGACAGTGGTGCCTCACAGTCAGCCTGGGTACTACTACTCACCTCTACCTTTACAGTCTCTCTGTCCAAGGGACCATCACTACCCCCAAGCAGCTGTGGCTCACCTTCAGTCTCACTGCTACAGGATAGGTCCGTCCCTGAAGTAACCACCTCATCAGCCCTGGCTGCAATTATGCAGTCTGTCTGGGTCTACCCCAGGATACCAGACCCACATGCTTGTCTCCTAGCCTGACTGCGTGTAACTGCACAAATACATGGTACTGCCTCATCCAAATCCTTCCCTAGTAGGACATCTGCAGGATGGTTGTTTGGTACCCTTGTTGTCTCAAGACAACTTACTATTGGCATTTTGTCTTTCCCACTTACTGGCTCCCTCACCTTTTGTTCCCCACCTTGCCTCCATGGACACCTGTATGCCACATGGCCCCACTGGTTGCATTTAAAACATTTAACCCCAGCTCCTGGACGTGTACCTGGACTAGTGGCTTCCCCTGCTACTGGAAGTTTCTGTTGGGGCAGTCTGTGCTGCCCACCATAGGTTCCTTTAGACCCATGAGCAGTACTTGGGGTCCCTCACCTGTGCAGGGCTGCCCTGCTTGCCAGGTATAGGTCTCCCTTCTTCCCCAACTCATCTGAAGTAGCACATTGTCTATCAGCTAACCAGATCCTCATATCATCAGGCAAAGTGCTAAGGGCTTGTTCCCTCACCAAAAGGTCTGCCAGCCCTTCAAAAGTGGTGACCTGATATCCACTCACCCACCTATGGAAATAAGTGCTCAATTCAGCAACATATTCACACACACTTTCATCTGCCTTGTGTCTGTGCTCACAAAACTTTTTCCTATACATTTCAGGTGTTAGCTTAAACAATTCCAACAAGTGATTTTTAACAGCAGTATAATCAAAACATGCAATGTCAGACATTTTTGACAAAACGGTTACAGCTTTACCATGGAGTAAGGGGGTCAGGAACCATACCCAGAGCCTTTGGTCAACACTATACTGTTTGCATACCCTCTCAAACATATGAATGAAACTATCAAAATTATCCCTCTCATTAAACTGCGAAAGACATTTACTGACCTTTTGTGCTTCTGGGGTCCAGTTACTCCCTTCCCCATTACCTTCATGACTCTGGCAAAGACTCAGCATTTCCCTCTCATGCCTCCTCTGCCGCTCCTTTTCCTCAGCTTCTATCGCCAAATGCCTGGCCTCCAACTCAAGCCTCTTTAGCTCCAGATGGATTTTTAAGTCCTCTGCAGAAAGGTTGAGCTGTCCATTCTCCGAGGGTATTATATCTCCACTGCTAGTCTGATTGTCCTCTTGGTTACTGTTTTCTAATGCAGCTGTAACCAAGGCTGCAATCAGGTCTGCCTTAGTCAGGCTTCCATGCACTAGTCCCCTAGCCTGGCACATCTCCGCCAGCTGGCTCCTTGTCAGCTTTCCATACTCCTCTGCTGGCATGCTGCCTGCTCACTCTGACTAACTAAGCTAACAAAAGAAATAAAACAATTGTGATCTGAACTCTTCGCTGCATGGCTGATTTAGAGTACAAAACACCTTCAAAGCTCACTGTACACAAGCTTCAGGAATTCACTCTACCCACACCACTACATGCCAATTAGTATTTGCCAACCAATTAATATGTGGTGCGGATATCTCACCACTGCCAAGCAATTAATATGTGACGACCGTGCCCTGGCCCAGCAATCAAGGAGCCTCAATCCTTACCACTAACACCAGTGAGGGACATCTCATATAGGAGGAAAGGATAACAAATGCACACAGTAAAGTGTAATTTCCCTTAAGAGCACACAGAGATCACAGTCAGTCTGGGGCTGGTCGCTCCCTTGCTCTCCATGTCTTCAATAAGACTCCCCACTGGCACAGCTATAGGGTCCAGATCTCAGCCTAGTGGGCAAGCTCAAACCTCCAGCACCCTCTCTGTCCAACCAGTGCTTCGTGTCACTGCACAAGTAGCTGGCACACACACACACACACACACACACACACACACACACACACACACACACACACACACACACACACACACACACACTTTGAGAAGAGTTTATAAAGCCAGACAGCCACTCTTGGGGAAGGCTGGAAAAGGTTCTCCAGCTGTGCCCCTTTTTCCCAGACTATACTGTAGTACCAGCTGCCACCATCCACTAATATTTATCAGCTACTCAAAGGCCCTTAAAAGGGTGCCCAGTTATTACTGTGCAATATTATTATCCAATTGGTAGTATAGCCCAGGGCTAAAGCTATTGAGGTGGCTTTGTACAATTTTACCAAAGGCATGCAAGTACTCTAAAGAGCTTAAATTATCTCTACAAAAACAGCCACAGTTGGAAGGGTTTAAAAATATTTAATAACAAATAGTCAAAACACAAGACAATATTTTTTTACTACACAGTGCTAGTTAAGAGTTCGGAGATCAGAGAGAAATACTTAAAATAATTCAGTAGTAAAGTTTTGTGCGTTTTTGTGCATAGCGCAACAGCGGGCAGCGCCGCCTAATTGGGTTTAAACTATTCCTGGCTCCACAAAGTCTGTTCTTCACTTTTTCCCTTAGAACTGCTCTATCTCTCAATTTAAACACCATATTCTCATTCTAAGGCCCTTCACTGGTCCAATTAAGTAATCCTACAAGTTAGCACTATTAAACCATAAGCACTACTTACTCTTATACTCTCTACAATTACCCTGTCCTCTATTGGTCCGTCTTAAATTCAGTTTCCCTTTTACTCTAGCATGTCCAAAGGTCAGTCAATGGTTTCCTCTCCAGTCCAGCTGGTGAATCTGGGAATTTTGAGGCAATGTTACAACTGTCTCATGTACATGGACAACCCTCTCCTCCTCCAAACAGGTTCAAATATATGTGAGAGATGCAACTATTTAGCCAAACTGGAGGCTGAGCTCTCTCATCTCAAAACTGGTGTAACCAGTCAGGAGGAGAAGGTAACCTCACACAACACAATTCCAGTATCACATAGTCCCACCACATCAGCGAACCAAACACATAAATACACAAAAACATACTCGGAGGCTCTAAATAAAAATCTACCTAAGCAACAGAGACCTCCAAAGCAGACATCCAAGCAAACGCTACCTCAAAACAAAACACACACAACACATAACCCACAAAGTCAGTGTGCCAAGCAGCCACAGCCCTTAAGGCTGAATAACACACCTGATACTCTTGTTATAGGTGACTCTATTGTCAGACACACTGGCGTCCCGCTCACCAGGCTGAATAAAGAGAAGGTCACGGTGAGCTGCCTGTCGGGTGCTAGGATCCGCCACATAACGCAAGCACTCAGGTCACTCCAAAGCAAATACAAATATGACTCAGTCATTGTACATGCTGGTGTGAATGACCTGAGACGTACCTCCCTGGACTACATGAAAAGAGACATAGAGGAGCTCTCTGATCATGTAGCCCAGGCTGGTATGACCCTGACCTTGAGCAGCATCTTACCCTTACCTAGAATGATGCCACAGTACAAAGACAAAATGATCGATTTTAACAATTGGCTAAAATTTTGGTGTCATTCAAAGGTGATCCAGTGTCTGTCAGCCTGGGATGACATGCTCGACAAGCCACGTTGCTTCGCTAGGGACGGCTTGCACCTGTCACCACTGGGCTTTCAGATATTGGCAAAGGCTCTTGCCACCCCCATAGTGCCTTTTTTAGGCAAGGCTCAAAAGTCAAACCCACCCCCATAGACAGCACAAGGAACAAGAAACTAAGGGTAATGCTGCTAAACACCAGAAGTCTTAACCTCAAGATGCACTTTTCGAAGCTCTCCTCAGTATGGAGAACATCGATATCTGTGCAGTGACAGAAACCTGGTTCAAGGCTCCAGAGAGCACCCCAGCACTACCAGGCTATACCTCATATCATGCTTTTCGGCCCTAAAACCCGGACCGAACCACAAAAGGAGGGGGAGTTTCCATATTTATCAAGGATATCCACACCTCCAGGTTAGTGGCATTGCACGAAGTATCGGAGACCATCCATGTGCAACTAACAGTGGGCAAGACTGCTTTTCAGTTTATAGCATCCTACAGACCACCCTCTCAAAGTCAGGAATCCCACTCGGCTTTCCTGAAAACATTGGAGAACATGAAGATCTCTCCGAACACCATTATATTGGGTGACTTCAACTACCCAAACATTGACTGGGAGCACTACTCAAGCCCCAGCACCTTAGCCGAAAGGTTCCTGGACAATATAAACTCAAATGCTATGGAACAACTAGTCACCACTCCCACAAGAGGGGACAACATACTAGACCTGATCATTACCAACAAGGGGACTCTATGCTCCACACCAGAAGTATATCCCTCATTGGTAAGATCAGACCATAAATTAATTTCACTGGATGTCCACATCCCGACCCCACCCCCAGCCCAGAAAACCACAGTGAAAAACTTCTCAAAAGCGAACTTCTCACTTCTCAAAACCGAAGTGAAATCCTTCAAGGCTCCAGGGCCAGTGGAAACTACGGCCCAAACTGCAGAATCCTATATAAAAGCATTCTACGGACATCTCCAGGAATGCATGGATCATGCTATCCCAAACAAAACCAAGACCCAATCATCCAAAGGCAGGCATCCAGTCTAGTGGACCCCTGCCATAAATAAACTGTACAACAGAAGGAGGAAGCTACTACATGATAGAGCAAAATCCCTAATAGGGAAGGCATCTCTGATCAGTACTAGCAAAAAATTACGATCCCTCATAAAATCCTCCAAGGCCAGCTTCGAGACAAAAATTGCACAGGACACCAAAGACAATCATAAGGCTTTTTTCAGTTATGTTAGAAACCTGGGATGCAACTCCCAGACTTGTTCTGAGTTGATTCTAAACGATAAAAAATACACTGAACCCACAGACATCGCCAATATCCTGGCAGACAGGTTCAGTGCAAACTTCTCCACCCCCTCCCCCCCCAAAGAGCAAGTATCTATCCCGGCAGAAGGCTGCCTCCCAAACATCTCAGATGCTCAGGTGAAGGCTGCCCTCTCCAAAGCAAAAAACACTGCTTCCATGGGACCAGATGGCGTCCCAGGTTGCGTCCTACATGAACTCCAAGAGGAACTAATTCCTCAAATAAAACAGCTATACAATGTCAGCCTCACTACAGGATATGTGCCCACAGAATGGCGTACAGCAACAGTGGTCCCACTCCACAAAGGTGGAGCCTCTACGGACCCTGGAAACTATCGCCCCATAAGCCTGACTAGCTTAGTCTGCAAGGCTATGGAGAGGATCATCATGGAGCTCATAAACAAAGACATCGGGGACTTACAGACACTAGATCCTACCCAGTTCGGCTTTGTCAAGGGCAGATCCTGCCTTTTGAACCTGGTTGACTTCTTTGAAACAGTCACCAAAGCCATAGATGAAGGGAAGGTAGTCCACACAGCCTATCTGGACCTTGCAAAGGCATTTGACACAATACCCCACTTGGGCATCATAGATAAGCTATCCAGCTTAAATATAAACCCCTATGTCACAAGATGGGTCGCAAACTGGCTCAAAGACAGAACCCACAGAGTGTGAGTTGCTGGAGCCATGTCAGACTCGAAACTGGTCACAAGTGGTGTCCCACAGGGTTCTGTCCTGGGACCACTCTTGTTCGGTATATACTTTTCCGAGGTACAGGCAAACGTGGGAGGACTATGGCTCACCAAGTTCACAGACGACTGCAAACTAGGTGCCATAATCAACTCTCCAGCTGACACAAACATCCTTCAAAAAGGTCTCACAGAGACAGATAACTGGTGCCAGCACCATGGTTTAAAGTTAAATGCCAAAAAATGTATAATCATACCCTTTGGCAAAAACAATGTGCCCACAAATTACCACATAGGCGGAAACCCATTAAGCACAGAAAAAGTTATTATGGACCTGGGGACCCAAGTTGATAGCAATCTCTCCTTTGAAAACCACATTGCCAAAGTGGTTAGAAAGACCTTCTACATAGCCCACCTCATCACGAAGGGTTTCACATCTAGATCAAGAGAGGTAATCGTGCCCCTTTATTCATCCCTCATCAGGTCCATCATAGAATACAATGCCCCTTTTGGGATGTACCTTACCCGACACCTGCAGCAATTAGAAAGACCCCAAAAGTATCTCACCAAGAGGATCAAGGGTCTCAAACAGATGCCATATGCTGCTCGGTTAAAAAAACTCCAGCTCTACTCAGTTGCATACCACCTACTTCGAGGCGATCTATGCCTGACATACAAAGCTATGTCAAATCCAGAATTAATGGACATGCTCCACCTCAGTAAATCTAAATTCCTTAGAGCAACACGCTCGAGGGACTTGAACCTCAGCACAGAAATAAATAGAACTTGCTGGAGGGACAGGTTCATAACCCAGAGGCTCCCTTCACTCTGGAATAGAATTCCAATTCATGTGAGGCAGAGCACCTCACTGAATCTCTTCAAGAAGAATCTGGATAAGTGGAAGGGGGATCGTAGGTTTGTCCCAGGGATTATTCCCGTGTCACTATTAGAGAGAGGCACAGTAAACTAAACCTTAAAAAGGGCACAGTATACTCAAATCAAGAGGTGGCGTAAGCCATACAGAATCGGGCTAGGCTTATAATTGCCCCAGGGCAGATAGCCTAGTATGAACCTATGAACCTATGAACCTATGACTATGAGAAAACACAAGTCTAAGATAAACTTACATATAGAGCAAAACAGTGATGATGAGTTGGATGGTCAAGACAAAAATGCTTAATGCTCTCTGATTCTCCCTGTTTTTAAAATCACATTCTTGGTTCACATTACATCATTCTTCACACATTCGTGGGTTCCCAGGCTAACATATACTACATTTACATTCTTCACCTCTGGGCAGAAACCAGAGCAATAAAGGACTTTTATGCATGCAAATTCTGGCCATTAACTCTGGCCTTAAAATAATAGGCAGGATGCCCCACTCTAGACTCACTGGCTCCGAGTCCTAACATCAAAGGGTCACAACATGCTTTACTTGGTCAGTAGAGTGCAGTGTTGTTACATTTTTTCTAGTTCCATATGTAACACTATTTTTACCATTTAAGACAACAAGCCTGTGGTTTACATTAATATTTACAGATGACAGAATTATTTACAAAATTCTATCTGGCTAGGCTGGCAGCCTTCATCTATCTTCACCCAGTCTTCACAGACTCACAAGCTAAATTATGAAGGGAAATTTAGATGGGAACTTTAGCTTCAGGGAGCGAGATGATATGCGGATTATAGGTCTAGGTAAGAATCTGGTGATTAGATGTAGACAGGGGAGGGGTATTTTAGAGTTATGACACAATCAACTGATTAAGTTTAGGGAGGGGAGGGTGATTTTTAGGTTTAGTGAGTGATTGGAAGTTTAGGCTTGGAGACTGGGTGAGAGTAGGGTAAGAATCAAGGTTCTGGTAGGGATAGATAATATGGTGCAATTGGGTTTTGGAAGGGATGCTTAGTTAAGTGAGATGAGTTAGTTGGAGTTAGAGCATTTCCTGAAATGAGTAAGTGACAGCAAGGACATGTGTCTAGAGCAAATGAGTTGCAAGCACATGTAGTAGACCCATGCATTACATGCACAATTACACAGTTTGAAGGCCCACACTTACTGTAGCAAATTGTACAATATGCAGTCAGTTAGCAGAATACAGAAAAACATGTTTGATTGCACATGTTAACAACAGGATGGTAAAAGTTAAGGTTATTAAACTGCTAACAATAGGATAGGAGCAGACATACAAATGTTTGCAGTTTTATACCAGAAGGCAATGACTGTAATTAGTAATGGCATTTAACATCAGGATATTTATTTGCTTGTGATGCAGGTTGATATATACAATTTAAAATAACATAATAAAAGACACAGTAACCCGAGGGTGCAAAATATCATAACGAGACATAGGAATTCTCATCTCTTTTGTGATTATCATTAACCCAGACACAGATGCAAGTACATGCAAACATGAAACTTCAGTGATAACAAGTTGATTAATCGGCCTGATAAAGCCGGGATGAGAGTCACATACCAATTATAAAATGTGTTTACACAAGGCTTAGCTCACTTATGTGAAGGTTGGATAACCAGCGGTATACATACCTAGGCATGTGTCTATTGTGGCCACTACATTATCTCTTTAGTTTCTAAGAAGTTGCAGCTGCCTGAGGAAGAAGAGGCAACATTTCTGTAATTCATCATCATCAACCTACTTTTTCCCATTTTCTACATGGGGGCGGGCTATTGTGTTAACTGTTGCCATCTCTCTCAATTCAATGCCACGTTCCTGCCTTCTTCGGCACTTATGCGTGACTGTCACAGATCTATCACACAATCCATCCACCTCTTTGCCGGATGCCATTATTTCCTCTTGTCTTCTCCCTGTCTCTCAAATCTTCACCAGTTTCTTTCTGTAATTATTGCACATTAAGTATATCAGTACAGTTGTACTGATGTGCATACATGTCAAACACAGTTATGAGTTCATGCTAGCCCACATTAACATCAATAGTACTGTGCATGAAAATGCACACAGATGCTAAGCCACTGTGTAAATATCTTGGGAGAATTTTGCCTTAGGGGGTCACACATTGTAATTAGTATTTTTTTTTTCAGAACAGAGTTTTTTCTTCACATCTGTAAGGTATAATAATTAAGATCTGATCAAGGATTGTGTAGCATGCTTTAGATTTCTCTAGGTAACCATAAATGGCCTTTCAAACTGCTTACAAGGTTGTCGGTGGTTACTTGGAATATCCTATGCACATTAATACTACCTGGTTGTAGTTCTTATATGCTTACCGGACTCTACAAATCAGATGTGAACATTGTAAACAAGCAAAGCTTCAGGTGCAGCAGTAATGCCATTTGAATTAAAAGTAACTAATGCAAAAATGAATAAAAAAATCTAAATTACACTTTGTATTCCACGTGTCCTGAACTGAAAGCCTGCCCCTCTTCTCCCCCCACTCAAAAATGAATAAATAAAATATGATGATAATAATGACTAGTCAGATGCTTTGATTTATTTAATAACATTATTCACTGCTATTTTGAGTAAGTCTGGAGATCAGCAAGGTTCTCTGACTATTGCACATGTCTGGTTTCATTTGCTAAATTTTGCAAGCACCAATTTTATTTCTGTAAGGAATTACTGAGCTATGAATCCTTTCTAGATCGTTGGTGCCATCTAGTGGTATGAAATGGATTCTATAACCTGAGAAATATGACCATCTAGCTGTCTCCAGCTCTGTGCCACGTTATAGCCAAGACATAAATTAATTTCTTAAAGATTGCTATTAAGACCAAAACCTTTATGTTGATTCTGATCCCTGCAATTGTAGAGGTTTAGTTACCAGCAATAAAGGATATACATCACATTTGTATCGAAAAAAGCATTTTCTTGTTAGGGGAAGACTGAAGTGAGAAGGTTAAAAAGGATTAACTATGCACAGGTTGAGTAAATACCACCCTGCAGGTCTCTTGTCAATAACCTTCGCCTCTTGTTGTTTCATTGTTCTGTTTCTACCTGATCGTGAATAACAGTCACCACTTTCCTGTGTTTTATCAAATAACTAACAGCGCCCTGTGCAACATGTTTCAGTTAGTGTTTATGCTCTACTTTGCGTTTACATTGCTCTTTGTCACTAGTTACATGTTTTTCTCAAATACTAGCAAAGATTTAATGTGGTTGCTGAATCGGAAATGTGGTATCTTATCCTAACCTGTTACAAATGACTTGCAGCCTGGCTGAAGATATTTAAACTCTGAAAATCATTTGATTAATTTTGAAGCATACTTAGTACTTTCAAAATATTTATTTTATTTGTGGTGACTGGGTTTGTCCCATTGGGGTAGTAACACCTTTTCAAGGAAGACCAGAGATGGCATTTATACTTCTGGGGGATACTTTGTCAGGGCAACAGGGAACTTCCTACTCATTTACAAACACTTGTTTTGCCAAGGGGGATACTACAACATTGCACTTCCGGTTTCTCTTCCAGGCACGTAGGCGGCTTGGAGAAACCAGGAAGAAGATAGACAATGAAGAAAATGAAGCACAGGGCAGCAAAATGAGAAGCAAATCTGGGTATTATGGAAATGAACACATTGGAAGAAAGAGTCCAGAAAGGGCAGGCAGGTGGGGTCTATATTACGTGATCAAATGTTTAGTTAATTGAATAACTAAATGTCGATCACTAAATGTTGAAGACCCAAAACCATGAACGGCAGTTTCCACTCAAGGAAGCAATGCTGTTGTCCTACATAAAAAAAATTAATAAATAAATAAATGCAAATAAAGTGAGGGGCTTTGCCCCCCACACCCCCGATGTGGGGGGATGTGCCCCCCAAACCCCCCTAACTAAATATACTAACTCCAAGATCACTCCACATTGAAAACAGGGTAAAATCCATGTAACGGCCAAACGACTTGTTTCCCTGAGTGGAAACTGCCATTCGCAGTTTTGGTTCTTCGATGTTTAGTGATTGACGTTTAGTTATTCGATTAACTAAATGTTCAGTCAGGTAATATAGACCTGGCATGTGAGCCTGCTGATGAAGGTGTGGTGAAAGCGGTCAAGCTTTCTAAAAAATAATGTTGCAGCAAGAGAGAGATCTTTCAGGAGAATGTCTTCAGAGATGATCTATGGGTACAAGAATGTTTCAACCCTCCAGTCGGGAGGGTTACAAGAAAATTTAGTAAAATACAGGATCAATCAGAGTGAAGTGGCGGCTTCATAGGGAGAAATTATGGAAAAAAATACAGGAAGAAGAGGTTGGAGGAGTAAGTACAAAAAGAGTCATATGAACAGAAAGGTTAAGGAGAAGAGAAGTGAAGAAGTAAAAAGTGAAGAAATTCATAGTAAGAATAAGCAGTAAGAAAGAAACAGGACTGGACAGGCATGAGGTATGGGACACTATTATTGCACCACTAGGTGTTTCATTCAAGGAGGTAAGAACATTTATTCTTGTCAACAAAGAGACATATTGTGATATAATTTTGAATCAGTACAATACTTCTAAAATGTTTTAGAAAAATATGAATTTAAAAATACTTTTATCCTTGGACTGAGTATGTGGTACATGCTTTTCAGAGAGAGACTAAAAAGAGTCATGATACAATTTATTTATTTATTTTATTTTATTTTATTTTACATTTGTTGACCGGGATACTGGATACATGTCCGTTTTCAGCGGAGGCCTAGGGAGAAAAGCTCCAAACACAACATACAGAAAAAATAATACAGGAAAAATCATAATATCAATACATGTTGCAAACAGTTTACAGAGTCTATTCAGTCAAGCAAGTTATACATCTGATCATTATTAAACTTATTTAACTATCTAAACTAACAATTATGTCACAGCTTGTATGCAGTATAAAGTACTGTTTGGCACACAATTATAGAAAGGAGCTAGTCAGGATTAGAACAAGGACACAACCAGTGTGTCTTAAAATGTCTGAGACTTTTTTTGAATTGAGTTAGTGAGGATACTAGAGTAAGGTTGGCAGGAAGGGAGTTCCAAGTTTTGCTGACAGAGTTGGCAAACAGGGATTCCCCAGCTGAGTTATTGGTTTTAAAAGTTTGAATCAGCAGTCTGTTAGATGAGCAAAGTGGCCTGAGGTTACTGTAGAGGCTAATGATGTTTTTAAGTGCAGGCATATTTTCAGGTTGGTTGAGTACTTATATGCCACTATAAGCTGGCTGTATTGAAGTAGGCTAGGTAATTCAAGCCACCCTAGAAGATTTAGGTTATGACAGTGGTGTGTCCTAAATGCTGTGCCTATGGCAAATCTAGCAATGTGGTTATAACAGCTAGAGAGCTTGCGAAGGTCAGATTTTAGGATTTAGAGTTTTAGAATTTTGGAATTTAGAACTGCAGTTGAGAAAAATGAATTGAAAGAATATTTAAAGTCAATATGTAAAGACATGACGGACACAACAAAAATATATGATGAAAAAGGTTTATGGACTGTGGGGGATAGGAGTGGGATTATTTTGAAAATGGAATGTAATAAAGCTGTGCATATCCCCAGTGTGATTGATGTGAATGGTAACAGGATTTGTTAAGTATAGAGGTCAACCCAAAACATGTTTACTTTTTCCAAAAAAAAAAATCACTTGATTAATGAATGTTGCAAACAAATGTTTTGTTTGTGGCAAAACAGGGTGTGCAGCAAAAAATGTCATGTGAAATGTAAAACACATGGAAAAGTAGGACGTACATGGGTTGAGTGTGAAGAAAGTGTAAAAAAAGAAGTTATAAAGGATTCAGTATATGATAAAAATATAGAAAGGGAACAAGAAAAACAAGCACTAAAGAAATTATAATGGAATCAAAACTTGGGAACAGAAAAGGAGAAGAAGAGGTGTTGAATATGAGTGAATAATACAAATTGGCAAGTAGTAAGAGGAAAGAAAAATTGCAATAGGGAAAAGGGTAAAAAAGGAAAAGAATTTAGCAATGTAATTGTGAAACAGCAAAAAAAAAGGCAAGGGATGAGCTAGAAACAACATTATGTCAAAAGCTGAAGATTTTAGCTTTAAATGTGAATAGTATAAATAATAAAAAATGGGTATTTTAGAATGGTGTACATCAATGGACATGCCTATTACATTACAAGATACCAGGATTTTGACAGAAGAAAATATTTCAAACTGAAGTTTTATGGGGCAGAACAGTTATCTGGACTATGGGAAAGGACACATGTTCTGGAATAGGTATACCATATAAAGAAGATATTAGAATTTTAGCTTTTACATTAGTCAAATTAGGGGGATAATGGTATTAGACCTAAGATACAAAACAAAGGTTTATTGGATTATTATATCATATGCATGTGTTACAAAAAAGTGAAATAATGTTTAAAAATTTTAAATTATGTAGGTATTTATATGGATATAATAATAGTGAGAGGCTAATTGCAATTTAAGGACAGGAAAGAAAAAGTAATAAGACAATACAAGAGATATTGAAAAGTAGAAAGTTATACATATGGTAAAATAAAAACTGGGCTTGTAGAAGAAGAGAAATAATAACAGAAAGTTATAAAGACAGTTGTTTTCGTATCATATAGCTATATAGATAGAGGCATATGAGAAAATGATATGTAAAAATAGGCAACAGTGTTGAAAGACTTGAAAAATACTTAAAAAAGATAGAAAAGAAATGAAGAAATTATGGAAAGATCATATAGGTATGAGAATATCTTAAAAAAATTGGACAAGTTGGTGGATAAGTTTTAAAGAAACATACAAAAAATATTTTTTTGGATTGCCAAAATGAAAAAAAAAAGAAAACTCAAGATATAAACAATTGAGTCAAGAAGTATTTAAGGAAGTAAGAGATGCAAGGAATCTTTTTGAGAATGAAAAGATGTATGATATAAATCAAGAAGAGGGTATGAGTATTGTAATACAGCATGTGTAAATATGTATACGAGTAAAAAGGAAAATAAGAGAAAATGGAAAGTAAAGAAAAAAATATAGAATGAATTAATGAAGAATTTGAAAAAAAATATGATTAGTGAATTGGATGAAGTACTCAGGAGAGTAAATGTTGATTCATTATCAGCCCCAGATGGTATATGGTATGGAATGCACAAAAAAATTTGTGGATTAGCAAAGATAATTTTGTAAATACACTGAAAGAGTGGTCAAAGGAATGGTTTGTTTTTGTTATCTAGTGGGATATTAAAATGTATATGGAAGAAAGATGAGAAGAATGAAATAAAAAAATCGGAGACCCGCCACACTAAATAACACAGAATATAAAATGATATGAGAATAATTCTGAGAAAAATGGAAGAAAGGATGACTGATATTATGGAAGAAAGTATACATGGTATAAAAGCAAAGTGATGACTAGAATTATTGGTTGTGAGAGAAATTGTGGATAATATAATTAAAAGGGAGAATGTTAAACTTATGGTAGGAGATATTAGTAAGGCATTTGCCACAGTAGGACATGATGCTTTGTGGGATGCTACAAAGATGTAAGGAATAGGTAATAGAATTAAGAGAGTATGTATGTCAGTATATCAGAATAATAGTGTGAGAATGTTAGTGAATGGGTGGCTGAGTAAAGAAATACGCATGAAGTGTGGTTGAAGGCAAGGATGCTCCAAGAGTGGAACATTGCCTACACTGGTAAAGAATGTGATAATAAGTGAAGTAGCTTATAAAAATGAAAGATGTTAGATATGTGTAGCAAAATGAGGTGGTGATTCTGGTAGTTTTGATATATGCAGATGATATAGTTGTTGTTGCTAAAACAAAACAGGGATGAGAGAAGTGTTGGTTTGTATGGATGCTTAAAGGAAATGTTAATAACCTTGAATAAAAATAAAAGTAAAGGATTGAGGATGTGCACTTTTCAATAAATGAAATGTCTTTAATCTGAATAACATTTTGGAAAAATATGTAGTTATGATGCAATGCATGGGTTTGATAATAGAAATAAAAAAATGTCTTCTGTGGAGGATATATATTACCATTCGGGGAAAAGGTTTTATCTGTTGAATTCAGTATCAATGGGATAAATGGCATATATGTCAAATGTTTGAGCCCAGTAAAATATGAAAAGGAAATAGTGCAGTTAGTGGTTTCTTTCACATGTGGTTCAAGATTAAACCCAATGAAAAGAGGTCTGCTATATGAGAGTGAAGATGAAGGGAGATTGGGGTTACTAAATCTAGTTGTTTGTTCTACTTAAACTTGTATAGAGTATTAAAGTGGGAGACCGAAGAGTGAGAATGTTTAAATATAAGTACAAAAATTTGAGAGATGAGAATAAGAGTAAAATATGTAAATGAAGAAATTAAAAATTATCAGAAAAATACTAATGTGGATAATAAATGATATAGAGAAAGAGAGAAGGATAAGGTATAATAATGTGATGGAACAATATTTGGAAATCCATGGGAGAATTTGCTATAAGTAAATAAAGCCTTTGACGAAAAAAAATGGTATATTGCGATTGTGTCAGTATTTCCTATGAAGACTGGTACTAATTTACAAGTAAAGGAGAATAGGTCATATAAAAAATTGAAAAAGTGTGTTTATTTTGTAGGGAGGAAGAGGCATCTGAGCATTTATTAAATGTAAAAGATTAGAAAGACACTGCAAAAAGTTGCGTGAAGATTTTTTAGAATATTAATGATAAACATTATAGATATGAATGCAATTATTTACTGATATAAGAAGAAGGATATGTAAGAAGGGTAGATAAAATGTATTTTATGTAATATGAGTTATTTGGAATGAGACTGAATGAAATTTTGTTTAAAGGGAAATTAATTTTTTTGCACATATATTGTAGAATAAATTTTGATTATGATTGTTAAAGGACTGAGGGATTGAGGGTCAATTATGAAAGGAATTGAGGGTTAATTATGAAAGAAAATTGATAAATAGTAAAAAAATATAAATGTACCTATAAATATATAAATATGCAAATGTTGCTGTGGATCTTTTACATCCACTTGAGCTATCACCAGTTCAAGCAGATAGGAACTCAGTTTAACATCCCAAACATTAAGTACTTTTCTAGCTTATTTTGCATAATACACCCCAACAATCTGTATTCTGTTTTCAATGTTGTCACATTTGATGAGAAGCAAGTCTAGTCTTCATCTTTTTATACAGGTATGATCAGTCAGATGACCAGGCATCAATAATGAATTTGCCTTTATCTGCTTACTGATACTTTTATGCTACAGTACCCATGAACTCGATAAAGAATGTCCTGTTATATTTCAGGAGTTAACCATTTTGTAAAGAAGCTTTCTCCTGTAACTCAGCTGGCATTCTGGTTATAATCTCACTTGTTATTTTTTCCAAAGTGTTCCTTAATTATACCACTCCTTCCTGCATTTGTAAAGCCAACCAGTGGCACGAAAACATATCATCTCTCCATACCATATTTTAGGGAAGTCATAACTTTAGATATTGAACATTGATGCTAAAATTGCAGCCTCTGGGGTGCTTATGGTGCTTCCTTAATCTGTCTTTAGTTTCCTCTGAATATATATATATATATATATATATATATATATATATATATATATATATTACACATACATATATAAATTTGTAGATTACAGCATAAGGGTGTTTACTGGGAATATTTACTAGGTAACTGCAATGCATACTGACCTTATTTGCATTATTGTGTGCTATTGAATGGAAATTCAAAATGGAAGCCATTGGTATCAACAAAGGAGTGGGTATTGCTCATATGGCTATGACTGAGAAGTCACTGAGGAATGTTGTGGAGGACATGTAAAGAGACAATAGTTAATTATCACAGTTTGTAACACTGGACACTTAGGAGACTAAAGGAAGTGTTTTGCTTTGTAAACCAGTGGACTCTTGACCATCAGTGATAGGTTAGCTCACTTTCTTCCCTGGAATTTTTGTATGGTTTATAGTAATTAGTTTTTCTTATATATCAATTTTAGGATAGTAGGCACAGTTAGATTCTGGAAGATACTGTTTTAGTAACCACTTTATGTGATGTTATATTTACATACAGTCTATAAGGGTTATATAATGTATTAGTTTATTGAATGCATACATTCTTAGTTTTTTTGATTCAGATGTGATATATGTCTGATGATTGTAAAGTACATGGGAGATATTTATATTCATTTTATTGAATATTTTTACTGAATATTTTTACTGAATGTTCATATTTTCATTGAATTATATCTCAGTATGATTATTTTTAAAATTTATGTATTTTTCATGAATCTACATGTGATGATCACTGTGTTTTAACAAACAGGCTGTTTATGTGTTTACATAACAGTTACAATTATACAAGTTGGAAGGTATGACTTTAAAGTTTTTGGCGGTAAAAGGAACAATTATTCAATTATGTCCATTAAGGTAGAGTATATAATGAGGCTAGTATGTTAAAGAAATTGTTCTGAAGAAGACTGTATTTCACAGTTGAAAGCGCTAAACTTCTGTATTTTTATCTGCACATCGTGGAATTGTCATTAAACTACTTATCTACAGCAAAGAGCTATACTCGTTTTTTGTTACTAATGCACACAATACAGTTTTAAAAAAAATTAGTTAAACTCATTTAAGCAGCTGCAGTATCAACTGTGGCTGCTAACTGAGTCCCACTGTTTCTCTTGTACCTGATCAGCAACTCCTGTACAATGACCATCACACGCTCTAACAGCTTGCATCTCAAATATTTGTCCTTTTTGTCCCACCCGAGCTACAGTACCATAAGAAGTTTATGTATGATTTCAGTTCCAGAGAAAAGGAATGATTGGGATTGTTTAATCTTTCTGCAAAATAAGTTGAATGACTGATTTGTCCCCTGTAGATTGTCTGCAGTTTGATCTTGCTCATTACAGTATCGGCACCTTTATATTTATCTGTGTATCTTCCAAGTTTTTCTGCCTGTGCTGAGATTTTTAGTTTAAGATAGTGCATGATAGATCCTAATCTGTTCTAATACTGCACATTGCTTTTATCCCATCTATCTTTCTAAGTATTTTTGTTGATCTGTTCCCTATTCTATACTCTTCTAACAGTGACACTTCTTGTCTTAACTGCTTTATAGTTTTCTCTATTCGATACTTCCATGGTGGTATTCAATTTCTCCCCTTCCTTTCCCTCACTACCCTGTGTTCTCGTGGTAGAATTTTATCAGTTATTAATTTAGTTACACAGTAATATATCCTGTTTACTTCTTTACATTACTAAGTTTCTTTTCTTCATTCCCTCTTTTTGATATTTTTTTTTATTGTGAAATTTTTCATGTCTGGATGACTTTACCTGTATTTCTCTTCGAATATCTTTGAGGCTGCCTTCTTTCTGTTGATTAATTTAGCTTTCACCTTTGCATAAATATTGCACCATATCAAATCTTGTTTTCTTTCCCTTGTCCATATTTCTTTTTTATACTTTTCAAAAATATCTAGGTTTTGTTGTTTATATTTTCACACTTCCTCAGATGTTTCTTTTTTCCAAACAAATCAAAGTTTCTTGGTCTATATACTGTTTTTCACAAATCTGTTGTATTAATGACCACAATTTTTTATTTTTATTTGACAGTTTTTCTTGTGGAAGTATTTTTCTTTCCTCTAATTTCTCTCTTAATCTTTTTGTATATCTTGTATCTGGAAATTCTGGGCTTTTGCATAATAGTAACAATACATAATTTCTTTCCTATCCTCAATAGTCCACTTTATTGACTTTATGGCTCTTCTTTGGCCTATAAATTTTTGTGATTTTTGTGGACTACTACTTCCTTCTATAACAGGAGGGCCATGCTCCCCCTGGGCCTGGCCTGGCCCCATTGTAGGAATGTTTCTGTAATTTTCTTTTCCAGTCCTGGCAGCAGTGTGCTTACGAGGATTGGGCATTTTTTTATCCTGCATCTTATGCTCCCCGCTGTCTTTTTTAATTTTTTACCTACTTCTGTCCATGATATATGCTACATAAATACACCCCCGGATTCATGAACCTTGCGCCAGGCGCCAGCATAGCGTCGGCGTTATAACGCCAAATATGGCTGCTGAGCGATTCAGGTATGAATGAATTCCACGTGCACTACCGGCGTGCGCCGGACCGTCTCCGCCCCCGGCTTAGGTATGCAAAACACACTGTGTGCGGTATTGCACCATGCAAATGAGGGCAAATAGCGATCCACGGCGGCGCAGGCGAAGCGTAAGACGGCAATGTAAACCAAAAACGGTTTACATTTACCCAAACATGACCGAGGAGTAACGGAAGGCTGTCAAAGTCAGGTATCATATAGGTGCAATATGCCAATGTGGAAAGGCACCGAGAATGTCCAAAGAAAATATGCACAAAATGTAAAAATGACATAAATGGCACGTGACGTAGAAAGAACAGCAGACCCGGGATATGTGCACAGAAGTTGCAAAGCAATGAAATAATATGACAATGTCCTAAAAGAGCAGTATAACACACATCAGCTGCACAGCCACCACACACCATAGTATGTATGTAAAGCTTCAACCCCAGCGCAATGGTTGTCAAGGAGTGGTGGCGGTGTTCGCGCCGTAACCATGTATTAGTAGTCAATTCCATGCACATGAGGCAGATAATAGTGTTTCGCAAAATCGGCGCCGGTGAAAGGATGTAGCAAACGGCGAGCGGTACTACACCGAGGAGTGGCCTACACGAGATACATGTCATCCACAGAGGGTCTGCCACTTTTGGAGGAAGGATATTGGAGGTCAGCAAATCTGGGCTGTACAATGCACATCACAGCATCAGGACTGGCGTGTTAGGAAATAGATGCGCTGAGAGTACATAATGCGGGTACAGATGCATGTGCACGAGGATGACTACGTTCCCTAAACCAGTCATGTGACGGCCTTCCCGTCAACAACCACGGATATAGGAAGGTAATGCGGAGAATACGAGGAAATGCGGAAGCAGTGTAAATGGAGCCGTAATGAGCAATCAACACCAATCAATCCAGGAAGGGCAAACGCTGGCAGCTGATAACTCTGCATGCAGACTCCTGCATAACGGGAAAGGGGAGGCATATGAATGCAAAGATAGTAGGGGATGTAGCAGAAATGCAAAGAGCAAATAACCGAAATAGCACAGCCAAGTACAGAGGTAGCATAACTGCGGCTGCAGATAAAATGCATCATATGCCATGTGCCTGCAGGATGCAGTAATGTAAGATGCAAAGCCAAGGCAATGCAGGCAACTGTAATGTAACACTACAGGCAGTACCGTTGCAGTTGCAACCGTAAAACCACGGAAATAAGCCATGGATACGGCTGCACAGACACACCCAATGACATCACCGGTATACAGCACAACCGTATTAAGCGTGAATGCACACAACACACAGCGATTTCCCAAACGCCGCACCGTAGGGTGTAAACAGACAGGGAACTTTTAATATGTATATGCTGGGTGCCGCCGTGGCCATGATGCATAGGTATGTGGCAGAGACAGACGGAGTTGCGGAGGGTGGTGCCGACAACTACCGTAGGCCTCACAGGAGAAGGAGAGTGTTCAGACCAAGGGTGACCTACCAGGGGCTGCGAGACCTGGAGATAGTAGAGCTACAGGGTGGACAGGGACACGTCACAGCAAATAGTGGAGCTGTGCCGGCCGCGCCTGAGAACAAGAGACAACAGAGGGGAGCCCATCCCAGTGGACACAAAGGTATGTGTGAGCTTGCGAATACTGGCTACAGGTACCTTTCAAAGGCCAACCGGGGACATAATGGGCATCTCACAGGCATCAGCATCCAGGGTACTACACCAGTTCCTGGATGCCATGTTACCACATGCCCATGAGCACATAAATTTCCCCACATCTCAGGAGGAGTTGGCTAGCAATATGCTTCCACCGTGTGGCACAATACCCGGAGGTCCTGGGTGCGATAGACTGTACGCACATAGAAATTAAGTCACCACCCGGGGAGCAGGGTAGACGCTACATAAACTGCAAGGGATACCCCTCCATCAATTGCCAGGTCATGTGCAATGCGCAGGGCATTATCATGGATGTGTGTGCTGGCAGCCCTGGAAGCTACCACGACTCCCATACCTGGCATGCCTCACAGCTGTATCAGGTATTTGCCAGGGGGGACATCACACAAGGTCACCTTGTGGGGGATGCTGGCTACGCACTGGAGCCGTGGTTGATGACACCCATCAGAAATGCACACACACACATGCAAGAATGCCATAATGAGGCACACGCACAAACAAGAATAATCATAGAGCGTGTGTTCGGGATGTTGAAATCACGGTTCCGGTGCTTGGATACATCCGTGGAGCCTTGCAGTACTCTCCAGGCACAAGTGCCCACATATTCATAGTATGTTGTATGCTACACAATATGATTCTGCGGAAACAGCTGCTGCAGGGACATAATGCCGGAGGGCCACCAAGCCCGCCACAACTGCCAGGGCAAGCACAGGCACAGGGCGTTCAGCGCCATGGACACACTGAGCCAGCCCCAGTAGGTAGACAGAGGCGTACCCAATATGCCTACGCCCTGGCAAAGAGGGAACGCATAGCACATACTTTGACAGTGTAGGCCCCATGGACTGACACCTCCTGACCTGCACACACAGTAAAATGGACGCCACACAAACATGTCCGCCCGTAATGTGTACCATATGTGCGGACGTATGTGTGACTCCAACAAAGGCACCGCCCAAACACTGCACACCCAATAGCCAGCAGAGCATGGAACGCCAACACCTCACCGCACGCCGGTTCTACAGCACACGGTGTAGCCGTATGCTGCCACTATCGCCGCAAGTCGACCACATATGTACTCATGTGCATACACAGATACGGAAATAGATATCAGTACACATGTAGAAATATATGTACGCATACACAGATATAAAGTACAACAGGGTAATATGGAACCCAGGGATGCAAGTTCACAGATAAGTAAGACGCGAAATCACCACATAGTAAACATAGTGACCGACAACCCGATCATCCGGGAGGGTGGGCAGAGCAGGTAACGCCAGCCATGGAAATGTCAACCTGCATCAATACATATCCGCGTGTCGGGATGGTCACCAGTCCACGGTACAGTAACGGGATATGTGCGTGTCATATCCATAGGATATGAGTGCGGAGATACACGCCGCCACCGGCGATGCGCACAACGTACGTATTGTGTTCAACCGTCGGTGCGAAAGCGGCAAGCATACCAGTGAAGTGTACGACATTATGAGGAACTTTGGGGTGTAAAACAGTTCATGTTCCTCGCAGTTCCTCAAAGTTCCACATTGAAAATGTCTGTCAAACATCCATTGTTAGGAATGTATATAAATGACATCCTGGTAAATAGAATGTAATCATAGTAATTCATTAAAGGTTCTTCACTGTAAGTAAATCAGCATATTATAATCAACCTATGACCTACTTAGCTGAAGTTGTCACTATGCCATTACTATGTGTTCCACATTATGCCCATTTGTTTCACATTACTAATGTGTGTGTTCCTCACTCTGGAAATAGAAGGTTGAGAGCCATGGCGGCAATATGTGTATGTGTGAGGTGAGGTTGTCGTGTGTTCCGCTGTGTGTGTGTAATGTGTGTGCCACTGTAAAATGTGTATGTAGATGACATGTCACAGGCGGAGTGTAATAACATGCGAGGCATACAGTACAGGAACCATAGGCGTATGTACAGCAGTACCCACAAAGTAGTACTGACATCTCCTCAGTGGCTATGCACGTGGCGACGTAAAACGATGCAAAGCGGAAATTTCCCAGAATGTACCACAGGGCCATAGCCAACAGGAGATGCAAAGGACGCATGTGCAAACCATGACCGTACGTATGGCGGCCATAAGCTACACTCAACACGGTCCTTCGGCAACCTTACACAGCATCAGGCATGTACGCCGAAAATACGAATGTGCTATCCGGCACAGATCGGGAACACTTACGGTCCCAGTAAATACCGCTGTGTGTTCCACGACCGTGAAGTAAGCAAGCACACGAATAGGAGGCTACCGGTAGCATACAGGCCGTCCCAAGTATAGGACCACATTCACCGTAACTATCAGCGACAAAATGCCAATGGATAGTAGGCACGGACGAACATCTGCAGATATATAACCCATGTGAAGGAGGAATACGTGCAGGAAGCACACATGCAGGCGATACCGACAGCACACGACATCAACAAAACAAACATTCCCGCAACAACAGACAGGTAACCTGCAGCCCCCACGCAGGGCTGGAGCACACACACAAGCATATCCCGTATGTATAAATGCAAGACTCACTACACGTACCCCTTACCCACATCCGCAGATATACCCCATCGCACATATCAAAGGGATAACAGCTAAAACCGTAGCAAAAACATACAGGCAGTCAATGACAGCGGCATACCCACAACAAGCTCGTGGGAAACACTAGCAGCGGCTGATGCATCCTTGCATCCGTTGTGTACAGGAATATAACAGCTATGTTACACATCTGAATGCACAACGCCATCGACACACGCCGCCAGGACACGGACACCCACATGTCGAACAGAATACCATACCCAACACACACAATCCACGGCTAACACCACAGCGAAATGTACCCGACACCACACATAGCGGATGCAGTCACACAAACATGATACAATACATACCATCCTCACGAAGGTATTGCAAATAACCAACGGCCACACGAGGAAAGAACCATGTCCTAGTGCCGACGCGTAACGAACGAAAGGAGGGGGATCACCGGTGATATGCGCATAAGTACACACCGAGGAACAGCTATTGGCCTGATTAACCCACATGCCTCAGGTGACGACGAATATAAGGAAGACTCCCTGGATATTCAAACCGTATGTTCATACCGAACAAAGAAGGAATACTAAAGGACTAACAAGTAAATACAGAAGAACGCAGAACCAAAGGCCGGAAAGGTATGTCGAACCCACGACATGTACTGGTGTGTAACGCACGATAGGTATGACGAATCTGTACAGTATGTGAACGGTGTGTGTAGGTAAAGATACCTGTCCATCAGGCAGAGAGAGGTGAAGGTTGGTTATGTAATGCTAAGCCGCACAGCATACCAACGACTGTGGACAATGTGTGCAGAGCAGTGGGACAACATGTACACACCCGGGATAACCCCAGGTTAGGCTTGCCACCTTTTCAAATGGCCAAAGTGGGACATCTTCGGGACACACATCAGATGTTACAGGTGGACACATACCCATGGTCAGTACAAAGGGTAGAACTGTACTCATTTGCCTAAATAAAAGCGTAGTCTTGTAGCAGTTAAGTTGCTTATTGTGTGTCTTGTAACATTTAGGAATGTACATACATAAATAACTATGTTATGCAACTCTTACATAAAAATGGGACATAATTATGTCCTACAATCTCAGGACATTTGCCATTTGTAATATGTTTTGTCAGGACACAACTGCCCAAAGAGGGACTGTCCCTTGCAAAGTGGCACAGGTGGTAACCCTACCCCAGGTCTGCCATAGGGGTTGCAAACACAGCACAATGCCACCACCCACGCTGATGCTGGCAGTGGATATCCAACAATGAAGTGCCACAGCAGGGGATAGGACATGTATGTATAGTGTCACAGCACACATGTGCATGGGCATATACCGTCGATGTCATACGGAATGTGCGCACGACGTGCACGTATCCCACGCAGTAGGGGACTATGTCAATTATGTGTAATGCAAAGCTGTCATGATGGATATGTTCAGAAATCATAGACAGTATCACAGGCACAGCATGCATGATGGAGGGATGGCCTAATGTTATGTACATACACAAGATATGTATGGCCTGCACATATGGGACAATGTAGTAGCAGAATAGGTACTCGAAATGGAAGGAACAGCAAGTAACCATGTCCAAACGTTCCGTAGCAGGTGCAATGTGTGCCACAATGATGTCCAGCAGGGCCGTGTGTAAACACATGTGCAATGTACACAGTAGTGACACGGTAGTGTCCACTGAACGGCAGAAGTGGATGTCAACTGTTATGTCTATACAGTACGTCCGCTGTGGTGGTACCATGGGTCTGTGTCACCCTACCAGCAAGGGAGCTATCACATGACTAGTGACACAGTGTGCCCCTGTGGGATGTGCACAGGACCTATGTCCCACAGCACGGTGTGTGTCCAGTCTGTGGATGTCACACAGACGCCGGCCGAGAAATGTGGCATGTGTGCACACATGCAGGACTGCTCCTCCCACCCTGCCCACTGCAAACGCCATGTAGGAGTACTACATGCATCAGTACTGTGGAGAACATGGCCCATGGCAGAGTAGATTACACCCTTGTGTTAGTGGCATGCAGGTGAGTACAGATGTGTTACATGACTGTCATTTGCATATGTAAACTGTCTGAGCCGGGTAGAGATCACAGCATGACTATACTGAGACATGTAACATTGTATCCATTGTGTAAGGTACACCACACATGTGTTATTGTAACATGGCCTGCGTGTACATGTGTGTATGGCACAGGTACAAGGGCACCCAAGGTATCAGCTAGACATACGGTCCAGAAATGCGTGGTCCTGCACATGTGTACACACGCCATGGTGGAATATGGCAACCACAGCACCATGTGGGGCATGTGTGTGTACATCAACCATGTACAACGTGATATGCCTGTATAGGGACAGTATCCATGTGATACACACCGCATGACTGTCAGTATGCAAAGGTGATGTGTATGCACTATGTGTGATGTAACTGATGCAATGATATCTACATGATATATCTGCCACACTGACACCTGTATGGGTGTCAGCAACATGAGTAGGATGAGCTAGAATGCTGCCAGGTATGTAGAAGTGGTATATGTAGGCATGTACAGTACTGTGTGACAGCAGGTAGTGTACATATGCAAATACTGAGCATGAGGGGCCACATGTCTGAGGACTGTGCAATGTCACACGTCCCTGACTTGTTGTAGTTAGCATGATATGCCTGCACCACTGTGTGAACTGTACAGAAGGCACATGGCGTAACATCCCGAGACATAGGGTACGATGTGATGCTGGATGTGTACATTGGCAATAGCATAAAGTGGAATGGTGCTGAAGGGCAAAGAGCGGAGCATGTCTGATGTGATACCCTCTGTACCACCCCAACCACCCATGCAATAGTATGACAGGTGGCCAGCATGGGATGTGGTGTGCTGTTGCGCACAGAAGCCCAACAAGGGTGCCAGTAAAGGCATGCAGGTAGTCAATGAGTGTGTGAAGCATGTATGTCAAGATGTGGCCCAGTGCCATACTGAATGGCCCAGTCATGGGTGTAGAGATGCAGCCCCATACGTGCAATGCAGTACCATCCATGTGTAGTGTGATAGATGTGGTAGTGTGGTGGTCAGGGTACACAACGCATGAATGGGCTAGCAGTCACTGCAGTGTGCTGCTGCAGAGACATGTAACAGCCAGGTTGGCGGGATACAACAACTATGGCGGTTTGAGGTGACATTGGGACTGTGTTCCCGGACATAACATGTGCATGGCAGTACTATGTATGTGTCCACAGGGTTAATACAATGTCCAGCCAAGGATTGGAACCCTGTACTGAGTGAGAGTGTGTATTGTTGGTAGGTACCCCACTGGCAGGCACGATGCCAGCAACATCTGTGTTGGCAATGCCTGCATGACTGTGGTATGCCGCATTGAATGTGGATGTAGTCAAACAGCAGAGACATACCACCACACTGCGTGAGGGCCCACACTGCAATGTCTGGCAGTCATGTGTAGGTAGCTAGCTGTGGAGTATGTCATGCACCATGAGGACACACCATGACTGTCAAGTGACACACAACACACAGGTGAACATAACTACCGTGCAACAGCCTGCACATGTGCCCATACAGCACGTGTGCATGGAACAGGAATACCACTGTGGCGTCTGTGAAAAGGCCAGTACCACCATGTCTCAGTGTGGAATAGCATGGTCCCTACCAGTGTGTAAATGTAGCAGAAGTGCACTGTGATCAGTGTTGGCATAGGCACGACTGTCCATCGTAGGGTGCCATGCCATCAACTACCTCTGTCAGTGGATGTCAGTAATACCGGCTGTAGTGTGTATGTACCATGCATGCTGCTATGGTTGTGTGTTTAGGGTGTGGCTAGCAGGGATGAGAAGCATGGATGTTCAGCAAACAGAGGGGAGGTGTGTAGGCCTAGCACACAGACACATGGAGGTTTGGTGCATGCCGAGGGCAGTGTAGGTATGGTATGTGTCGTGTAATGTGTCACCCAGCTATGCACTGCATGGCCAAGCATGTGTGGGTACATGGGAGTCCATACTAGGGAAGGGCGTGTTGCTGTCAATACATAGCAGTAGCAACTGTCCTAGGTACAATGTACAGTATGCCAACACGACCGCATGTAACCTGTGGTGTACAGTGTATTCACTGTCGCGTGTCACAATGTGAAGCGGTCACGAACATGGGTATCTGAACATGGATTACCTATGATGCAATGTGTCATGGGAATATGCAGTATGTGAGTAAATCACGGTGTGGTGTGGGAACCACCCACCCGTGTGTTGCAGTCCAGGTATGTGCCTGGGAGGTATGATCTGTGTACAATCTGGACTGGCAGGTGTGCCGTGTAGGGCATGGAGGCAGGTCCCAGGCACTGCAGATAAATGACATGTGTGCTGTACTGTGTGTGCAGTGCTTGTGTACAGCACAGTGGAGGGTGTAAGCATTGTCACACATCACTGCATGCTGTGCCTACCTGTGACAGCCCTGCCGGAGACAGACATGTGACACTGCTGCACAGGCAGCATAGCATGTGAAGATGTACATGTGGGCTGCACACCTTAGGCAGATGTCCACAGGTCATGTGTGCCATGGTAGTGTGGTTGAACACGACTATCAGACTGGACAAACACCACATGCCTGCATAACTACAGTATGACCATAGTCAACAGTCCCAGTGACAGAGTAGGCCAATGTACACTGTCCCTGCGTGCAGACCACTGGCTACTGGACACCTGGCTAGACACACACCTGGAGGGTTAATTCACCATTGAGCCATCACATGTCCCAGTCCATGTGGGCCGCACAATGTCATCACAGGGTGGTCACAATAGCAGGTGGCAAGGCAGACACGGTGTACCAGGTGATGTGTCATGTGTGCATATGTTGACTAGCACAGCCATTCACATGTCTGCAACATACTGGTGCACGATGTATACTGTTACATGATGAATGGAACTGCACTGTCACCCACTACAGGGCCATCTGACACAGGTGTGTTGTGACTGGTGTAACCCATGTTTGCACAGGATACACACTGCTGTTGTAGGCAGCCATGCTGGTGGCTACCAGTGATATATGCAGTGGTCATACAGACATACCGTACACAGTGTTCATGCAGGAATGTCCATTGTCGTGGACGATGTGCTGCTATGTGAATGTTACACATCCAGAAGACACCATCTGGTGCAGTCATGGTTGTCAACACCAGTACACACATCCACAGCAGTCAGAACCCAGTCCTGACAATGTGTGTCAGTCACCCTTGTACTGTGTGACATATGTGCACATGGCGGAACACCTCCCACTGTCATCTAAGCTGGCTACATGATGGCTGGAATGTGCTGTAGAAATGTACAATGCTGGTAGCCCAATGACGTACCTGGAATCAGACACAGTACGCTATGTCAGCCATGTAAACCATGCACAACAATGACCGCCCAACAGACACAAACAATGCATTGACACATGGAACATGTGCACATGACAACCCTCAATGAGGTATGTTGCACATATTGATGTACAATTGTCATCTATGGCCATAGCATGGATGCAGACACACATACTCCACAGGTAGTACCATGTGATGTAGGTAGGGGGCATTGCTCGTGTACATGTCACAGTAGCTGTACACACATGTCCTGCATAGCCGTCATGTAGGGGTAGCTGTGGTATGTGACTACTGGACATGCCCGTACAAATGACCATGTCCCACAGGAGATGTGTTAGGTGTGTACCACATGTGACGTGCTGACAACAACCTGCGATGTGTACGGCTGCCGGTGTACCTGTGTGACATTGTCTGTGAAGGGTGCAAAGGTATATAGTATCGTATTGCATGCACACAAGCCCCACATAGGTGCATAGCCTGAACATACAGTACAAGGAGTGTGTGAGATGATAGCAACCCACAGGTGGAGATGGGTACGGACGCCAGCCCACAACCACATGTGTGTGTACGGTGTTCACGTCCACGACACATGAGCATCTGAGAGGCTAGCGTCACAGCTGTACAGGGTTGCATGCATATATGTTCAGCAACATCCCTGTATGTCCCACCACTGGCCCGTGGACCGATGGACACCAACCAAATGTGCAGATATGAGATGTGCACAGCACATCACAGATGCCTACCGTAGAACAGGCCTACCATGTAGACATGTGCACAGTAGGTCTGCGCCAGCTGCAGTCAAACACGTTAGGTGCTGAACCACAGCAATAGTCCAGGCAATGCCACAGATGGATGTGCATGCCTCTGTGTATGTATGTCTGTGAATGCCTCCGGCATAGCAATATAGCTGTGTCACCGTTGTGAACAACAATATGAATGGGTTGTATGTGTGAGGGGTGTGTCATATGTGTATGGTCAGATCGACGATACCATCAGTGGGCCTGCTATGTGAACATTCCTGTCCCCATACATGGATACCTCTGCTGTGCCCAACACCACATTCACAGAGGGAGGGATGGCGGTGTAGTGCAGCAGCAGACATGTGGGTGGCAGCGGCACTGGATGTACACATATGTGGTACCCACATCAGTGCAGGCAGCCATCCATGTGCATGGGATAGCGGTGTGTGTCCACATACAGCACTGTGTCGATCAATATCCCAGCACATAGCACCTGCCAGGGCTACAGTGTATGCATGGATGTGTGATGCACCAGACACACCCTCAGCAAGCAGCGTACAGCATACCTCGCTTGAGGACAGTGTCCACACCATGGTGATAAACATGTTGAATGTCCATATTCACACAGCTATGACATATGCAATGGACAGCCACCCTGCCAATACCGTCAACGCCCAGGTGGATCACACCCAGTGCCATGTATGTGGCATACCCTGCCATATCATGCAGACCTGACCAGCAAGGCTGCATGAGCTATCACAGTCCTACATGGTGCAATGGACAAAAGGCACTCTCACTATCAACCATACACAGCAGTAATGTGGCGGTGATGCACCCTGTCCTGTTACAGGTGCTGTGTGATGCTCTGCACAATGTGTGTGTGTACATGCTATGCATGGCCTTTCCTGCTAATGTGTCATGGTTACACATTGCTCCATGTCTATCACATGTGCAACACAGGTGAGCTGTGGCAAGTTGTCCAGCACCCGTACAGTGCTGTGTGGAAGTACATGGCAAAACACATGCATGTGCAGGTGTCCATGTGTATGTGTACAGTGCCGCTGCTGACGTTCACAATGGACACAGACGTGATGTGTACTGACATATACACAGCCCAAGTGAACAGTAGCACAGACGCCACATGGGGACCTATGCCAACTGATATGGACATAGGTGCAGCCAGGTACACATGTCCACGGCAGGCTAACATCTACATGGTGCGTGTACAGTGTGATGGGGTGGCACACAGATATGATGTGACACCCAGTGCTCAATGGTGTGAAGCCACAACATCGGCTGTGTCACTGCCACGATGCCCTTCACAGATCACTGTGCAGATGTCGTACATGTCATAGCAATGTATTTCCAACAGTATGCCAGCACAGCAGTGTGAATGTGACCTGCCACCATCATTATGTCTTCCAGATAATGCCACGTTCCCGGCTTCCACCTTTCAGCCGACAGGAGGAGGAGGTGATCATTCCATACCTCCATAGTAACCACGCCGCGCTATTTAGCCATGTGCCACAGCAGGCACAGGAACGGCAGAAGATGTGGGAGGAGATGTGCAGGAGGGTGAACAGCGTGGGCGGATACAACCGCAGCTATCAGCAAATCCGCAGGCACTGCACAGACCTGATCCGGCATGCAAGACAGCGTGCCGCTGCAATCGCCAGGCAACAATGTGGGACAGGTGGTGGGCCACCAACCCAGCCCCCACTCACAGCCACGGAGGAGCTCCTGGCCAGTCTGGCGACACCCACGGAACAACACGCAGAAACACTTGCGTCCATCGTGGAGGTGGGTGTCTCCCGAGCTATGAGCCTGGAGCCGCATGGTAAGTCAGTGTTGCATGTTTGTATGATAAGCGACGGGTGTGGGTGTCATAGTACAACACATGATATAGCAATACATGCCAGGTATATGGCCACACAAGATGCAAACCATAGTATGCTATGTTGTGTTAGCAGACATGTGCATAGTACTTGCTACCACACACATGCATGATGTGACATGCACAGTGCTGACCGTGGAGATAGTAATGGCTAATGTGTATACCTTTGTGTAATGCCTTTACAGGTACGTCTGGCATGTCGCAAGGACAAGGGTCTGTTGCAGATAAGTCTGTTGCTAGTCAAAGGCATGTTCTGCTGTATTGATATTCCCCATGTGTCTAGGCATGACATGCTCACCTGTGTGTGCCCCAGTCACGGTATACAGCTCGCACCACCCGACACACACACCACCCATGTACAGTAGATACACCCGTTAGCGTAGAGTGGTATGACACCACACAACCTATTGGTGTGTTACGTGCATTCAGCTATGCATACAATGGTGTAGGTGTTACACAATGGCTGCATGTGTAGTATGCATTGGTATGCCAGTGCAGTATGCACACAGTACCACATAGTGAGCTGTGATCTGGCCAGAGCACAGGTGTTACCAATGTGACCCATGCCCCTGCATCGGTGCACACGCTAGACATGGCACATGCCATGTCCCATGCACGTGGATGTCTGGCTGCAGCATTGTCACACCATGACATGACCTATGCACAACATAGCAGACATCCACACTGTCAGCATATCCGTAGAGAATGTGACACCTCACACTAGTATGGTTGTATGTCACATGAGCCACCACAGGGCCGTGTGCACGATGTCTACCACACACAATTGTCAATGACTCAGACAGACAAGGCCATGGTCGATACCTACAGGCATGGTGCCACACAGCACATCCACAGTGGGTAGTCACCGTTGCACCCTGTACACACATAGTGGGTTCATCACTGTAGTGGACCCCCTGGACATCCAATGTAGTACACCAGTGACATGGAATGCCTCTCCACAGCTACTACAGGTGCCTCCAATGTCCACCATATACGTGCTGCTGAGCAGCTGAACTGACTTACAGACATGGCAATGTAATGCACCCAGGTCACGCATCGCACAGACACATAGCTGTGTCCTGCTACTGTGCAGTGGCACAGAGCCCGCACTCCACACTGTACAGCTATGTACACAGCTCACAGCAAACGTACCTGCACAGACATCACTGTTACCCATACATTGTATCTGTAGACTGTACACATAACACTGCACCGTGACAGCCGTTGTGATGTGGTGCATGCGGTGGGACACCATCGCCACATGTCCACATGATACCGCACATGTTTGCGGTGTACATTACATAGTGTCGGCAGCCATGTGTACACTCAAATGGGCCGTGGCCACACGGTGTATCACGCTGATGCATGCGAACTACCATGAATGTGTGTACTGCATGCCTACTAAATGACACCTGCCTGTTGTACTGTCCCCACCAGGGCAGTGTACATACTGCCACTATGAATGTCTGGTCTGCATTCACTGGTCTGTGTTGTGTGAATGCTGCATGCCACCTGCATTATCACATGCATGCTGTGTGTGTGTGTGTGTGTGTGTGTGTGTGTGTGTGTGTGTGTGTGTGTGTGTGTGTGTGTGTGTCTGTATTGTAACCGATGGTATGTCTTTGTATTGACAGGTGCTGTAGGTGAGTTCCCCTCCTGCGGTCAATCTGATGCTAGTGTCCCCACAGATACTAGTGGTGATGACCATGTGCATGAGGCACAGGCAGGGTCATCACAGGCAGACACTGTGCCACTGGAGAACATCACACATACGTCCCTTTCAACCCCGCCCACGGTTCAGATGCCGACACATACCCCAACACCGTTGCCCATAGATGACGGTCAGTCAGCGTCTCTTGGCCCTGAGCAGGAATGTGTGGTGGCTGCAGAAGGTGTGGGTACACACGATGTTGCCAGTGTAAGGACTGGTGCAGTGCCACGCAGGCATGTGGCAGGTGCTACTTGTAGGGGGAGCACTGCTAGACATACACCTGCCGTACAGGGTGCAGCAGCTGGTATAACCAGACGCATGTTCCAGACTGCAATGGCGGCGCAGGCACGTGCCGAACGGCAGAACCAGGAAGGGCAGAGGCTGCAGAGGTCCGCAATCCGTACCTTGAATGACAACATCCAGGCATTGGCGAATGCACAACAGCATCTTGCCGATGTTCTGGATAGGAGATTGGGTGACATGGCTGGTATCCTCGACCGAGGCATGGCCATCCTTGAGCGTGCGCAGTCCGTGCAGGAACACCAGGTAGGTGAGGCATAGGGCACGGGCGTGTGCCAGCAACACCACCTGCTGCAGGTCAGCGTGTGCGTGCCACCTCCCATGCCCACCCAGACAGTGCTGGTAGCAGCAGCAGTGCAGCTGCTACTACACCATCCACACCAGGACAGAGCAGGCCACGTGGACGTGGCCCTGGACGGCCCCGTCGTGGGCACGTTTCCAGCGGACATGTGACATCGGAGAGTGGACAGTCCGCACTCCACCCGGTCGCGTCTGCGACCCCAGGCAGGCGCTGGTCACGCCGCCGCGCAGACACAGTGAGCCGTAACACCTGCACTGTACAGTCAGGGGCTGCCAAGCATACCCCGTGTAGGCATCACAGATGACTGAACTGTGTACACACACACCCACACACAGCAGACACAACTGTAGGGCTCCACCACACCCACATGCAATCTACATAGTCATGCCCACTCAATGCACAGGCCCGCATTACACACACATGATGTCATCCATTGGTACAGCCCATGCCTGTGGCACACATATCACCCTGTGCATATGATGAAGTCTCTGCCGCATAACTGTGAGCTACACCATCACTGCACGGTTAAGCTAACATATTCTGATGCACAGGGTGGACACGATAGTGAGAGGTGTATGTGATACCTGTATCCGCATAGTACGTGATGTGTATGTTGTGGTGTGTGTATGGCTGGCGACAGGTGTGTATGTGATGTGGGTTGTGCACGGACATCATGCAGCAGACATACCATGCAGGACAGGTGCAGCATTCATTGATATGTGTACACAGTATGTGTGGTGGTTACATGTGTAGCACCATGTCGGTGCAGTTAACCCGTATGATACTGATGGTGTACTTGCACGTGCGTACTGGGAGTACTGTAATTAGTTCCCCACGTATAGTCATGGGGTACCCACAGGCATGTCTGGCAACATCAGCATAGCACAGTTACCCGCATCCGGCATGGACCCCTACATAGGTACATAGGCTATGAACGTAACAGGATATGTGCCCTATGACATGTGTGGACCTAGCATGACTGTGTGTGCCGCCTAACACCCCTCAGGATGGGGATGCCATATCCATCAGTCCCCAGTCCCTGGTCTAGCAGTGACACACAGATGTTGCCTGGCGATAACTATCGCCACACATCCACACGCCATTAGCAGTCCTGGACGAAGGCAGTCAGGGCCTTTCCTTCACATGGCCTGGCACTCCCATGTTGTAGGGGTGTCTGGCCGTTAACCCTGTTCCCCCAGCACGTCCCACTCATCTTTGTGTTGAGGTGTTTGACAGTCGCTTCTGTGCCCGTGTTTGCATGGAGCCTGGGAGGTGGAATGTGCCCATGTCACCCAGGTCAGACATGGCCGTATGTCAGGCACAGATCACCACGGAGCAGATGTGCTGTGAAGATCTACAGCCGGTGTCCCCTTGGCCGTGCAGCTTGTGACACATGTCCTAGCACCCCTATCCCCATCTTGTGGAATGTTTGCGGTCCTTCCGAGTGCTGCAGGCGTCAGGTTAGCTACAGGCCACATGTGCCATTGTACGCAGTCATTGCTCTGGTGTGTGATGTGTACAGGGGTACAATGAACACCCCTGATGTGGTTGCGATTCCATCCAGACCAGGAGGCCACAATGGAATGTCTTCACACCCACATTGCCATTGTGTGTGTTGACAGAGGTTGCCGACAGGTGTGGTAGCCATTTCCCTGAACATGTCCACCATCTTTAATGGCGTACCACCTACATGTGACATTGGGACGAACATGTCCTTCACACTGGGTAGGGCTGCACCTTCACTGGCATTTAGTAGCAGGCCATGGCTCTGGCACCAGGCATCCATGTCTATGATGCCCTAGGTGGATGTCCGTGTAACATGGGGTGTTGGGTATGTTGGCCGGTGTGTAGTCATCTGCATACCTTGTCTGCTACAATCCCCCTATGATTGCATGCACATTGGAAGGTCGGATGCCATATGGCAGGGGGCCCAGGAGTGAGCCCTGTGGGCCTCCACTGGGTCCAGATATGAGTGTGACAAGGCACCTTGAGCACCAACCCTGTGTGGTGTGACCTCCAACCTGTCTGAGAAGCATCGGGTGACATATGTCCCCACATGTATGCTGGCGAGCCTTTCCATGGGTCCCATGTGTAGTGTGCTCTGAACGCTCCCACCAGGTCATGGTACTGTGTGCAAACCCACGATCCCCATCAATGGCCTTGGTGACCACTCCAGACTGGACGAGCAGGTTCGGGAGGCAGGATCCGCCCTTGACTATGTAGTTGTGGGTATGTTCCGCTATTGGCTGTACACCGCTATCTGTAACCATGGCCACCTGTATGGACCTCCCACAGCTTTGCAGACAACGCTTGTCAAGCGATAGGGTGTGGCTGTTGACAGTCCATAAGAGCACTACCCTGGCATAGTGGGACCACAGATGCCATATGGCATCCATTGGGGACATAGCCCATAGTAAGGCTAACATGACACAGTAGCCGCATGTGTGGGCCGAGGGCCTCAATGAGGATGGGTAGCACACAGCCAGGGACACCATCGGTGCCCATTGCTGACGTGTCAACCACCATAGAGATATGGGATCACTCCAGGCCATATGAGATGTTTGGGAGGATACACTCTGGTGGGATGGATATGTTCCCTCTTGGGGGATGTATGCATGGAACATGTCCTCTGGTTTGCAGACAATGTCTGTGGGTGCAGTGACTGTTGTACCATTCTGGACCATTTCCAGCCAAGTCTGTGTGCCCCCAACCATGTCCTTACCACAGTTAGGGAAGGCCCTATGGTTGTCTCATGTGCCCTCTGCAGTACCACTCCCACAAACGGCCGTGGATGATGGTATGTGGGGCCGTATGGTGACGCCGGTTTGAATGGGTGATGGTTTCCCTGGTACTGTCATTGCTCTGCCATGTATTAGCTCCAACTGTTGATGTACAGGTAGTCAGTGGCTGCGGTCCACCACACCATGTGCCTACCTGTGGTGGACAAGGTCCTGATGTCATCATGTTTGCCTGTTGCAGACATGCATGTGGGTGGTCGGGATGGCATTCGTAGGGCGTTTGCTGGTCTGGCCTGTGTTCAACACTGGCATGGAGGACTTGTAGGGTACCACACCGGTCGTATGATGTGTGTGGTTTTCTGTGGAGAGGTCATCACTGAGGTCCCCATGCTGGTGTTGGTTACAGGGTGTGGATGACCAGTGGATCCACTATACGGTCTTGCATCACCATTGAGGGCTGTACATCCTGTGTGGGGCATATCCTCACCATGTGTGATGGGCAGAACTGTCAGACATCCCCCCCTAGTATGTATGGTGCATGGCTGTTTAACAGTGGCCAGGTGTGTGAACACCTGGGACTGCTGGCCGAGTGTGTTGTGCCATGGGTAATGTGCCCAGGCTATGTGTGGGTGGGTCATGTCACCCAATCCGGTGCTGTTGTGAGAGCATGCCCACTTCACCAGTGTCCTCCGGACATCTGTGAAGGTATCCTGTGTTTGGGAGGGTTGTCTGTAGCATGCAACAAACGGTAGGCCAGTCCTACACATGGTTAATTGCACCTAGATATTCCCGCAGCAACGCCACGCCTGTGGCATGGCCGGTTGCTGTTGTGTGGCTGGACACACAGGACGGTCCGCATTCCGCCACCCATGCCGGCGCACCATGTGTATGCATGTCTGCTCTGTGCCGACTCTAAGTGTCTGAGCATGCCCAGTAGGCAGCTGTGTAGATAGACACACAGCACAGTGCACCGTGCCCGCCTGCAGTTATACCCCGGTGCATGCCTGTATCCCCTACGCAACGCCACGCCTGTGGCATGGCCAGGTTTCTGTTGTGTGGCTGGACACACGACGGTCCACATTCCGCCACCCATGCCGTCGCACCATGTGTATGCATGTCTGCTCTGTGCCGAGTCTAAGTGTCTGAGCATGCCCAGTAGGCAGTGATGTATTGATCAGTAGTTACTTGTTATTCCCGACTGCAGCACTAACGTGTTAGTGTACGGCGACCTTGGGATGGTAACAGACTGCATGACTGCGCACTCTGTCCTAACTCCTGATCGGGCGCATTGCCTCTGCAAATGATACCACTCACGTAGGGGTATGCCTCCTGACAGCGCTCTGCTCAGTAAACTCGGTAGCGCTTTCTGTAAATGCTTCATACTGTAGTGTGTTCATGTAGATAGGCGTCGGTTCGTCCCCCATCCCATCCGTGTGTGTGTGTGTGTGTGTGTGTGTGTGTGTGTGTGTGTGTGTGTGTGTGTGTGTGTGTTTCCAGCTGCCTCTGCGACTGATTATGCTTTTAGACGCTCCGCAACACATGCCTTGGCTATTGCCAACTATTGTCTTGCGGGTGACGTCAGCAGCCTACAAGTATGCCTCTGACAGCGCTCTGTTCAGTAAAGTCGGTAGCTGCTCTGTAAATGCTTCATACTGTAGTGTGTTCATGTAGATAGGCGAGGTTCGCCCCCGTCCCTTCCGTGTGTGTGTCTCTGTGTGTGTGTGTTTCCAGCTGCCTCTGCGACTGATTATGCTTTTAGACGCCCGCAACACATGCCTTGGCTATTGCCAACTATTGTCTTGCGGGTGACGCCACCAGCCTACAAGTATGCCTCTGACAGCCACGCCAGTTAACTCGGTAGCGCTCTGTGAATGCTTCATACTGTACTGAGTTCATGTAAATAGGCGAGGTTCATCTCCATCCCTTCCGTGTGTGTGTGTTGCTTTCGCAAATACAACTGAATAAGCAAATCTAAGTGTTCACAATCAACAGTGTGATATTTAAAATCATGTTAAGACTCACATTGTTGATTGTGAACATTCTTAGACATAGCTGTTATTCTGCACACATTGTGGAAACAACGAAAACGTTGCATGTTGTAATGAACTGTTTAAATGTTACGAAGACTTGTGTTGTGTCGAACTACGGGACTATTCTTGCTGCAGGTTGCTGGTTTGTTTGTGTTTCATAGTACAATATCATGTAATACGTGTGTTCATAGTATGCTTTCTGTGATGTTGACATGTGTGTGTTTCGTTAGCAGTACGTCCCTGCTTTCTATGCTGTGGCTAAATCTCCATTGCTCACATAGACAGTGACAACTGGAAGTGTAAGGGTGGACATTTAAAGCCTGGATACTTCCATGTTATGTGTAAGTCTCACGGGGCCAACGGGTGATAGCGCATACATGTCTATGAAGTACCTTTGGATACCATATGCGACCTGTCGTGGACGAAATGTTTAAGTTGACTGTTCCATCTACCTATGTGTGACATGGTTTGTGGCCATAGGGTGCCAGCAAGTCTTCCCTGTTCATTGGGTGTTTGCCATGGTCTATTGACATCACTCCTATTAATTCACCAAAGGATGTCTTTCATTGTTGGCAACGCCATAGTTTGACCTTCGTATGTCATTCCCAGCAGACGTGGAGATTGTGCCATTGGTATGTTTACACAGGTGACCCATCTGTTCCACTGTATGGAAGCGTGTGATCCCCATAGATGTGCTGGCAGATTGAGTGCTGTGTACGCATATCTGCCCATCGGTCTGGCTTTGAATGGGGAGTGTCTACTGTAGACCCTATCTGTATTCCCTGGGTTATGCCTTGCAACAGCTGTGGGATTCCCCCAGGTTTGCAGCTATGGGTGCCATCTTGGCCGTGACGTTTGTCCATCCATGGGAACTGCCTACTGGACACTAGTATCGGGCTGTCAACATTTCACAGCTGCATTCTCCATTTCCGGTGGATGATCGGTATTAGTATTGCGGAGTAACGCATATGCCATGGCCACGTCCCGCACACGGGGCGGGACAACGAATCATCTGCCAATCCACACCGACACCCATTTTTGCATACCCACGATCCCATGTCTGCAACCCTCGACAGTACCCCTTGCACACCCTTCATGTGTGCGGAAATGGGATGTGAACGCACGTGTATGGACGCAGCAGCCTGGGGAGTCCTATTCATATGTCCTGCATTTCATGGACGGCTGTCATCACCCTTGAAGACGCTTGTGGTGCATATATCTACCTGTGCCGTAGTCACGGCTGTCACCTCTTCCGGTTCACACTATGTTGCCCACACTTACTTAAGGAGTAATTTTGGGTCCTGCAATGGACACCGATGTGCATATGTAAAGTTTAGAACATGTTGGACTGTGTCCATTCGCCAGTGGGTTTGACTGCCGCCGTATGTTCCCCAGTCCTGGATGTCTGTCCGCCTACCCATATTATGTAGTGCTACGGAACCCGTGTCCTTCCACAATTTACCCATATGGTGTTACTGTAGTACTGCAGGTTGGCAACTGCTTTAGATAATCCTCAGAGGTACCATTGTGAACTATCCGCCACTGTATTGTCATTATAACACAGCCGGTACATGTAGAACCTATTTATTCATGACAGTATGTTGTTTATGTGTGGGAATGCCATATTTTAACGATAATATGACCTTCCTAGTTGACGTTGTTGGTGTGCCATTAATATGTGTTCCACAGGTCGCACGTATGTTCCACAGAGTGGAAGCGGGTGATCCCCACATACTTGATAGCACCTTGGCTGCTGTGTACGCTGGGATTCGCACGGCAGGATGGATGTCTACGGGGTGTATCTACTGTTGTTTCCATCTGTATGTCCTGTGTCATGCCTTACTATGGCTGTGTGATTCCACCAGGTTTGCTATTATGGGTGCCATCTTGTCCGTACGTTTGTCCATCCTTGGGAAATGCCTACTGGACACTGATGTAGGGCTGAACACATTTCACACCTGCCTTTAGCATTACCCAATGGATGCTTTGCATCCTTACTGGGGACTAAGGCACGTCCTGTACCCGCAGCCCTCCCACGGGCGGACAACGGATTATCTGCCAAACAACACCAAGCCCCATTTTGCATACCCAGGATACCATGGCTGCAACCCCCCACGGTACGCATGACACATCCTTCATGTGTGCGGAACTGGGATATGGACGCCCATGTATGGACACGGCAGTCTGGGGACCTCTGTTCATATGTCCTGCATGTCATGGGCAGGTATCATCAACCTTAAACACGCTGGTGGTGCATATGTCTAGCTGTGCCGTAGTCACGTTAGTACTCTGATTGGCCGATCCCGATGGATAACGGAGCAAACGCCGTAATTTTTGGAGTCCTACAATGGACACCGATGTGCATTTGTAAAGTGTAGAACGTGTTGGACTGTCACCATCTGGCCAGTGGTATTGACTGCCGCTGTATGTTCCCCAATCGTGGATGTCTGCTTGACTACCCATCGTTTGTATGACATGGCCTATCTATATCCACGTGCCAGTATGCGGAAATACAGCAAACCTTGCGTCCTGCCCATCTTCATAAACGACATTATGGAACATACATCGGCAAAAACAGACACTGTCAAACACGATAGACTCCACAGTGAAAGGATACTGAGCTCTTTCACCTACTAACATGGGGCATCGTCGGAGTACGGAATGCATGACATAGCCGTCCCTTATACACTTCCTTCAGAGTCGGTTTAAAGCGAAATAATCAATAAACCTGCTCATAGTTAGGTGGACAGTGCTCCAAGTCTTGATTATAACGTGACATATACATATCAGTGTTGCATGCCTTACTTCATGGAAACAATAATACGGCAACAATGTGTTAATATATATACAATATTGGTAAATACAATCAGTATCCTGACACATAGTTGATAATTGTTGTGAGTGCACCTTAGAATGTAGTGTGTTGATCAGGATATTGTATATCAATGTGTATAATAGTAGCATTACAATAACAAAGCATGGAATCAATAAGTACTATTTAAGCATATATTTTACAATTATGAATGTAAATGTGTGGAGGAGACATCCGTAACCTTCCCTGGTTCTACTGGATCACACACGCACGACACCGCATGTCTGGATTGTGGGTTACGCGAGGCGCATGCATATCCGTAGTCCGCTTATATATGTTTACAGTGTCTGTGTGGTTACGTGTTTTGCTACTTGTGACTATTCCGTAACATATGTCTGATCCGTTGACGGACGGTGCAGAAAGCACTTACAGCTTTATATATGTAACAGTCTTTGCAGCATGGACGCTTTACGCATACGCACATCTATATGTTCTATAGTCGTAATTCAAACGTGACTGCATTCACGCTTGCCGGTTACTGTGACCAGTACACGTTAGCTGTTCGTTGTCATTAATATGCATACCCATGGTACCTATGTACATTTACATAACCCCTCCCCCGCACACACCCACGCCACAGGCACCCCATCTCCTGCTGGGAAAGGTGCGGTACTGCATGTTGAACATTCCTAATTCCCTCGCCATGGCCCAGGATGCATATGTCGTCACCGCAGGGCTGTTCAGATGACAGCTGCTTATATCCCATACGCATACAGGCCTTCGGTTGTCAGGGTGTTGCTGTGGTGCTTTGGGTTTGGTCTTGTCCGCCCACTGTACGGGACTGCCCTGACCCTGTACGAATGTTAGATGAGTCACATGGGCACGTTTTGTCCATGTCCATGGTACCATGTCACGCCCCCAATTATTCGTAACCGTGCCGATTGGCCGGTGTACCCGTTGTAGATCTTGTTATACTAATTGCACACGGTCTGGTCGAACTGACCAATTTCCATTACTAACCCTCCATATGTATGGCCTGTGTCGCAATATTACAAGGGTTTACCATTGCGTGACGACTTTCACTGAGCCACAGACATGTCCGTTGCTTGGTTTGGGCCGGTTCCGCTGTGCTACACACATTTAACATGGCGGAACAGGTTGAACAGCTCAGCCACGAGGACATCGGGTTCTCCGTCGCTGTCTAGTATTGAATGTCTATGTGGAGTTTGTTTCACAAAGCGAGACAATGTCGACATTGTTAACGGACATCTCGCGCAGTACGTCCGCACCGCCGCGGGTGACGTATGTCTGCCTTTGGGCGGCGAACAGGCATTATGCTGTGCCATTATGTCTGGGGATATATGGTTTCCTGACATAGATGATATGCCATACTAGCAATGACCCTAGCAATGACCTGCGTCTGGGTGTGGGTACTGCTGTATTACCCATGGGAAGAGTGGCCTTAGGTTAAGTGGTGACCTAGGCAGAAGTTGCCACCGATACATCACCCGCTACCCCCCTCCTGGTCTACCTACACCAAATAGAGTCTGGAAAGGTGCCCCAGTAGAGCAACACCCTAGACGGCTACCTACTTGGCCTATGCCTAAGGCCGGCTATGTGTGTGGTCCCTTGGGCATCGGACTCGAACGCCATGTCTGCCGTGGGTATGTCCAGCATTACCCACATCCAGCCCCAAGGCAGTCAACACAGCATCCATGGGTCCAGATGGTGTCCCAGCTGTGTACTCCAGGAACTCTATGGGGAATTAAACCCACACTTAGGACAGCTGTTTAATCTTAGCCTCACCTCAGGATACGCACTGAGTAGTAGCACAGGGCGACTGTAGTCACACTCCACATAGATGGTGCCTCCACTGACCCTGGTTATTACCATACCATTAGTTTGACAAGCCTTATCTGCAAAGCCATGGAGATGGATCATAATGGAACACATAGATAAAGACATAGGGGACTCGCATACTTTGGATACAACCCAGTTTAGCTTGGTCAGAGTCAGATCATGCCCTTTACATGTGTTTCACTTTGTAGAATCAGTCACCAAGGCCATTGCTGAGGGTAAAGCAGTCCATACAGCCTACCTCAACCCGTCAGAGGCCTTCGACACAATACCCCCCTCGGGTATAATTGATAAACCCGTCATCTTGAATGTAAATCCATACATCGCCATATGGGTTGCAAACTGGCTAAGTCACAGAACACACATGGCCATAGTTGCTGGCGCCATGTCATACTCACAGCCAGTCACAGGTGGTGTCCCATGGGGCTCAGTCCTGGGTCCACTATTTCCAGCATCTACGTTTCCAATGTACACGCATACACAGGGGGGTTATAGGTGACAATGTTTGCAGATGACTGCAAACCGGGTGCCAAAGTCAGACACACATCTGACACAGATATCCTTCAGGAGTGCCTCACAGATGTGGATAAGTGGTACCAGAGACATGTCCTACAGCTAAATGCCAGGAAATGCATAGGCATACCCTTCGGGAAGAACAAGGTTACCCCGAGCTACCATATAGGTGGCAATCCACTGAGCACAGAGGGGGTTACCAGTGATCTGGGGACACGTGTTGTTGTTAACCGTTCGTTAGACACACATGTTGCTAACATAGTTAGGTAGACCTTCCACATTGCCCACATCATCATGAAGGGATTCACATCTAGATCAGGGGAGGTTATTGTCCCCTTGTACTCATCACTCATTAGACCTATGATTGGGTACAATGCCCCGTTCAGAATGTATCTGACCCAACACCTGCAGCAGCTGGAAAGGCACCAACAGTTCATCAACAAACAGATGCAGGGTCTCAGGTATATGTGTTATACTGACCGACTGAAAGAATTCCAGCTGTATACAGTTGCATACCACTTGCCCAGAGGTGACCCGTGCCTGGCATACAAGGCTATGTCGAACCCAGATCTGATGACTATGCTTCACGAAATAAGTTAGATCCTCAGAACCACAAGGGCAGCTGACGACACCTTGACACTGTCATTAATCGAACGTGTTGTTGGGACAGATTCATCACCCAGACACTCACTATGCTGTGGAACAACATCCCAGTACATGTGAGGGCAAGCACCTCGCTGGCCTTGTGTTAGTATTTAGACATGGATGTCTGAATTGATTTATTTAAGTAACCTTCTAAATGAATATTTACATTAGCACATTGTGAATCTTTACATTTCGTTGGTCTATTTTACATTAGTCATAATCATACGGTTTATGTGTATATATTATGGTTCATTTATATTACTAGGTGTCTGCAGTTCTGTTAATATATTGGCACAATCCGTAGGACATATATATGTATCTTACACAGTCAGACATTTGGAAAACATTTTATGTTGGTTCATCTTTCATATATGTACATATATTTCTATTTTCCGATGAAGACTGTACCTTCAAGCAATGTCTGATGTCCTCACTGTGTGGGATCTGTAACCCAAGTAAGGTTTGTTTGCTTGTCTGCCTTTAAGGCATGTAATTAGTACCTAGCACATCTAATGTACTGACCAATTAATGCTTTTAAATGTAGTAGGTTGGACTGCATTGTATGTATTCTGAATAAGTCTGCTTATGAAGCAGACGCTGTGGGCTCCAATAGACTATGGTGACTGCCTTAAATTCTTGGTGTGCTCTGAGTGGTCACTGACGGTCCCTACAGTACCTGCCTTTGCTTTGGACTTCATCAGCTGGTTGTCTGTGTTTGTTGTATGGGGAATGTCAACTGTAGTCCCTATGTGTATTACTTGTGTAATGCCTTACTACGGCAGTGTAATTCCACCGGTTTGCAGTTATGGGTGCCATCTTAGTCATACGCTTGTCCATCCATGTGAATTGCCTACTGTACACTGGTATAGGGCTGTACACATTTCACACCTGCATTTTGCATTCTCCGGTAGATGGTTTGCATTATTAGCGGAGAGTGACGCATGTGCTACACGCCCCTCCCACGGGCGGAACAAAGGATTGCCTGCGAAACAACACCGAGGCCAGATTCTACATACCCAGACTCCCTTGACTGCAACAGTGGACAGTACCCATTACACATCCTTCATGTGTGCGGACTGTGATGTGGACGAGCTGAATGGACCCGATACCCTGGGTATTTCTGTGCATGTGTGCTGCATTTCATGGACAGCTATCATCAACATTGAACACGCTATGCATATGTGTACCTGTGACGTGGTGACGACAATGAGATCACGTGAGTAATGCAGGAAGCTAGCAGGCATTCTCTGAACAGAATTTTTGGGTCCTACAATGGACACCGATGTGCATATGTCAAGTTAGATGTTGCTGGACTGTGTCCACCTGCCCAGTGCTTTTCACTGCTGGTGTATGTTCCCCAATCGCTGATGTCTGTTTGACTACCCATTCCACATGGTGCTACATAACCAGGTGATTTAGTACTGTGAACAAATGACATACATCCAAAGATGCTGGTTAGCAACTGCTTCATATAAACCTCAGACATCCCAATGGGACATATCCGTCACTGTATTTCCAATATAACACCACCCGAACATGTTGATTACCTATGTATTCATTTAACCATGTTGTCTTCATAGGTGGGAATGCCATAGTTTACATATCCTACGTGACGTTGTGTGTGTGCCATTAGTATGTGTTCCACAGGTCGCACATCTGTTCCGCTGCACGGTAGCGGGTGCTCCTCATTCTGTTGCTGGCAGATTGAGTGCTGTGTACGCCGGTGTTGGCACGACGGTCCGGCTTTGTATGTGGAATGTCAACTGTAGTCCCTATGTGTATTTCCTGTGTTATGCCTTACCGCGGCTATGTCATTTACCCAGGTTTGCAGTTGTGGGTGCCATCCTGGCCATACGGGTGTCCATCCATGACAATTGCCTACTGGACACTAGTATAGGGCTGTACACATTCCACACCTACATTTAGCATTCTCCGGTGTATGGTTTGCATTATTAGTGGAGAGTAAGGCAGGTGCTACGCACACATCCCTCCCACGGGGCGGGAGAAAGGATTGCCTGCGAACAACACCGAGCACAGAGTCTACATACCCAGAATCCCTTGACTGCAACAATTGACAGTACCCATTACACATCCGTCATGTGCGGACTGTGATGTGGACGCAGTTCTATGGACCCGTACCCTGGGTATTTCTGTGCATCTGTGCTGCATTACATGGACAGCTATCAGCAACATTAAACACGCTATGTGCATATGTGTACCTGTGACGACAATGAGTTCAGTTAGGTGATTAAATAAGGCGGCATTCCTGTCTTTAGACAAATTTTTGGGTCCTACAATGGACACCACTGTGCATATGTAAAGTGTAGAGCTTGTCGGACTGTGTCCTTGTGAGCACTGGGTTTCACTGATACTGTGTGTTCAGCAATCGCGGATGTCTGTTTGACCACCCATTCCACATGGTGCTACATAACCAGGTGATTTAGTACTGTGGACAAATGACATACATCCAAAGATGCTGGTTAGCAACTGCTCCATGTAAACCGCAGACATCCCAATGGGACATATCCGTCACTGTATTTCCAATATAACACCACCGAACATGTTGATTACCTATGTATTCATTTAACCATGTTGTCTTCATAGGTGGGAATGCCATAGTTTACATATCCTACTTGACGTTGTGTGTGTGCCATTAGTATGTGTTCCACAGGTCGCACATCTGTTCCGCTGTACGGTAGCGGGTGCTCCTCAGTCTGTTGCTGGCAGATTGAGTGCTGTGTATGCCGGTGTTGGCACGACGGTCCGGCTTTGTATGTGGAATGTCAACTGTAGTCCCTATGTGTATTTCATGTGTTATGCCTTACCGCTGCTATGTCATTTACCCGGTTTGCAGTTGTGGGTGCCATCCTGGCCATACGGGTGTCCATCCATGACAATTGCCTACTGGACACTAGTATAGGGCTGTACACATTCCACACCTACATTTAGCATTCTCCGGAGTATGGTTTGCATTATTAGCGGAGAGTAAGGCAGGTGCTAACCACACATCCCTCCCACGGGGCGGGAGAAAGGATTGCCTGCGAAACAACACCGAGCACAGAGTCTACATACCCAGAATCCCTTGACTGCAACAATTGACAGTACCCATTACACATCCGTCATGTGTGCGGGACTGTGATGTGGACGCAGTTCTATGGACCCGGTACCCTGGGTATTTCTGTGCATCTGTGCTGCATTACATGGACAGCTGTCAGCAACATTAAACACGCTATGTGCATATGTGTACCTGTGACGACAATGAGTTCAGTTAGGTGATGAAAGAAGGCGGCATTCCTGTCTTTAGACAAATTTTTGGGTCCTACAATGGACACCACTGTGCATATGTAAAGTTTAGAGCTTGTCGGACTGTGTCCTTGTGAGCAGTGGGTTTCACTGATACTGTGTGTTCAGCAATCGCGGATGTCTGTTAGACTACCCATTCCACATGGTGCTACATAACCAGGTGATCTAGTACTGTGGACAAATGACATACATCCAAAAATGCTGGTTAGCAACTGCTTCATATAAACCGCAGACATCCCAATGGGACATATCCGTCACTGTATTTCCAATATAACACCACCAGAACATGTTGATTACCTATGTATTCATTTAACCATGTTGTCTTCATAGGTGGGAATGCCATAGTTTACATATCCTACGTGACGTGTGTGTGCCATTAGTATGTGTTCCACAGGTCGCACATCTGTTCCGCTGTATGGTAGCAGGTGCTCCTCAGTCTGTTGCTGGCAGATTGAGTGCTGTGTACGCCGGTGTTGGCACAGCGGTCCGACTTTGTATGTGGAATGTCAACTGCAGTCCCTATGTGTATTTCCTGTCTTATGCCTTACCGCGGCTGTGTAATTTACCTGGGTTTGCGGTTGTGGGTGGCATCTTGGGCATACGGTTGTCCATCCATGACAATTGCCTACTGGACACTAGTATAGGGCTGTACACATTTCACACCTGCATTTAGCATTCTCCAGTGGATGGTTTGCATCATTAGTGGATAGTATGGCAGGTGCTACACACACATCCCTCCCACGGGGCGGGACAAAGGATTGGCTGCGAAGCAACACCGGGCCCAGAGTCTACATACCCAGAATCCCTTGACTGCAACAATCGACAGTACCCATTACACATCCTTCATGTGTGCGGGACTGTGATGTGTACGCAGTTCTATGGACCCGGTACCCTGGGTATTTCTGTGCATCTGTGCTGCATTACATGGACAGCTATCATCAACATTAAACACGCTTGCAGTGCATATGTGTACCTGTGACGACAATGAGTTCAGGTACGTATTGAAAGAAGACGTGAATCTGGTGTGATGTCAATTTTTGGGTCTGACAATGGACACCACTGTGCATATTTAAAGTGTAGAGCTTGTCGGACTGTGTCCTTGTGAGCAGTGGGTTTCACTGATGCTGTGTGTTCAGCAATCGCGGATGTGTGCTTGACTACCCATACTGTGTTGTGCTACAGGAACCATGTCTTCCGACACCAGAAACCAATGCTATACATCCAATGTTGCAGGTTAACAACCACTTTCATACCATACCCAGAGGTCACGATTGGGAGGTATTGCCACTTTATTATCGAACAACACCCCAGACTGTGTACATCACGGAACTTTAGGCCAGTCTTACCGCCATTTCCAATTGTAATTAGCAGACACGTGTCAATACATGTATGATAAGACATATTGTCATGCAGAAGTTGATCTATGTTATTTGGACATTGGCTTCTGCTTTTGGCATCCGTTGCTGTGAGTGTTGCCAGTTACCATACACATTGCTTGCTCAGAGGCAGACTACACAATTCTGCACTACTGTGGTCTCCTTTAAGGACCCTGAGCCAGTGGTCGACAGTACGGCAGCCACTGCATCAATCACATTTGCCATCTACCAGTACCTACAGGACTGCATGAGCCAGTCATTCACTTACCCAACTGTGGTTCACTGTACCAATGCCAAGCATCCAGTGTGGTGTACCCCAGCCATACACAGAATGTACAACATGAGGAGGTGGCTACTACATGGTGGAGCAGACACCTTGTGAGGTATGACACCCTTGGTCATCATATGTGTAGAGTTACACACTGTCATGAAATTGTCCAGGGCACATTCCACAGATATACCTACATGGACCTGGCTAACAATCATACCACCTTCAGTTGCTATGCTCGACACCTGGGAGCTCACTCCCACATATGCTCTGACTGGGTTCACATAGAGGTGGGGTTTACTCAACATACACACATTGCCAACATACAGGCTGACAAGTCCAGTGAGGACATCTCCACACCCTCCCCCATACATGAGGAGATGTGTGTACCAGTGGTTTGTGGTCACCAAATGTTCTGTGACACACAGGTGGGACATGCTCTCCAGGGTAGTGGACATAGCATCCATGAGACCAGCTGGTGACCCCGCTGTGTACTCCACTATCTCATTTATGAATTGGACCCACAGTTAGGACAGCTATTTCTTTGTAGCCTCACCTCAGGTAGGGTACCCAGGTTGTGTCACATGGCAACTGTAGTCCCACGTCACAAGGCCAATACCTCCACTGAGGCTGGTTATTACTGTCCCATTACCCTGATGAGACCTATCTGCAAAGACATGGGGAGGGATCATACTGCGGCTCGTACATGACTGCATAGGGGACATACATACTTTGCCTCACACACGGTTTGTCTTGTTCAGGAGCGGTTCATGCCTTTAAAGCATGGTTGACATTTTCGGGACAGTCGCCGAGGCCACTGATGGGGGTGTTGCAGTCCATACAGCCTACCTCGACCTGGCAAAGCCCTTCATCACATTACCTCCTCAGGTATCGCTGATAAACCCATTGGCTGGGATGTGAACACGCACATCACAGAATGTGTTGTAAACTGTCTATGTGACACAACCCACACGGTCATAGTTGCTGGCAGCATGTCAGACCTACTGCCTGTCACAAGTGGTGTCCCATGGGGCCCTTCCATGTCTGCACTCCTGTCATACACCTACATTTTCACGGTACAGGCACACACAGGGGTGCTATGGGCAACAGTGTTTGTAGATGACTGCAAAACAGGTGCCATAGTGGGACAGACATCTGACACAGATATCCTTCAAGGGGCCTCCCAGGTATGCATATCTGCTGTCAGGGACATGTCCCACAGCTAAATGCGACGTAATGCAACATCATACCTGTGGAGAACTACTAGGTCACCCCTGTCCAGCATATAGGTGGCTGTCCACTCAGCACAGGGGTGATTACCAGGGATCAGGGGACAGTGTTTGACGGTCACCATTCATTCCACACACACGCTGCTATCGTGGTTGTGTGGGTCTTCTACATTGCCCACCTGTTGGTGCAGGGATTCACATCTACATCAGGCTAGGTCATTGTCTCCTTGTACCCATTATGTGTTACACCTATGATCTACTACATTGCCCCATTCAGACTGTATCTGACCATACACCTACAGCAGCTGGGAAGCCCACATAGGTTGATTGTTGTACAGATGCAGGATGACACCATTTTGTGTAATGCTGCCCCACATGTAGGACCCCTGCCACATCACGTCACATACCTGCTGTTTAGTGTTGACCTGTGCCTGACATACGAGGCCATGTCAACCCATATGTCATGTGTATGCTTCACCTACTGTATCCGCATCCCTCAGAACCACTAGGGCAGGTGACATTTACCTTGTCACGGTCATTAATGGATGTGTTTGAGTGACACATATATCACCTAGACACTCATTATGCTGTGGATCTACATCACAGTACATGTGAGACAGACATCCTTCCTAGCCTTGTTCGCAGCTATGTTGTCCATTGGATGGAGAATTGCAGGTATAGGCCAGGGATTACATCATTATCAGTGCTTGACGGAGATACAGCAATATCATGGGTATTTCATCTGAAGCACAGAAGGTTGGCAAAGTCATCCTAACTATGGTGTAGTATTATGGCTGGGCCTGGGATGATGGCCTACCCTGTACCTATGGACGTGTGAACCTATATTCATAGTTTGTCACATGTACAATGGTCTATCCACTATACTCTTTCGCCACTGTATATTTCTGTGGCACATGATTGTCCTCTGTATTACATGCAGGTATGCTGTGTACGTTGCACATACGTCACGGTTGATGACAGTGTATCTGTGTCCCTAACACTGTGATACTGAGGACTACCACACATCCTTCACAGCATTACATGCATATGTCCATTCTATTCTTCTTTGGCCTATGGGGTGTTAAGGCAAACATTACTCAAGTCCCTGTTTGTGCATGCTTCATGTTGGTGTTTGACCAGGCTCCGTTGCAGTCATGTGTTGGACAGTAGTGTGTCTGTGTGTTTGCCATGTGTTTTTATTGCCGGTACATCTGTGGGAGGTGTAGTTGGCACATGTTCCTCTTTGCAGGGACACCCATCCTGGGGTTTGTGTCATGCATCTGCACTTGGCACGTGCCATATGTCCTGTACTATTCCCACAGTTGTGTATGCCTTCATGCACTACTACTGCGTGTTACTGGCTGTGTGTATGTGGTACACATGGACATTGTGATGTTTGGCTTGACCTATTCCCATGCTAGAACGTAAACATCTGTCAATTAAGTCTTTTAAATCAAACTGTAACACTCATTCGTATTTTCAAACTGACACTCATTAACACAGGAAGCTGGGATTAATAACATTTTACTACTGTGCAGCAGGAGGCAAAGGAGTATGCAGTAAAAGTTTAGACATTTGTTCAACTCTATACATGTTACATCTGTATGAGCATTCTGTATACTATCATCTTTTGCACACATTAATGATGTGGTCAGTCACAAGGCATTTACATTGCTAGAGTACAGAACATTGTATTCCTACAACAGTGCTCAGGTAATGCTTATTACATACTTTCCCATGAGGATAGCCCAACCTTGCGAGCCACATATTCACTTAGACTGTACTTCGCAAATTCTGCTCTGTCACGGTTCCAACACTGTTCATATCCAGTCCTCACTCCGTGTCCTACTAGGTTCCTGTGTCTCTGCTGAGCAGCTGTACTCTGTGTTAGAGCTCACAAGCCTATCCTCCTCAGTGGAAGGATGACAGATATACCTGTACATACATGTATTATTCTGTAACCGAGCAGATGAGTAATGCTGACTGACATACACCTGCTGCACTGGTTACTGCTAGGGTTAGCGTTCAATCACACTGCAGCTACACTACAAGCAATTACATGCATGAGAAGCTGTACTGCTATATTGTCAGGTAGAATAATATGCATTATACACTATTTGCTTCTAAAGTTGCACGTCATATCTATGTTTAAATATGTATTTTGCTAACATTCTCGCTCCTTTGATTGCTTCTACTCTATCCAGAAACATATACAACATTATTTCATTCCCTAGCCTCTTCCTCTGTGGAACGTTTAACTAGGCAAGTAATTTGATGTACATTGCAAGTAGGATTGCATTTTCTATTGACAAATACCACTACAGGTCTTGATACATAGTCTCGGGTACAGGTATGTCACCAGAGTCCCTGACTAATACTTACATGCACAGTATCCCAAGACTAGACACATGCTCCCAATATGAGCAGAACAACACAAATGGCAATCATGATATTCAGTATGACTGACCCCATCCACCCAATGGTTTGTGGAAATGGTTCGTCAGTGGGTTTGGGCCTGGTTCCGCCATGGATGACACCTGCTATATTACCTGTAGGTGGGCGTTGCTTTGGTCTCTTCAGGTGGTAGTTGGCCACAGCGTTCTTCTACAGTAAGCGCCAAGACGCATTCTTCTCAGCGCCACGGTGCAGTCGTGCGCTATTACATTTTGTGACACAACAGTTCTCATTGCATCCAGTTCATCAGTCACATGTTCAGGAGCGGGAAGTCACATTCATCCTTCCTCCGAAAGGTTTTGATAACTTCCTCTGTTCCCTGATTGATTTCACTACTCCAGAAGCTGGGAGTGTTCCAGCCCAGGTTGTGACGCTGTCACTCAAGTCCATATGAATTGATATTCCTTTATCTCTTGCAGAAGACTGACATGTCAGAACAGCTTCCATTTCACCCACTGGATTAGTAGGTTTCTCGACTGTGTTCCCAGTTCTTCGAGCTATATGTGTTATAGTTCGTTTCGCACCCACAGGCAATTGTACAGTATGTCATGTGACTGGAGCCAGATAACCCAAATAACAACTGCCGGACCAATTCCCAGGTAACCATTGATATGCTTATTTCCCACAAACAACATAACAATATTCTACTTTAATACTGATGCGGATTACCTCTGCATGTAACATATTCCTGTCTCTAACAGAGGACTGTTTATACAATTCAGGATGTTTCTGCACATCCTTCAACATTGTTCTCATGATGTTTCAATACAAATTAGGAATGGTGCTACAAGTAGTACTGTGATCTTTGGCTGTTATATGACATTCGTAAGACACAGTTATGTTACAAATACTCCCACCAACTGAAACTGTATCATGTTTATGATAACATACAATTCCTTTTGTGTAACAGGTAAGTACATTGCCACGTTGTCCTGTGATCTCACAGAACCTGTATCAAAGTGTAGATATTCACAAGTCTCAATCTATCCCCAAGGGGACAACATGCATCGGAAGTCCTCCATATGATGTAGGTATGGCAGTACAAACACAGCAATTTAATGTGTTCCTAGTCTCTATATGCACACGCTGCCATGCCTAGGTATCTGTTGAAGTGTGGAAGACACTCTGTGGCCAGTTCATCACGTATCAGTATTTGTATCCGTGTAGTTATATGCAGGTAAGGTCCCAGAAATTGTAACATAAACACAAACATGGTTAATAGGTGTATAATCATTAGGACAGCAAACATAAATGTCTTTGGGGTTGCTTTGTATTGTTATACAGTCTTGGCCGGGTGATTCGGGCTCTTTGGTATATCAGCTACAAGATGTCAATCAGACTTAATATCCTTTACCGGTTTGAGAAATGTGAGGTGGACCCAGGACGACCTCTCTGCAAACTTTACTGCAGTAGGCGTTGCCAACAGTACCCGGTACAGACATTCGCAATGTCCACTTGGCAATAATGTTCTTTGGATAACAGTGACATACACACAGGATACTGGTGTCAGCTATGCTTCCGTCTTCGTTTGCTCTTATCTGTAACAGACTTTAACTGAAGAACAGTGTTACTAGTTAACAATCCTCTCATGTCACCTACTACTGAGTCATCGACCTCCGGCTCTGCAGGCATGACAGCTTTCCACTCTGGCACATGATATGCCATTCCACATACTACTTCAAGTGGGTGCAGCACTTTACATTTGGAACTGTTGTCATGCTCAGCAATGCTAGAGGTAGACAGCTCATGTAACTCATCTGGATGTCACCCACCAACCTCCTCTACTTATTTCTCGATCCCATTCTACGCCAGCAGTCGTGCTGAGTGTGGGTTGTACATGCAATTGACATTCATGGTAATACGAAGTAATCCCCCAGGTAGCGTGATTGTCTGGTTCACTACATGTGTTCTATTGTCACTGTAGCTTCTTTACAGCATGCCAGATCTAGGGATACTTTATTTTACTGGCACCTTTGCCACTGCTGCTGCATCCGGATTAATGGTTGGGAATGCTTCTACCCATTTTGATTATATATATGTGTAATCGCTAAACAGTATTTGTTCCCTTCACATTTATGCAGATGTATGAACTCCATACAAATAGTAATGGAACGGTTATGGTGGTGTAGGTAAACTCACTCCTTCGGTTTAAATACTCCCTGTGCATGATATCTACTGCAAACGTGACACGCTGCTCATGAGGTTTGTATGTGGTTCGTAATTCGTATGTTAGGGTATTCTGTTAACCAAATGTACCATCCCCCTGTTGAGACATGTCTCTACCCATGGCTCCACAAAGCCGCATATCTGAATACATTAGACGCGTTAATATTGGCTTTCACTGTGGATATGTGCAGTCCGTGTTCAAGGATTGCTCCTCGTCATAACCACGCCGGCTTTTCTGCTTTCGTAGTTGCTGTTTGCATTGTTTGTACAGTTTCTACATCTAAACTGTCTGAGGTTTGTCATTCCTCATTCACACAAACACTTTCCAACTGTGACGCTGCTTGTTTTGCAGGTGCATGAGCTCATGCCTCACCTTTCCTACTGTTATCCTGTTGCTTTCTATGCCCTGCACATTTACAATTACCTACTTCAGTGGGTAACTGCATGTAGTCTAATGCATTCAAGTTCAGATGCATGATTAATCGGTTTCCCGTGGATGTTATCATTCCCCTATTCTTCCACTGCTGCTCATAAACATGCACTGCACAGACAACAGACTGACTATCGGGACATATGTCCACACATCAGTTTTCTGCTACAGTACAAGCACGTGTTAAAGCTATCTATTCTGCTGCTTGAGCAGACACGTTATGCTGCAGGGTTTGGCCGTCTACAATGTCATTATCAATAACTACTGCATAAACTACTTGATTCGTTCCTGTAGGACTCTGTCTACATGATCCGTACACATTAACTGTCACCTCTGCATCATCTAAGGGTATATCAGTGATATCATGTCTGTGTGTAGTTATTTAATCCATTTAGTATAGGCAACTGTGTGGTGTGCCATACACAGGTGTCGGACGTGACGTTGATAGGTTTCATGTTGTACAACGTTCAATCACCATATGAGGTTGACTCAGTGGTATGGTCAAACATGACAAATGTCTAGCACGGGTCAGGAATGCTATCTTCTCTTGCAGCAGACTGATCGCAACTGCATGAGACATTCTCACAGTGAGAGGGTGGTCTAGTAACATTACGGCCGGGGCCTGTACTGCCATGGGTGCTACAACAACTGCCTGTACACAATGTGGCACTGACCATGCCACAGTGTCCAACTGCAATGAGTAGTCAGCTATGTAGCGTTGCTTACTTCCCTGCTGTTGCATCAAGACTGACGTCATATATCTCCGCTTACAATCTACGGTCTGACAACATGTGTTATGATTATTCATGAAACCTACTACAGCTGTTGAGGCTATCAATCGTTCTAGTCTGCAGAACGCTGTTTCTGCTACTGTAATCCAGTGTGCTATGTGTTGTGCTGCCATAGGTGTATTAAAGGTTAAGGCAAACAATACAGCGGATTCCACAGCATTGTTTGGTATCCAGATTTGACAAGTGTTAGTCGGCCCAGACAGGACATCATTCCCTTCTTGTTAGTTGGCTTGGGTGCTTATTATATTGCTACCTTCCTATCGTCATGTGATGTTCTACCCTACTTGGATACCAGATATGCCAGGTAATTGACCTGTATTCTCTGTAGTTGCAATTTATGCTTGCTTACTTTATGTCCCTGTTCTGCTGATTATCTCAATAATGCTATTGTATCTTCCATACATTGCTGCTGGGTAGGGGCCAAGCAGAATATCATCCAAATAAAGTAGAACTTGACTGGCCCCGGGTGGAGTTAGCTAGCCATCCCCTGTGAGAATATCGTTGTACTTTCACAGTATCCCCGCGATAGCCGGGTATGGCTGTATCTGTCACCCTGACTGTACATGCAAAGCAATACGGACTATGTGGATGTATAGGTATTGCAAAGTAAGCATAGCTTATATGTACCACGGTAAGATACTTCTGTGGCATGTTCATAGCATTGAATATAGTGTGTGGGTCTGGCACCAACGCTACCCTAAGTATTCTTACATGATTTACAGCTTGTACATACTGTACCATCCGCCATTCCCCTTTTGGTTTCCGATCAGGAGATACAGGGGTATTGCATGGTGAATAGCGATTACTTTGTGGATGGGGAATTCCCTCTATGACTTTACAGATATCTTCTGGTGTCCACGGTCTATACGCTACGGGGGTTGGGTCCTGGCCTTCCTGTCCTGCATGAAGGTTCGGTACTTCAATTAATTGACAGATATCCTCACTCTGTGAGGGTGTCCCTAGGTATGTTACGTGTTCGGGATGTGGTTTCAATAGCTTCTGTTACATTTGTTCGTTGTGCTACCTCTGTTGCCACAGGATAACGTGTGGGGACTAGCCTGCCCTCCCGCTTAATATCCTGGATGTGGTATCGGAGGTGGTAGGGGTTTGTGGGGGCGCCTATCGGTACTACTGTATTATGATCTTCTCTGTGTACGTATGATGCTTAGCCATTTGTAGTGTTCTGTTCCCTTCCGTACACTACCTCAGTCCACCGATGTGCATGACGGATACCCAATTGTCGCTGTTTTGTCGCCTGCACATCTTAGGGCTGCCACCTTTTCAAATGCACAATGTGGGACATTAGTGTTCGGAACGTGTAATTTGCCTGGAAAATGCATACCCACGGCCAGTACATAGGACAGGAATTCACGTTTTGCCAGGAGACCGACCAATTGTTGTAGCATTTCAGTTGCTTATTCTGTTTATTATTATATTTTGCTGTTCCACATACAAATTTACTGTTTTATGCTACCATTTTGATATATATCTGAGAAATGTTTGTCCTGAGATATCAGGACATTTGCCATTTGTTCGGTTTGTTTACAGGACACGGCTGGCCAAAGAGGGACTATCCCTCTCAGGGTGGAACAGGTGTTTACCCTGGAACATGTGCATCAAATTTTCAGGGATTACAATGTTTCAGTAACGATATTTTGCGTAATATACCATCAATGTCATATTTATTACCCCATTTTGCTGCGTAACTCACATTATGTGCTCTCTGCGATTGCATATTCTTCATGTCACCCGTCAAACGCGGATCACATGATCTGTTTCTTCAATAATCTCCCATATCCTCTACACGACTGCTACGCACTTCTGTCATACCACGTGGTGTCTCCTTTCCTGTATCTACTGTAGTGTCTACAATCACTATTTACTCTGCTGTGTGTTCCTCTGACCTATGTTCAGATTTAACAGTATGTGTGTAGGTCTTCACCGATATCACTACTGTTAACAGAAACACAATGTAGTCTGGTCCCTGATCTACAATAGAGACAAAAAGGCAAACACTCCTTACCTGGGCCTCCTGTTTAAGGCTGCACGCTTTTCTTCTTGGGATCCAGTTTCCCGCTTTTCAGCCACAGATCAGACAGTAAACAGCCTCTTTACACACAACAATTCAGTCGGAGGTCTTTTCATTCAAGAAGAACCATTTATGCATATTCTCCAGCGCAGATGTCTAACCAGCCATGCACTCTGACCTGTAGCTTACCAAGGGAATTCCGGATTACAAGGATCACAATGTGAAATAAGTTGTTAAAACCAGACTGTAGTTATCAGTAGGCTTTTCTAAGTGACAGCCGATAACACAGGAGGCTCGGTTCGAAAGTTTTAGTAGTGTACACAGGCAGGCTAAATAATATACAGTCCAAGTATGTGAGTTTTGTCCGACTCTATACAGTAAGCAGTTTCTTTATATAGTGTTTACAATCAGCTTTTGCCCACCTTACTGACGTGGTCGGTCACAGGGCATTTCCATCACTATGGTCCGCAATAGTCTATACATACGGGTGCTGGGGTCGTGCTTTTAAAATGTTTTCCCATGGGAATAACACAGCCTTGCAAGGCACCTTGTACATTACAGTGTCCTTTTGTGATTGTAGCTGTTTCAAGGACCCTAGACTGTTACGATACAGTGGACAGTTAATTTCTTAATACGTTGCTTTGTCTCTCTGGTAAGGAGTTGTACTGTTATCTTCGATAGAGCTCACAAGGCCATCCTCCTCTGGGGAAGGAGTGCTGTTATGCATGTACATACATTTATTGTTCTGTAACCCAGCAAATAATTAATGATGACAGACATGAGCCTGCTGTACTGCTTACTGCCAGGTTCAGAATTCCATCACACTACAGCTTAGCTTCACCAATTACATGCAGGCTTAGTTCTACTGCCATATTGTACGGTACAATTCAATGCATTATATAGTATTTCGAGTCTAAACTGGAACTTCATATGTGTTTCTATATATTTTACTTAACAACATCCATCCGCCATATGCATGTTGTTCCGCCCTTTACCTTGACCGTGTATTTGTCCGTCCAGCTACGCTTACTCTCCACATGTGATGTCCCAGCTTCCCCTTCTTTGCCTGTAGCACCCTGTTAGGACGTCCTGTTTGGTAGGCACCTGTTCCGCTATATGTGATCGACTTCACTGCATAGATAATCATCGATGCGGTGGTCCAACGACCGACTTGTCCACATGTGTACAGTTATGTGCACCGTGTCGTATGCAAACCTAGATGGTTTGGACGGTACATACTACATGCGGATGTACACATTCTGCTGACACATTCACATGCAGCCATTTACATATCTGTACCTGCGGTGGGTTGGTGACATGTGGGGTAATGATTTGCCAGGTGGCATTGCCTAACACAAACATCTTACCACAGTTCAGGTATGCACATTGTGTGTGGTTGTATAGCTGCACACGGATGCTAGCAGGTTTGGGTGCAGAGGTGTACATGGGTGGGACTGACATGTACAATGAGGCTATTGTGTAGTACATCCGAATGCATGGGTTCTGCTTCTGGATATTACACTTCATCATACGCCATCCAGTGTATGCAACAGAGACGTTGCTGGGTGTGGGATATGTTGCTATGCACATGTTTGCCTGTGTTTGAGGTATCTTGCTTCCTTACTGTTGTTATGTCAACACAGCTACCCGGCTATGTACTGTCACTACTGCTTGTGACCATTATGGTTGGTACCTTTTCCAATGTCCATAGTGGGGCATGTTATGTGGAAACTTCGGAATTTGCAGGACTACACATACCCACGGCTAGTGCAGTTGACAGAACTTCACTTGTTTGCCATACTATAAGCATATTCTGTAAGCATTTGGGTTCCTTATTTATGTTCTTATGCCATGTCTGTGTTTCATATAGTAATGTATATGTTTTATGCTACTATTACATGTATATTGCGGGAATTTTCTTGACAGGGGATCGGAGGTCATTTTCCATTTTTACGATTGTTGCAGGGACACAACTGTCCAATCAGGGACTGTCCATGGCACATTGGGATAGCAGGTAACCCTGGTGACCATGCCCATGTCGCTACTGGGGTTTCCACCTTTTCCAGTTTCCGATCTGGGATATTTCCGGGACTCACATCTAACTTTACAGGCCGACACATACAAACGGTCACTATATAGCATAGAACTTCACTTGTTTGCCTAAATATAAGCTTATTGTTGTGGCAATTTGCTTGCTTATTCTGTTTCTTGTGTCATTTAGGTATTTCTGTTACAGAAATAACCAATTCATGCTACCATTACATTAAATACGGGATATCATTGTGTCCTACAATCGTAGCACATCAGCCATTTCTAATACGTTTTTTCGGGACACAACTGGCCATGGAGAGACTGCCCCAACCAAAGTGGGACAGGTGGTGACCTTAATCGCTGCTCCTATGTCGGTGCGGTGCGCTGACATGCGGCTGTACACCTTCTCTGAGTGTAAACACTGACGGTGCATTGCGGGACTAACGGTCTTATGTATCCTTTGCTCCTTGGACAGGTACACTTATGCCTTCGTGGCTTGTATTTGCTTCTCCGTTAATTTGGGACGGGTACTATGTTGCATACTGTACGCGGCGTTTCATTCTGCACGGGACCTGGCTGCTGCCATTACTATTGTGGGCGGACCGTGGCTGTCAGCACATTAGGTTGCTCACCTCATGCCGGCTTAGACACGCCTCCAGAAGCATCCTACCTGGGCTCGCTCACGTACACTACGCACGTGTCTGTGATTCCGGTGCACTCTCATTAATATGTATATGGCGCTACTGCGCCGGCTATTCACTGCACCGCCGGCGCAGGCCTTACGCCGGCCTTGCGCCGAGCTTCATGAATCCCGGGGACAGTCTATATATCAGTGTCATCTTGGTGAGATTTTGTGAAAAACAGGGTCCACCTTGTGACGGTACTCACCAAGACTTGAGGATGAATTCAATTTCAACAATAATACTCTCCTTTGTTTGCTGACTTATCTCTCCATTTGGACTCCACTATTGTGGATTATACAATAAATTCAGAAAATTATATCAATTCATATTACCTCCCTTGTATGGGAATAAATATTATTTTGTTCTTTTCTTGAGTTTGATTAATAATTAAGCTTGTGTATGGAGGATAAGTTGGATAATGATGTGGTCTTAATTTTATTCTACAAAGATGAAGAGATTAGGCTGTTTCAATGTATGTTAAAGTATGTTAAGGCATGTATATAAGTATAACATCATTATAACACCATTGATACCAAGATTTAAATATAGTGCATATAATTATAGCACCATTGATATAACGATTTTAATATAATGTATATAGGTGTAGCGCTGTTGATGTCAGAATAATTTAAATATAATGTATATAATGTATATAAGTATAGCACTGTGGATATCACAATAATTTAAATAGTATGTATATAAGTATAGCACTACTGATATCATGATTTAAATATAATGCATATAAGTATAGCACTGTTGACATCACAATGATTTAAATATAATGTATATAAGTATAGCATCGCTAATACCATGATGATTTAAATATAAGTATATCATGTACTGAGATGCTTAGTTAGCATGTAAATGTTATACCAATTAGAATATGCTGAAAGGTTATTGTTTCAAGCCTTCTATAATATACTTTGCCCCAAATTTAATTCCTAAACTGTATTTCCTGATTTGCAATTTGTATGTCCAATATCTTTGCTGTATCATTCAAACCTTTACTTTTGAACTTTATATCTTACTTGTAACATTTCTTGCATCACCATAATCCAGTCCTTCATCTAAATTGTGCTCTTCGTCATTAAAATAGTTTTGCCTGCAGATGAAAATAAAACTGGGAGAGAAACTTCCTCTGCTATCTCACAAACCCCTTCTCCTATTCCGTATTTTACTTGAGCCATCATATCATTCATCAGCAATGCAGATAATGAACCATTCATTGTACAATCAAGTGTTAAACCATGATCAATCCATATTTTTACCACAAAAATCAATTAATGCTACTACTCTTGTATCTCTGTATGTTGTTTTTCAGTACATCATGAATTACCTCCAAAGCCATTCATATGCCGAACTTTGTATAAACTTTCATGACTTACTCTGTCAAATGCTTTCCTTGCATCAGAATTTATTATATATTTTTGACTCCTTTCACTATATCATCTACAACTGCACTTATCAACACTCACCTCATATAGTTTACTTTTATGCACAGATTACTTTCTGTAATATTCTGATCACCTATGATAGCAGTCATTGAAAATACCCTCATCAAACTTTTACAGTCATTTTGACATAAAGCTAATGCAATTCTCTAGCTCTGTGAATTTTCTTACTCTCAATATCTCATTTATTTAGTACCTTTAAAACTCTGCTTATATATCTTATAATACTCATAAACTATAAAGTCATCCCAGATGTTGTGTTTACTTTCTTCCAACACTGCTACTAATCCTATCCATCAAACCTCTTTATTTATCTGAAAAAGCCTGAAGCTTCTGTTGAGTTATTTCCATCTCCCATCTGTTAATGTCGGGTACATTTATGGATATAGTTATCTACTGTCTCCATACTTTTGTCCCATGTTCTACTTACATTTCCATTTGGCATTGCTTCACTTTTCTTTTTAAGTGTTCATACTCATAAAAAGACTCATCTTTCTTCCATTTCTTTTCTGAATTTTTAACTATATATCCTTCCCTTCCTAAATATCCAGAATTCTAATATGTAATATGTAAACTAAATTCTTCATACTGTTTTTTTCTTTTTCTCTACAGATTCTTCCTATTTTCCATAATCATGCTATGCTTGCTTTTTTGTCCATACTATCAGCATCTCCAAGATTATCCACATTGTTGTCTCAAATTTAAATGCTGTTTCCAAATTTCCTCTATTTCCTGCTCTAAAAGTATTTACTTAACTGTCTTTCCATTCAGCTGTCAAATTATATTAGTCAGGCTTTCAGCAAAATGTTTAAATATTGCCATAAGATCAGAAAATAAGACATCTGTACTTTTTCTTTCAGTTTCTCTTAGACAATTGTTATATTTCATATAATCAGTTTCGAATGGCGTATCATGTCTGTCCCTATGATTCAGAAAGATTCTCTCTTCTGTGCTATTTAACTAGTGTGAATTGGTCATTCAGCCTAATTTTGAGAATCTCCAATTCCGAGACAAGATAAAGCTTCACATAGAAATACCTCATTAGCAAATCTCTGAAATGAACACTATGACATAGGCACAACCCTACACACACACACACACACACACACACACACACACACACACACACACACACACACACACACACACACACACACACACACACACACACAAAATTCAGAGCATGTGTCATCTCCATTGAGACCTCTGTCTGTGTTACAGTTACTGCCAGGTAAGAACTGATGTGGGAAAGTGGTCTCTAAATCAGAAAGTCTCACATGATACAGAAACCTTCAAAGTCAGGGCTTCCACACCGCAGTAAGATTTTCTGAATCCTATAAATACCTCTCAGTTTTCCAGATTTTTGCAGATTGTCCAGATATTTGCCTTATTTCTTAATCTCTTCACAAAAAATTTTGATTTCTCTGGCAAGTCATTCCAGATTGAAATCAATAAATAACAGGCATTTGAGTTTAAGACTTCTATTATTCAGGAAATGCATGCTAATGCAAAAACTTTTATTCTGTAAACTTTTTTTAAGTTCATGAGAGCAATATTTAAAATCTGTCCATAATTTTGGGCTTTGCACCCTCCCCATTATATCTGTCTTAGCCAGAATTCTTGCTCTAAGAAGTTGAATGTTATGATCCTAGGGTGTTTGTATATTCTTTCATTTCTCAAGCATACACTTCCCATTGTATAAATATTTACCATTTTTTCATATCTGCACCAGTTATATTTAGTCATTCTCTTCTTCAATTTGCTCATTCCAAGATATGTTGTCTTGACTTTGCATATCTGTCTCACAGATCATGCCAATTGGTGGTTTGTCTGGCAGACCATGACTGTTAAACTGCACAATCTCCGTAGCAACCTAATAAATAACATTTGCAGTTTCTTTTCCACTGACAGTATCTCCTTATGGATAACACTCTCAGATTTGGACCGTATGCCGGTGCAAGTCCTCTGAAGAAAGGGTAAAGATGCCCTGTGATGCCTTGGCAAAATGTCCCACATAAGTATATACAATTTGGGCATCCCTGGAAAGAGGCCATTTGCCTACTGGGACTAACCTCATCAGCAAAACATAATTAAGTGATGGAATATGTCTTACTAAATAAAATGCCTTGGAACACAAACAACCTAGTGCATTCTATCATGCTACCTACCTTCCCACCTATCAAACTGTTGTCTTTTCCTTCTAATAAACCCCCCTTTTTGTAGTGGGAAGAAAGGCAGGGGGAAGGGGTTCAATGCCATGGGTTTAATGATCACAGATACAGCAAATAAAAATACAGAAGCACATCACAGAAGAAACAGGAGGAGGTGAGTCAGGTAGAGTGGGGGTTTGTGGTACTGCACTGAGGATGGCAAATGAGTGAAAGGATCTATGGGTAAAGGGACACGTGAGGAAAACAATAGTGAAGCAGATGCAGAAAATGGCAAAAGAGGGATAGTGAAGGGCAGAAAAGAGGAGGTGGATATAAAAATTATGGCATGGAAAATGAAGAAACAGAGAAGTCAGCATATTAATGCAGCAGGAGAAGACTGGGATAAAATGTTTAAACTGTTTGGCATGACATCTCTGCCATGAAATCATGCTATACTTGCATGACTTCTCTGCTATGAATTTATGCTATACTGCATTCTTTATCTTACAGGTTTTCTAATTTTTTTAAATTTTGTTCATCAGTAATTCTGTATACTTCCCTGCAACAAAAGTCAAACTGATGTCTCATTAGACTGCAGCGAGTGTCTTGTTCCTGTTCTTGCAAATGGAAGTCACATTAGGAACTTCAGTCCTTTAAATGCTTTATTAAAAACAGCAAATAGTACAACCAACTCACCTCTCCTTACAATTTCAGCTCTTTGGTGGGTTGCATTAAGTCTCACTGCCTTGTTTTCCTTTCACTTTTTTATATCTTTCTCCGCCATTAAAACTTTTGGCTCAACCCTCCTTTATCCTTGTGAAGATATGTGAAGGCTGCTAGGTTAGCTAGATAGACTTTTGTAGATAATTCTATCATTTGTAAATATTAATATGAGCCACAGGCTTCTTCTCTTAAACATGAAAAGACTGTATTGGATGTTGAACTGCAAAAATGTAACCACATTGCACTCTGCTGGGGGAAAGCTGATAAGTCAAACATTGTATAATTGTTTGATCTCAAAACTCAGAGCCGAGATGTCTGGATGAAGGAATTTTTCCAATTGTTTTGAGACTGGAGTTAATTGCTAGATTTTACATATATAATGTCTTTAATTGCTGTAGTTTCCTCAACAGGTGCAAGCTTACTATGAAATGTTAATGTAGAGTTTCTGTCAGCCTGGGAAACCAGAGAATTAAGAATTATGTAATCTAAAATGAGTCAGCAGGATGTATTATCAATTTAAAGGACTTTCTCAGAGACAGAGAGAGAGCTTTTTGGTTTTGTCTTGAGAACATCCACCACACCAGCATTCTGCCTGTGTCTGTATGTAAGTAGGATCTTAGACTTTAGTGTCTCTCTTAGAAATAGCTAGGAAATAGGAAGATTAGACTAGTTGTTTTCTACTGCGGTGGTGGTGCTGCTGTAGTGTTGTCGCCTCACAGTTAGACGTTGCCCGTTTGATTCTCAGTTAGAGCGTCTTCTGTTTAGCGACATGCGTGAATGGGCGTTCATTCGTTGAAGGTTGTGCGTTAGGCCCGGCAAGCCAGTACGTAAAAATCTACTGCCAATCATTAGCGGACCGGAGTTCCACTGTGGTGACCCCTAACTGGGAAAAGCCGAAAGACACAGTAGACTAGTTGTTTTCTGTATTGATGTCTGAACTATTCTACTGATTATTTTAAGCATTTTCTGTGATCTCTGAACTCTTGACTAGCACTGTGTAGTAAGAAGTATTGTCTTGTATTTTTATTATTTATGAAATATTTTTAAACATTTCAACTGTGGCTGTTTTATGTAGAGGTAATTTAAGCTCTAGAGTACATTGCATATATATAGTGATACCGTACACAGCCACAACAAATAAGCCTTGCTGCTCAGTCACACTTACCATTTGGATAATAATATTGCACTATAATAATTGGACACCCTTTGGTAAGGGCCTTTTTAGTAGCTGATAAGTAAGTGTCCTGGTGGCAGTGATTACTACCTTATATCCTGGACAGGAGGGGCATAGCTAGTGAACCTGTGCCAGCCTTTCCCAGGAGTGTCTGTGGGGTCTACTTTATGTGCTCGAAACACGAAAAACCTGAATCCAAATAGTGCGACACAAAGAGCAAACTGCAAATATGTCAAACGTACTAAAGTGAGAAATTTAAAATCTTGAACCATCATAGTCAGCCAACCCACCACCCGCAACACACTACCTACCCAAACACAATAAAAAAACACATACATACACTAACCAAAACCCTACTTGTAACCCTAAATTAAAGCACCAAAACCCTACTGCTAACCCTACACAAAACCCCAAATACACAACTATCTATGCACTATCCTTAACCCCTCCTTAACCCTAAGGTCCGTAATTACCGCACACGTCTCCTACGGAGCTATATGGAAACAAACTAAATATTCCACACACATATACTTAACAAAACCCTACACTAAACCTTACATACATTACCTACACCAAAACCTTACATACACTACCTACATATGCACTTATCTTAACCCCTCCCTAACCCTAAGGTCTATAACTATCGCACACTTACCTTACGGAGCTATACCGCAGATGGGCCAACTATGCAAATTTGATGTTTCCACTTTCATGGTTTCATTCATTCGATGTAGTCACGATTCGCTCTTTATATGTTGCTCTATTTGGATTCGGGTTTGTCAGTTTCAAGCACAATAAGTAGACCCGTGTCTGTGTGGTTCTATATAAATCATATCTCAAAGTGTGTGTGTGTGTGTGTGTGTGTGTGTGTGTGTGTGTGTGTGTGTGTGTGTGTGTGTGTGTGTGTGTGTGTGTGTGTGTGTGTGTGTGTGTGTGAGCTACTTGGGGTGGGACACGAAGTACTGGTTGGACAGAGAGGGTTCTGGAGGTTTTACCTTGACCACTAGGCTGAGATCTGTACCCTATAGCTGTGCCAGTGGGTGTCTTATTGGGGATCTGGAGAAAAAGGAAGAAACCAACCCCAGACTGACTGTGATCTCTATGCGTTCTTAAGGGAAATTGTACTTTGCTGTGTGTGTATTTGTTATCCTTCCCAATGTGTAAGCCCCTCACTGGTGTTAGTGGTGAGGATTGAGGTTCCTTGATTACTGGGCCAGTGCACGGGCATCACATATTAATTGATTGGCAGTCATGGGATATCCGCACCACATATTAATTGGTTGGCAATTGGCTTGTAGTAATGTGGATAGTGATAGTGTCATATAGTGCCCCTGTATGCATCTTGTTTGTCTAGTCTGTTAACCTACTCAACCTACCTCCCCAAATATACCTACTATTCCTCCCCAACATCCCACTCTCACCTGAAAGAAAGGGCAATCTGTTCCCAAAAAAAATCTCGCCCCATAAATAACTGTCCATTTCGCACATGTGTCCACTTGACACATGTAATCTGGTCAAATTGGCTTAACAACATATCATTGTTGTCTTCACCCTTCTGTCAGGGCTATAAGTGTCCAAATCTATCTCCAAATTCAGTGTATATGCACAGCTGTTGCTGTAGAAGAAATGAGCAGTTATGGAACTTCCCTACACCCTTCCTGCACATCCCTAGCTATTTTCCCTACTGTCTTTCCCTCTTTATGCCCCTTTTTCACCACTTTATCAACCCTTTTTTCTATTCTTTTAAACAAATTAGCACGGGGGTAAGCAGGAGTAAGCACTTTTAAGCAGCAGTAAGCAGGTTTAAGCCTGTTTGCGTGGGGGTAAGCAATGCCTGCACAGGTTAAGCAATTTAGAAGCTAACTGAGTGTAAGAAACTGTAACCAGAAGTTAGCAGTGCTTACCTCTGCGCAAACCCATGCAAACTCACTTACAACTGCGTAAAAGTGCCTTAATCACTCTGTATCCAATAGCCCTTGTTCTGCCCAGCAACAAAATAAACAGCCTCTGCAAGGGTCAAACCCAGGACCCTGCACACCATAGCCAAAGTAATTTACAACTAAGCCATGTCAGATATGCATAATCCTGATGCTTTTACAAACATATAATCCAGCACAGGCATTCAACAGTAGAGGAAATGTATTTAAACATGTAGCTGTATGTGTGTGCATATATTTATATATATATATATATATATATATATATATATATATATATATATTATATATATATATATATATATATATATAAATATCTACATATATATATATATATATATATATATATATATATATATATATATATATCTATATATACATATGCACACAATTATAGATATATATGTCTACATATATATGTATGTATGTATGTATATATATATATATATATATATATATATATATATATATATATATGACTATATATGTATATACAGATATATATCTACAGATATAAAAGAGAACATAACAAATACATATATGACCACAGGCACCATTAATGGGGGTTAGGGGGCCTATGCAACACATGCCTTGTACATATTGATATCCCCCCCCCCACAGCCAAACAGGTCTGCCATGCAATACAATACCAACTGTTGCAAGTCCCATAACTAGGACCTGGCAAAACATAGGCACAAGATGTTAACAGTAATCCATCCCACCTGTATGATGTTAGGCTGGTATGAATAACATATCATGCAGTACAGTCTGGCTACCATAGGGAACGTACAATGTGGAAGCAATAAACATTCCTTATATACATATACACAGACACATATATTCAGATACATATGTATATATATATATATATATATATATATATATATATATATATATATAAACTACACATACACACACAGAGATATGTATAGGAAGATGCATATTTAGAGGGTGCACAACATACACAACAGCCAGCATGCCTACAGCTGCCACCTTATATACCCACAGAGAGGTCAAAGGATATAACACCACCCACAGGTTTGCATACATGAGAAAGCTTTATTTGTGTACTATTACAGTTGCATATGCCATGTCATATAGCTGTTTAGATTCTGAAATACATATAAACAGACTAATGTAACTGTCAAACAGATAAATTAATACAGTATTCCAGAACGCATTACATATGTTGCTGTCCAGGCCATGGCCTTCAAGTAGTACAACAGTAAAGACAGACTGGGCCCAATGATAATCAATCAACAGTAGGTAATGCAGATGTATAGTCCAGCAGCCTCTATCCACACTCTGTACACAATCCCTAGGGGTAAAGACCTCAGCTGACACAATGGGATGTATCTGTTACATAACAAGGCATAACTGAAACCATCACAATCACACTGACAAACAGAACAGTCTGTATGGCAGAAAGCAGTAGGCCTGCATTTACCCAAGGTTGATTGTATGGTAATGTACATCCAGATACCTTAAGTCAACTTACCCCTGATACCCCTCACATGTTGTAACAGCCTAGGTTAGTTATGGTGCGTCCCCCCCCATAGACTGACATACAGGGCCATATACCACTGTTACATACACTAGCCTCTGGACTGCATAAGGGCACACATGTATTGTGCAGATGAAGCCCACACATATATGGCAACAACCCCACAATATCTGTGGGGCCCACAATAGCAGTGGAATGATGAGAGGAATGGCAGCATGACATACTCACAGGCCACTACATAACAACCACTGACAGCATGTCATATGGGCAAAGCCTGGTATGTAGGTGGAGGACAGAGGCTGGAACACAAGCCATATGTGAAATAGCGTTGTCATACACTAAGCAAGTCTGCTGTTACTGGATAGTCTGAAACATACCCCTAGTCAGGAATATGACATCAGAAACACAGATGGATGTAGCCATGTACTGATAGCAATCAACACACACACAGCCAGTGATATCTGACACAAGACCTGAGTGGTGGACAGGCAAAACATAACACAAACACCTCTGGCTATCAAGTGGATAGGCACACAGTTGAGAGCTATGCAGTCAGACTGCAGTCCATGTTAAACTAGTATGTACACACAAACCCTGTAACACTGGTGCTATACAATGCATACAACAACATTACTCACACTCTGTTTGTAGTTCTGGAACCTCATACAAATATGTAGCTGGTCTGAGTGTGCAAGTCCTCTTGTAAGAGGTATTGCTACCTGCTGTCTGTAACACTGCTGCCCACACACAGGAAGGGTGTCCACCATACAGGAAAGGTAAAGAGACCACACCCACATGATATAGGGATAATACTAGTAATAGTGCCATGACAGTGGTAATTGGAAGTACTACACAGCATGTTGCATGCAGGTAGCAAGTGGAGGACACTGATTGCTGCACTGAGGGGGTTCCACTGGACCAGTAGAGTAGGAGGACCCAGGGTGGGTCCCACATGTGACGTGGCCTGGTAACATGGCCAGATGAGGTTGGAGAGGTGGTTCTGCTATCAACTATTCCCTAAACATGCTATTGTGTCACTGTTATAGAACATATGTGGGTAGTAATAGTTTACAAAATCCCGTAACATGTCCAACAGCATGCATAGATATTCCCAATAACACAGAATGTCAGATGTGCAGCAATCATATAGCAAGCATACCGCATGCATATATGGAACCATAGTGGCCCTGACAATGGCATGCAGGTGAAATAGTCTGTAACAGGCCATCAATGATAGTTTCTACACAGGGAACATGGCTACAAACACATAACACAAAGTGTGGTACAATACAATATATGTCCCACTGGTAGGTAAGCTGTAGGCATACCTATTGAGTTGTGTGAACAGTTTGTTGTCATTGATATTGTGGGGGGTTGACAGAGATGTGTATTAAGAACTATGGTAACCTTGCTGTATGAGTTGCTCAGACCTGTTTCCATCTTTACGTCTTTCAGGCAACATGTCCCATGGCAGCCTACCTGCGTATTCAGCGGCAGAAAGCGAGGTTGTGCTGAACTACCTAATCCAGCACTATCCTGTCCTGTTTGGTAGGGCCACCCATGAGCAGCAGGAGCAGACCACCCTGTAGAATGACTCAGTCCACAGGGTCAATGATGTCGTTCTGCATAACTGCGGTTATGAGCAGGTCCGGCATCATTGTTCTGACTTGCTTTGTAATGCCCATCGTGTGTGGCTGCATTCTGTGGGATCACCTCATAACAGTGGGGGAGTCATGCCATCCACCCCCCAACATGTGTTGAGGAGCTCCTCGCCAGCCTCGTGGCACCTGCCCATCCACACACCCAACAACAGGAAGACACCATTGTGGAGGTAAGTGCTACCCACACACCGGCTGAGGAGTGTGCAGGTAAGGCCACAGGGCACATTAGTAGACCACTGTTGCATATGCATCTGCATCCGTACAGGTAGATCATGCATATCTGACATGTCATATATATAGTTTGTTGCTGCATAGTAGTAATAAACAGATGTGCATATGTGATCGTATTGTGGACTTGTACTGTTGATGTATTATAATGCTGCATTCACCCTGTAGCAATGCCACAGCTGTGGCCACTAACATCGCATCTCTCACACTCTTATGTAGGTCCCTCTGGTATACCACCAAGGCAGCGGGTCTATATCAGATGAACAAAAAATCTGTTCATCGAATACATAAAGATCAAAGCTTCATGGAAATAAAAAATGGTATTTTGGGGTCTCGGTAGAGTGAGGATTAGGGTATTTGCCCTTTCCTCACTGTAGTGCGATCTCAGAGTTAGAATATATATTTAGTGGGGGCTGTGGGGGGTGCAGCCCCCCACAATACCGATTTCGTTTTCCGTGATATTTCGATCATTACCTATTCGATGACCAGATTTTTCGTTCATCTGATATAAACCCCAAGGCAGCAGCCTGTAGCTGGTGATTATGGTTTATGTCGATGCTTGCCAATACACCGGGCATGTAATGACTATGGTATATTACATGCACACATCTAACAGACCTACCCATAATGCATGCTGTACATGTTCACGTATTGTTGCTGTTAAATGCACTGCATCACAGTGGTGACCATGATGGGGTATCAGAAGGGTATTTCAGACATCTGCAAAATAACTAACATCCTGTCATTGCGAAATGTGTCCAAAGGGATTAACATAATGGTTAACCCACACCCACCTACATACACTGGGTCATGACACAGTGTGGTCCAATGCCTATCTGTGGTATGGGACATGTGTGTGTCTGGCCCTACCGACATGTGAGACAATAGGGTATCATACACTGGAACAGCATGTAACATCAGATAGAACAGGACCACAAACAATGGCATCTACCACAGCCCAAGGTACGTATGCGCAACACACATACTGTTGACAATCACCATAAGTGCACTGACCCCAGTACTGTACACACAACCGCAGAATGCCCAAGTTATGTCCTCAGAAACAACCCCTATTATACATAACATGTCTAGCAGTCTGATATCTGACTGGCTTATCAGGTATGATGTCAATAAATTATGGTGTACAATACATATGCACCTCTGACTGCATGCCATATGTACAAAGGTTGACAGACTTGTGGCTGGAGCTACAAACACTGGCCCAATATTGGAATGTTGCCGTGATAACCTCATACATTTACTGTCATACCAGGGTTTGTTGTGACATATGTCCTATGAGGGATATGAAGTCAGTAGCTCTCATGGCTGTCACCATGTACTGACTACAATCCTCACACTATGCTTCTGCAGTTCTCAGATTGGTGTTCTGTGAGTAACACCAGAAACAAAAGACTCCACATACCGCCCAGTCTGCAGATATCCCTACAGATGGGAGTCTCCTCAAACATATAACACTGTCCTGACAGGTACTAAATCATGTAGACCAGCCATATTCACACACACCCTGTCAAACCAACATTACTCTACATGCAGAATAGGAACACTTACATTCTGTAGTCATGTCTGGCACATCCCCCTCCTGTCTGTTGGCCTGTTTCCACAGTGTATGTTGTTAGAGGTAAATCCCAATACCATCTGTGATGCTGTTTGCCAAAGACCAAATTTAGGTCCTGCTCACAGTGAATGAGAAGCCACAACACCAACATGATATTCCTAGATATTGGAGTGTGTTCCCATGCAATTGGCTATGGGAATGTTACCCCAGCTGTTCCACATGCAATCAGCTAGAGGGGGACTTCAATTTGTGCAGAGGCCATCAGCTGATCATGAGCATCACTTACAAAACAAAAGCTGCTGCCTAAGCAAAGCAGGTGTACTTCTCCACATCCATCAGAGAAGGCATGAGAGAGACAGACAGAGACAAAGTAAGTCAGGGACGGGGTGGGAGAGTAAAAGCTAAGCATGTTTGTGTCACACACCTACCAGTTCAGGGTTTCAAACCCTTGACTGACTATGTACTGCTATCACATGTCTATGCAGTTATTGCATGCGCCACATAGCTTACACATTGGGGAGCTGTCCAAAATTATATCTGATTGTGAGTGACATCTGCAACAGTGATATAGTAGCGATAAGGTAGGTGTAGTACACGTGCCTGTCCACATGAACAGGTGTCAATGTCAACACAGCCACACTCTCTCAGGGACTCACACACATTGACACACTTGGCAGGGTCGAGAATAGTCTTCCTAACTAGCAAGTTTACCACAATACAGTAATGCGCAGGTATCACATACATCACAGGGGTATCCAGATGTTATATGGGCAAAGGGTATGTTAAGGTGTCTGGCATCAGACAGCATGCATCAGTAGGCCAATGGGAGTTGTAGTGAGTGTGAATGTGGTTAACAGCATCTTACTCCACACACACAGACACAGGGTGCCAGTACTGACATGCATGGGTGCATTGCTTCACAGGTGTGTAGTGGTTGACTGTTCCAGAAGGAAATACAAGGCTAGGTGAAGGGTATACCTTTGCATCAGGCCACATGACAATGGTCTGCAGTGTGGCTCAGGGGTGTAGTGTTTGGATTGGCCCACACAGGTGGGTACTGTATCCTCCATCCAGTCACCTGGGTTACTATTGTGTGTGGCCAGTGCTGTGCAATGCTTGCCATTTATGTGTTCTATAGTCCATGACATGGACGGTGTCTGGGATGTGCACACACCCCACATGCATGTTCAGTGACATGTGAAACTGTACCTGGGGTGTCTGGCCCATGTTATGTACACAGATTGCTATCATCAGATGTGCCAGTCCTGGCCTCATGAGGCGGTAACTGATAATGGACACCAGGTTGACCCTGCACCTACATTGATAGCATTATACAGGTATTCCCTGGTGTCAGTGGCATCTGCCCATACAGGGCATGTGTTTAAGGCATGGTATATTTTTTGTGGGTCACACTTGATGGCACCACAGTTGTTGCAGGCATCTAGTGGGGAACATAGTGAAGGAGCACTGTCTGCAATTATGTGCCTATTGTAGTGATGGGACAGGGTGCCATGCCCTCTGTAGTCCACTGCCATCACACCATGGTTACTATATGTGGGCAATATGCAGGGTACTATCAACATAGTGATTGTTGCCTAGGCAAGTGTGGTCATATATGAGACATGGGTTGAGAGTGTTCTCTGGGTAATACAAGGGTTGCTTACTCTGTTCACCAGGGCTTAATGTCACATGTAGTAGTATGGATTGTCACCCCAGTCTCTCAGCTATTTGACATCTGTTATCCTTGTAAGGTGGACATTGTGACATATAATAGGCCCACCATATAAGAAATGTGCAAAACCCACTCCACATTGAGTCCAGTTGTTACACACTGACAGCCACCTCCACAGGATATGAATGACACACAGTTGCCATATCTGGGATTAGAACTGCTACCTCAATAGTTTATCACACTACAGCATTACGCAGTTATAGGACACACCATGGAGATTACTGGAGTACTTCTTCCACAAAGGTGTATTTCACTGGGAATGGCATCAGCAGGCTTGCCAAAGAAGGGCAATGGAGGTTGTAGTTACTGTGAATGGCCTCAAAAGCATTGCTCCCTACATAGACAAACAAACATCCACACTTGCCATGTCTGGAAATAGAATCCCTACCAAACCACTATATCACACTACAGCATTACACTGTTATAGGATGCACTACAGAGATTACTGGAGTACTCCTTCCCCAAAGGTGTATTTAAATTGTAGTGAGTGGGACTAGGCTAAATAGCATTGTTCCTTGCACAGACAGACAATTGCTATTTTATGACACCAAATCAATATTGCTGACAGTTTTTACTTAATAGATGTTAAATATTTTGTAAAAGGCAGATATACTTGCAATTCAAAAGCAGTGGTCTATTTAGCTGTATGTAATTCTTGTCCAATATTTTATATTGGAAAAACCGAGTGGAGTCTCACTCAAAGAATATATGAACATGAATATGCCATAAAGAAAATTAATTTAAATAATGCTTTGGCTAAACATGTCAGTGAGTTCACTAGCCATCAGTTTCTTTTTATGGCTATAGACCGCGTAAGCATAATGGAAAAGGAACCATGGGGGGGCATATCTAGAACTCAAAGAACTAAAATGGCAAATTAGAGTTCAAGCCAATAAGTGGCCAGGAATTAATGAACACACTTCTATAGCACCTGTATTAAAATTAAAAGCATTACAAAGAAAGAAAATTGTTTAATGGCATGCATTTTAAGTTATTTATGTGCTATGCCTAATTGGTCAGTTTTTTGCATGTTATTTGTTTATTTATTTGTAAATATTTACATTTTTCTTGTTTAAAATCATCTTGATGCAACATTACTTCAGTTCTTACATTTCTTATATTTTTTACATTATTTATATGTAAAAATAATTTTATGACATTTTAAACAATTCTAAGTTTTAAAAGTTTTAAATATTTGAAATGCCAATTTAGTATTTTTTAAAAATGTACATTGCTGCAGTAATTCAAGTTTTTTGTAAGCAAATCTACATATTGGGTTGATAATATGTATTTAGATAGATTAAAATGGTATTATTTATTTATATGCTAATTTATGTTAATGAGAGTCCAATGGGAAACAAAGTGGCGATGGAAAAGGAAATGATGTAAAACATTTTAAATGTCTGAGGAAGTTTAACAGAGATTTAAATGAAAGCACTAACATTGTATGTTTTGTCATTAAAGTATCTATTTTTTTTACCATTCAAGTTTGTGGTTTACAGCTGAAGAGACGTGGTGCATTGGCATTTATTGGATTCAGTTTGTTTGTTTATTTATTCATTTATTTATTTATTTAAATTTGTTGACTGGGAGTGTCCGACTGGACGTGGGTCCATTTTCAGCGGAGGCCCGGGGAGAAAAGCTCCACAGTAAAATAAACAGACAGTAGTTACATTGGATTACATAGCAATTAACAATTTAACATAGAAATTACTTACAACATATTTACAGATGAAGAACATAGTACATCAGTAGACAACTAGAATCTTTATCTGTGAAGTACATAACAGGCATTAACAAATGTAACAATGAGAAGTTCCTGCTGTATAATAAGTACTAGGCTTATGAGCATCTGAGCTTGCTATCATCTAGGTAGTTAGTGGAGGTGAAAGAAAGGTAGTAGTTGGATGGGGTGGATGATATTAGAGTGGGAGTTGCAAGGGCATAGCCAGCATGTTTTTAGGTGCGCTTTTAATAAAGTTTTGAAGTTGGTGCATGATGGTACGGAGGTAATTGTGGGTGGGAGTGAGTTCCATAATTTGCCTATGGCGCAAGAGAATAGTGCTTCACCAGCAGAGTTATTGGCTTTAGTGATCTGCCAGTGATTTTTGTTGCTGGATCTTAGTGGTCTGGTGGTGCGATAGGGTTGGAGTAGATTCTGGAGGGATGGGACATTTAGTGGATGGTCTACTAGTTTGTGGGTGAGTGAGAGTTGATACCACTGAAGGAGGTGAGGGAATTCAAGCCAGCCCAGTTCAGCAAGTGAGAGACAGTGGTGACTATGGTAGGATGCCTCATGTGGCGAATTTGGCGATTTTGTTGTAGCAGGTCTCTAGCTTGTTTAGATCACATTGCCTTAGGTTGGTATATACTGGAGAGGCATAAAGTAGGGTGGAGATAAGGTGGGAATTTGCTATTGAAATCTTTGCTGCTTTGGTGAGAAATTGTTTATTTCTGTATAATGCTCCTAGTTTTTTGTGGACTTTTTTTTATGGTCATGGATATGTGAATGTCAAATTTTAGTTTATTGTCTATTTCCACTCCTAGCAATTTGGTGTGTTCAGTTGGGTATATAGTGGTGTTGTCTTTTGCTGTGATGTTAAAGTGAGAGTTGTTTTGAGTATGTTTGGTGGGTTGGAAGATGAGTAGTTTAGTTTTGTTTGGGTTGAGTATTAATTGGGCATCGGATAACCATGTTTCAACAGAGGAAAAGGCTTCCTGTGTGACTTTTGCAGTTTGGGTAGGGACTGGGCTGAGCAGATGATGGTTGAGTCATCTGCGTATTGGATGAGTGTGCCATGTTTGGTGGCAGAGGCTAGATTATTGGTGTAAACAGAGAAAAGTAGGGGTCCAAGGATGGATCCTTGGGGAACCCCTATGGAGACAGGTAGTTGGGGAGATATGTCATTCTGCCATACAACGGATTGTTGGCGGTCAGACAGGTAACTCTGAAACCAGTTGGTGACCGATTGTGAGAAGGATAGGTTATTGAGGACAGAGATAAGTTGTTTGTGTGGGACCATGTCAAATGCTTTAGATAGGTCTAGGAAAGTAGCAGAGGAGAGATAGCCATTGTTTTTATGCTGAAGGATAGCATTAGTAAAGGAGAGTAAGGCAGTGGTGGTGCTATGGTTTGGTCGGAAACCATGCTGAGTACTGGAAAGGAGGTTGTTAGTAAGGAGGTAGTGTGAGACCTGAGAGTGTATTTATCTCTCTAGTATTTTGGAAAGTGGAGAGAGAATAGCTATGGGACGGTAATTGGTTAGTTCTGCAGAGGGTCCGCCTTTGTGGAGGGGAATTATATGTGAGACTTTCCACAATGTGGGAACGTAACTTTCTGACAGAGATCGGTTAATCAAGATGGATACTGGGTAGGCCAGAGCATCAGCTGCGATTTGTAGGTATTCACTTGGGAGGTTGTCTGCTGCTAATTTGGTGGGTTTAAGTTTAGTTAAGAGTTTTTATGTTGGAGGTACGTACAGGACGAAAAGAGAAGGCAGTGGGGAGATTACTAGTTGAAGGTGTGGGTTGGAGGGGAGGGGGGGTTGTGTTGTTTAGCTAGTGATAGTATGGTTTGGGTGAAGTGTGTGTTGAATGAGGTAGCAATATTTTCTGAGGAGTGAGGGATGTTAGGAGGAGGGGTACTGACTTTACCTGGGTGGAGGATGGAATTTATGGAGGACCAGAATTGTTTGGGGCTGTGTTGTGAGGAGTCTAGGGCAGACTGGTAGTATTGGAATTTGTCCCGTTTTATTAGCTTTTTGACTCTATTGCGTAGTTCTAGGAATGTTTGTCTAGCTGCAGGGGTTTTGGTTTTGCGCCAGTGCTACCAGGCTTTATCCCTGTTTTTCATTTCTGACTTAGTGGTTTTCTGTAGCCATGGGGAGGGTTGTGCTTTGGTTCTGGAGAATCTTATGGGGGCATGGTAATTAAGGATGTTCAGGAAGGTAGTATTAAAAAATTCAACTGCGTCATCTAGACTGAGGTACTTTAGAGCATGCCAGTTACAGTCTTTGAGGGATGAGATGAATGTGAGTGGGTTAAAGTTTATTTTTTTACGTATTTGACGATAGATGACAGGTTTAGCTTGGTACAGGTATTTTTTGAGTAGGAATGTTGGGGAGTGATCACTGAGGCTATCTGATAAGCAGCCTGTTATATATGACTGGGGGTTCTTACTGACTAGTACCCAATCCAGGGTAGTGTGCTTGCTGGAGTTTTTATTTATCCTTGTTGGTGACTGTACTAGTTGGGTGAAGCCCTGAAGGTGTACATGATGGGTTGGATTGTTGCCAGAACAGGATTGCCAGTCAATATTGAAATCACCTAAGATGATAGTTTCTTGGGGGAGATGGTGGGTAGACCAGCTGAGGAGGTTTTCAAGTGGAGGGATGTTTTGGCCAGGTGGGAAGTATCATCCAGTTATGTTGATGGTTTTGTTTTGGTTAATTTTGAGGTTGGTATATATTATTTCTTTATTGCCTATTTGTGGAGCTGATGATTTTAAGATCTGGATGTTTAGATGCTGTTTAAATATTATAGCTACACCACTATAGTTGTTTTCGTTTATCAGTTTACTGTGGTGATGTGATTATCAAAGGAGAGACTACTGTCAACTTGTGCCCCAAGGTCTCTTATCACACTTTCGGTGTTAGGTATACTACCGCCTATGTTGTAGTTCATGGGTACAGAGTTTTTACCAAAGGGGATGACAATGCACTTTTTGGCACTGAGTTTGAGGCCATGGCTTTGACATCAGGCATCTGTCTCAGTGAGGCTCTTTTGTAGGATGTCCGCATCGTTAAGAGTTTCGATTATGGCTCCTAGTTTACAGTCATCTGCGAACTTCATTAGCCAAAGACCTTCTGTGTTAGCCTGTACTTCAGAGAAGTAGATACCAAACAGGAGAGGACACAGGACTGAATCCTGTGGTACTCCACTTGTCACTGGTCTGAAGTCGGATTTAGAGTCTGCTACTTTCACAGTGTGGGTTCTGTCAGTGAGACAGTTGGCACCCCACCTTGTGACATAGGGATTTATACCTAGTTTAGTGAGTTTATCTATAATTCCAGATTGGCGGATGGTGTTGAAAGCCTTGGCAAGATCTAGATAGGCTGTGTGAACCACCTTACCCTCGCCTACGGCTTTGGTGACTGCTTCAAAGACGTCTTATCAGACTTAGGAGACATGATCTGCCTTTTACAAACCCGAACTGGGTGGGGTCCAGAGTTTGGAGATTACCACTGTCTTTGTTTATAAGTTCCATGATGATATGTTCCATGGCCTTGCAGACCAGGCTCATCAGGATAATGGGGCGGTAGTTTCCGGGGTCCCTGGTGGCTCCCCCCTTGTGGACTGGAATAACCAACACTGTGGGCCATTCAGCAGGCAAAAAGCCTGAGGTGAGGCTATGATTGAAAGTGGTACTTAGGTGGGGTGCCAGTTCGTTCTGTAGTTCGTGTGGAATGCAGCCTGAGATGTTGTCTGGTCCCATGGATGCTGTGTTCTTGGCTTTGGAGAGTGTGGCTTTTACCTGTGCAGCTGTGATTACAGGAACTTTGCATTTTTCCAGTATAGAGATGGGCCTTTTAGGAGGTGAGAGGGGGGTAAATTTAGTACTGACCCTATCTGCCAGGATGTTGGCAATATCAGTTGAGTCTGTATATTTAGTGCCATTGTGCTGCAACTCAGAGCAGATCTGAGTGTTGCCATTGAGATTCTTGACATAGCTATAGAATGCTTTGTGGTTGTCTTTAGAATCAGTGGTGATTTTGTTTTCATAACTAGCTTTGGAGGATTTTATCAGGGATTGCAGCTTCTTGCTGAGGCTGATCAGGGAGCTCCTCTACTCATGGGATTTTACTCTCTTTTGCAACAGTTTCTTCCTTCTGTTGTACACTTTGTTTATGGTAGGGGACCACCATATTGGCTTCCTTTTTTTGGAGGATAGCATCTTGTTTCTGTTTGGGATAGCACGATCTATGCACTCGTGTAAGTGCTTATAAAGTGCAATTGTGTAGGATTCAGTAGTTGTAACTGTATTGTCCATCTGCATGGGTGTCATGAAGTTCACCACTTCTGTCTGAAGAAGCATGAAGTTGGCTTTGGAAAACTTTTTTGCTGTGGTTTCCTTAATGAGGGGTGGGGACAGGATGTGGATATCTAGGATGATTAGCTTATGGTCGGATCGAACCAATGAGACATTGACTTCAGGTGTGGAACACCAGTCACTCATGTTGATAATGACTAGATCTAGGATATTGTTAACCCTGGTGGGGGTGTTGATAAGTTGATCCAAGGCATTGGAGTTTATGAATTCCAGAAAGCGTTGAAAACAAAGGAGTTAGTACATGAGTAGTTTTCCCAGTTAATGGTGGGGTAGTTGAAATCACCCATTATTAAGGTGTTTGGTTGAACCATAATATTTTCCAGTACATCAAGAAAAGAGGAGTGGGAATCCTGGGACATGGTGGGGGATCTGTAACAAGCTACAATTTGGATTGCAGTTTTGCCCAGAGTTAGTTGCACTTGGATAACCAAGGATGCATTATGCTGAGCAACTAGCCTGGAGGTGTGGATATCCTTAATAAATATGAACACACCTCCACCTTTGGTTTTCTGATCCAGGTTACATGGCCAAAAAGTGTGGTATGAGTTATAGCCTGGTAGTGCAGGGGTGCTCTCTGGAGCCTTGAACCAGGTCTCAGTCACTGCACAGATATTGATGTTCTCCATTTTAAGGAGTGCCTCGAGTGAGTGCATTTTGAGATTTAGACTTCTAGCATTGAGTAGCACCACCCTCAGTTTTTGCTTGCCTCAGCATAATGCATCCGAGGTTATCCAAGTGCAACTAACTCTGGGCAAAACTGCAATCCAAATTGTCGCTTGCTGCAGATCTCCCACTGAAGCAATTAAATCTATAAATAAACAAGGATATATCTCCAACAAAAAAGCAAATACACCAAAAAGCTTTTAAGCATAGTAAAGGAGAGTAGAGGTATAGCCAAAAGAAGTAAGGAGGCTGGAGGGAGGGTAACCAGGACTGCAACAGTGAATACACTTGAATATCTACATTTATTGTATGAATGCCAAATACAGTGAAACAATAACCTCCTTTGATTTAGATGCCATACCTTTGTTTGCAAATTGTACAGCATAGAATGATTTCCTTGCTACCACAGACATGTGATGATCAATGACTAGATTACTGTCAGAGTGTGTCCCCAAGTCACTGACTACTGGGGTGGCTCTTGGTGTGTTGTCAGTAGGGCAGTTGCCAGGGGTGGCTGATTTCCCGAAGTAGACTATTATGTATTTCTTCACATTTAGTTTTAGTTCATGGCTCTGACACCAGTTATTTGTCTGTCTATACCTCTTGGAAATCATTAATGTTGGTAGGGGATTCTATGACTGCTCCTAATTGGCAATTGAGTCAGTCAGAGGCCCTTGATGTTCTTGACTTCAGAGAAGATACCAAAAAGGAGTTGCCCCAGGACTGATCCCTGAACTCTGCTAGTAACTGGCCTTTTTGTAGAGCGTGCCCCCCAATTTTAACATCCTGGGCCCTGCCTGTGAACCATATGGTTATCTACTGGGTTAAGTTTTAGCCCTAATCTCTTGAGTCTGTGTATTTTTAAAATTTTGCAAAAGAAAATGTTATAATGCATCTCAATGTCAATAACCTCAACTTCTAGATTCTTCACTCAATGGCAAAAGTGTAACTAGTTATTCTGGTGCCTGGGACCATCCTCTTATCTGACACCATCCCTCAATGTTAAGTTGAGAAGAAAAAAAATACTGTCAGACTTGATGAGGATAATCACAGACACAAAGCTCCTCTGCTCCTGAAGAGCAAAATACACTACTGCTTTCAAATGTAGGTACTGCACTGAACACCGATCACCTTTTGCTGATTACACACCTTAACACTTTGCACCCAGGGTGGCTGCTCCATTTGCCTACCCTAGTTACGCTTCTGCACAGTGGGATTGCATCCTCTTTAGCATCCTAACCATAGACAGTACAGCATTCATGCACTGTATTCAAGTGCTCCTTATTGGGTCTATACTAGATCATCTAAACGGCAGAATTTCGAATGATCTAATATCGAACCCAATATTGCGAATGCTGAAAACAGCAAAGCTGCACAAAACCAAATTCTTTCCTAGGGAAAGAATTTGGTTGGCCGTTGTTGTGGCTTCACTGTTTTCAGTGATGCGGTGGAAAGTTATGGATTGGGCTAAGGTAAGTGTGTGATTGCGTGGACGTTCAGGTTAGGGTGCGGGTTGGGTGAGTTAGGGTTAGGGCATGGGTCAGGTAAGTGTGCGATTGTGACAGAATTTGGGGTTAGGGGTGGGTTAAGTGAGTTATGGTTAGGGCGCGGGTGAGGTGAGTGTGCGAGAGTGAGAATTTGGGGTTATGGGCTGGTTAAGTGAGTTAGGGTTAGGGCAAGGATGAGGTGAGTGTGCGATAGTGAGAATTTAGGGTTGAGGCGGGTTAAGTAAGTTAGGGTTAGGGTGTGGGTGAGGTGAGTTTGTGATAGTGATGGACCTTAGGGTTAGGGTCTGGGTTAAAGTAAGTGGATAGATAGTAGTGTATGTGCAGTGTAGTGTAGGGTTAGATGTAACTTTTAAATATATGTGTGTGGATTGCTGCTTTTTAGTGTGCTTGTGGTGTGTGTGTGTTTCTCGGAACAGCAAATTTTTTCCCTGTGAAAAAAATTTGCTGTTTTGAGGTTTCGATATTGTTAGGGTTCGGGTTTTGCTGTTCGACATTACTGCATTTGATAATGAGCCGTTTCGATGATCTGATATAGGACCCTCTTTATTACCTATATTCATGAAATCATCATTCTAAAAACCTAATTATGGTTAATTATTATCATTCCATTTGTATTCCCTAAAGGGAACTGGAAAGATTACCCTTTCACATCACTCTGCACATCATAATTCTTCTTCGTAGCCATTGAACATAAGTGCATAACTAGTCTCATGGTTATATTTGTTTAATTTTCCTCAGTCTTTTATTCCAGTATATGGTGAGAACCTCATACTCAACTTGTAACTGGCAAGTTGTAAAACACCTTAGGCATGGCATGAAATGGCAGAGTATAGACATAATTGTACACGTGTGGCACTCTTTAATGACCTCTGTATATACTGAACACTCCTCTGCTGTACACCTTTTCCCAAGGTACCAAATGTGCCACAATACGTGTTCTTTTTTGTACAACACAAACTGCATTAAAACAATTTTAGGCTTTTCAACAGTCCCTTCAGCAATAGTTACAGAAGTCAATAAGCTTTCTCTACTCACAAAGACCTCCCAGAAAAGTCAGAAGAGCTAATTTAATATTCACCAACGCTAAAGTCTGAGTCTTCCTCACCTTTCAAAACTCTACTCAGTCTCACATTTCTTCCTCGGGCCTGGGCCTTCAATGTCATTAGCTGTTTTTTACTGTAGACCATTTATCCATATGTCTCAGCTACTTTAAGAATATTATTAGGACACCAGTACTTCCATTTATCCTGTATTTACTGTAGATTACATCACCATCAAAACTGCTACTCACCAGTCCTCTGACTCCACCTTTACTTCTACTTCCACAGATTCTCACAACCTTCCATCTACTACTACCTTCTACTTCTGAGAAATAACTGCCAAAGAAGTTAAAAAACTATGAAAAACTTAATTAAAAAAAACAGCCTTTATGCTTTTCATATTCATCTCTCCTTCCTGAAACTGTTTATCCTCTCACTAAACCTCACTAAATCTATTTTCCATATAATCTGTCATTAACCATTGCTATTTTCCCTTCACAAGTTAAGTATGTTCTCATAACTGAATCTCCAAAAGCTTTATCCACCTCCTCTCTAGACAATGCTCTAATTTCTGTATTATATCTTATCACTAATTATTCTTGAGAAATTACAGCACAATTTACTTTCAGAACACTTCAACAAATATGACACTCTCTATGCTGTACTATGTGATCCTGCAAACACAGGTAGTAATGCCTGCAATTAAATGCATATTATGTAGTGAATTTATTGGCATCCATGTCTCAAACACATAACAAGCAAGTTACAATCAGTGACTCGATCATAATCCTCTGTATTATATATCAAGCAACCAATTTCGGCATATTTCTCCTGACTGCCTCAAAACCACATTCTCCTACCACCATTACTTATACTTTTATTTCTTTGTGCTTTGCATTATAATTATTTTTCTAAATCTGAACTAAGTATTCCTTCAGTTCCTGAATGCCATAAGTAAGTCAAAAGGTGCTTCAACAAAGTATTACTTTAAGGGTGTTCACACTTATGCAACCAGCTTATTGTATGTTTTTTTTATTTTTTATAGATTTTCCCCCTAACAGATTTGTTTTTCAATTGAATTGTACTGGTTATAGGCTACATTACAGACGGGAAAAGTTTTGACATGATTTATAGTGGTCTCATTTTTTTTATAGCACAAAAACCTGGCATTTTAACAGGGGTGTGTACACTTTTTATATCCATTATATATGAATTACAGAATTAATGCTGGGAATCTTCACATGAAAAAAGTAAAACAGTGCAGAAATCATCTAAAGGTTAATACAGTCCAACTACAGTAACAACAAGACATTAACAAATTTGTAAGAGAAAAAAAGATGTGGCAATCCAGATGCCTGAATACAGATCTCTACATCAATTAAAAACAAGAACAAGTAGTGAGGTCTTACGTTATGTATAGCTCACTGCCCAATCCATGCAGCACACCTATGCTACTTTTTTCATGGGTAGAGGCTGTTTGATTTCACTACACCTTTTACAACAAAACCAAGCACTTTGAAATATAAGTAATCTATGGTTACCACTTATCCCTTCTTAGACAGGACAGCCCATTTTTATCATTTGTGTCCTGCAAATAACAAGAAAAATCATAAATATGCTCAGATTTTGACAAATAATTCTCCACATTCTGTGTGATAGTTGCATAAAATAATTATTTTGTATTTGAAGCACATTAATATTATATGAAACAAAAGGAACAGTTCAAATTCTACTACAGAAAGTTTTAATTTTTGCCAACAAAGTTCAGTCTTTGGCACTGGTTATCATTATGGCTTTCACTGCAAAACAATATTTCCATAAAAATGTCCCACTTTGCCAGGTGAAGAGGTAGCAAGCCTAAAGCCATCTCAATTTTCTGAGAGGGCTTTAATTTACCACACACCAATAAACTTGCAATGTGAAATAAAATGTTTCAGGAGGTTAAATTTTAAGAAGAATGCAAGGCATTAATGACATACTGATTTTAAGTAGTAATAGTTTATTAAGCCACAAGAGGGCAATGAAGGACAAGAGCAAAGTTTAACATTTTTTCACAGGTACAAAAGTTGCAATAACTGTGGAAGCTATTTAAAACAGTCCAGTAATAAGTTACATACACAACCAGTTTTCCTGATAAAATGATTATACAAGGGACTAAGAATTTACTTCCAAAGAGTGAGTTATAGTGTTAAATCACACCATCACTTGTTTATTAAGGTACGTATCATGTTTAAAATATCAAGCTTGAGCCATACTATAGGCCCCCAGCCTGAACTAACCATCATTTCCATTTGTAAGCTGCATCACTTATCTCCTCGCTCACAATGAGTAACACTGACCTTCCTTTTTACATTATCTAGCTCTGATCATAAGTGCAAGGCTATGTAGGCACATGTACTATCCTGATCATACCGCTGAACCTCTTAGAGCAAGAAAACTGGGTAAAGCCATCAATAATGGGGGGACAAAGGCCTAAAAATAAGGACACTTATTTTTTTAAATATTGCAATAGAATAACAGGTTTTACACTAGCATGGATTTTCTGAAGGGTATGAAACCTGAAACTCAAATGTCTTATCATTATTTTCTGACTTCAACCCTCAATAATTTGCAAGTGATTTGCAATAATTTATTTTATTTTCAGTTTGTTAACCGGGAAAATCCATTGGGCCTAAATGAGCCCTTTTTCAATGGAGGCCAGGGGAGAAAAGCTCCAGAAACAATGTTACAAAACTATTCAAGCTAGCAGAAATATTACAGTATATAAGACATAGAAATAATAATAATAAAAACATATTGTGGTACATGGCATGATGAGCATTTCTGCAAATACATGGGATAACAAAGCATTTTGTAGTTCAAGGTATGCAAATGCCCAGACTAAGACATAATAAGAGTTGTTATAGTAAGATAAATAGTAAGAAGGAGGTAAGAAGTGCGTAGGAGGTATTAGGTTTAAATTAGTGAAGGAGAGCTTGAAGGCGGTAGGGGTGCAGTAAGTAGAAGTTAGGAAGGGTGAGAGCAGGAGCATTCCCACTTAGATGAGAGGTAGGAATGAAGTAAAGTCATAAAACTGGAGTGATTCTGGGTAATTCAGATGTGGGGTGGGAGTGAGTTCCATTTGCGTGCTAGGGAAAAGGACAACAGAAGATGCCCACTTGTGCGTATGGGTTTGTATACTTCAAGGATATTCTGATTTTTGGATCTGAGTGATCTGTCAGGAATATGGAGGGTGAGGATGGAGGAGAGGGAGGGCCAGTCAGAGGGCCTGAAAATGAGTTTATGGACAGTCGAGAGTTGAATGTATGAGAGATAGTTGGGGAGTTCTAGCCATTTCAAGGAGTGTAGCGCATCACAGTGGTGCAAATAGGACTTGAAGCCTGTAGCAAACTTAGAGATTTTATTGTAACAGAATGCAAGCTTTGTCTTTAGGGAGTATTGTAGGTTAGTTAGGAGAGAGGATCCACACATAAGAGGGGGAAGGAGGTATGTGACTTCAAGGGTATGCTTGGTTGAGGGGGTGAGGTAATGATTGTGTCAACAGAGCCTTCCGAGCTTCTGGTGGGTTTTCTTGATGTTAGTTTGTAGGTGGATGTCAAACTTTAGTTGTTCATTGATAAGGACACCTAGTAGCTTGGTATGGGGGACTATTTCGATGGGAGTCTTGTTTTGGCTGACCATAGAGAAGGAGTTCTTCTCCATTTTGGTGTTTTTTGATGGGGTAATTATCACGATTTTAGTCTTGGTTGCATTGAGAGCTGGATGATTGTTTAGCAGCCAAGTTTCAGTGCTGGTGAAGGTGTCCTAAGTTATTTACATGAGTTTGCAGAAAGATTCAGCAGAGCAGATAATGGTAGATCATCCGTGTATTGGACAAGTTTGGCATTTGGGAGACAGTGATGGAAGTTGTTAATAAAGATGTTAAATAGTAGCGTACCCAAGATAGAGCCTTGGGGTACGGCTGTTGGAGTATGAAGATTGGAAGAGGTAACATTTTTGATGACCTGTTGTCGGTTTGAGAGGTAACTAGAAAACCATTTGATGGTAGAGGGGGAGAGGTTGAGATGGGAAAGCTGGAAGAGGAGCAAGTGATAGGAAATGGTGTCAAAAGCTTTGGATAAATCAAGGAGAAGGGTAGTTACTATACTGCCTGAGTCATGAGCAAGTTGACGATATCAAGGAAGGACAGAAGGGCAGTGGTGGTGGTGCTGTGTCCGTGTCTAAATCTGTGTTGAGTAGAGGTCAGCAGGTAAACATTCATTTATCCTATTCATTCCCCAGGGTGAAGAACAATACAGCCTATTAGTTCCCCCTAGAGACAAGGTTCTAGCACAAACTGTGGTACCAGCATCCCGGTGGGATTGAGGATTTTCTATTTATGACTCTGTTCTATCAGCAAATGCTCATAGATAATCAAGGACAGGGATACAATGGGCCTCTTATGTGTTACCCCTACCCCCTTGCAGCAAGCATATCTGTGTGATTACCAGTCTTCACCAGGGATTATAGAACAGTGTGAATCCGGGGTATGCCTGCCTGACCACCCTGCAAGAGACAGGTGATTTGGAATTGTCTTATCAGTGTTCTCACTCCCTGCCAGCTTCTCTATTATCCAAGCTGTTAATAAAACATGGGACTTCGGTGTCATACTCAAGGGTTTATAGTTCTCTGTCATAGGGGTGACAGTTGAATCATGCATTTCTTAGTTTGCTCATCATGTCGCACTTCACATATTGGTTAGCTTAATGTGTGGATGTGACTGCAACTCACCCAAATGAAATATCAGGCATAATTATTAAATGTTCTCATTGTACATATTTTAGTCCATCAATTTACAGAATGCTGAAATCCATAGTGCCTTCATTGGTAAAATATTTCAGAAAATATTTCATGAATAATGCCTTTTTTGGCACAAAATGTTCCTAGAGCTTACTTCCCACTGGTTCATATGTAAGGTCCTGGCTCTCAGAAAATGGAAATGAACTATAAATGGCTTTTACTTTTTCTCATGTAGCATATAAGTATTTACCTGTATTTCTTCACTTTCTTTACCAATTTTGTAGAATTCAAAAGTATGCAAATATCTGCTTCCATGAAGGACAGGCAATGGCTTCTTAAAATTGAACAGTTCTGGGAGGTTAATATTGGCCATGTTCAGTTAATTTTTTTGGTCCTTTCTTTCCATCATTGGTACCAGCCTGGCACCCCCAGTGGCCCATTCATGCTAACTCCTTGCCCCCTGCACTTATTTCAGTATTGCTGGGGCTGTCTGTGGATCCTTAGGCATCCTAGGGGCTTAGCATGTCTTTGCATCCATCTGGGGGGGGGCACTGATTATAGTGCATGACTTACCCATCCCCTCTTGCAGCAACATTGCTGTTTCTGGGGTGGCATATAACATGAGCAAGCTGTGTATCGCCCCACCTCTGCAGCAGCTCAGTCAAGCCCAAATTCCACCTTCCAGGGCATGCCTCATCTAGTGCCATCCTCAGCCCCCCTCTAGGACTGTCACAAAGAGATGCCCACATACCACCCTCCCCCCAGGACAGACATGCCCATCCCTCTCTGCCACTTCATCAGTCTCCTGAGCCACTAATCGAATCAAGATCACCAGAGTCATAATCAGAGCTTTAACTCTCTGCACCACTGCAGTGGCTCATGTTCAGTTTTTGTTTATTTTGAGCTTTATGGTTCAACATCAGTACTATGAGACAAAGCCACAACATTCTAGTAAAAATTGTTTACATTGAATTCCTTGGCATCAACTATGTGGCATGGTTTCTTGACTGAACAGCCTTTTTTAAGCAAACACCATCCCACTAAATAGACACTATGTCAAGAGATACACCAGTGGCACTAACATCTGGATTTGTGTACAATTAATAATGGCAGTAGACACAGATAATCAAAGTTCTGATGCAGCATTAATTTCATACAAAGTGGCAACACACTAAGAACACAGTCACCATTGCAGCTTCTTTTCCTGATCTGACTGAACTACTTTACATGCATTATTGGTGATGAAAGTTTTATAGGTATAAGAAAATATATACATGTTCACATATAGACATGCATTCAAAAATGTACACACTGTTATCACAGTAACGAAAAGGTACTGGCTTAGAGTTTGGGGCAGTTTTTAAGTTTAAGAATTAGCTAAAATTTATAGACTATTTTTAAGCATTAGCATTTAAATCTGAACTGGACCTGCAGAAGCAAATTAATGCCGACTTTGTGTTTTTGAAGCTGGTGATGGTTTTCTGTAAAATTTCCATATCAATAACATTTTTCATTTTTGGTTCATTTTCCATTATCCATTAGCTACAAGTACATATATATTTTACATTTACAATAAGGCATGTTAGTGTCTGCATTATGGGGGAATTTTGGCATACCAGGTGTTAGCTAAACTACTCCACACACAGTAACAAAAAATATACACTTTTCTATTTTCCATATTGAAAGCAACGTAAATTACGGCAAAGGGTTAAATCCAAAAGCACTTAAATAGATCACATTCAATGACAGTAACTGGAATACTGCTGTACACATACAGCCAGATTCTGTAAAGATCGCAGAAGGTATTTTTGGAAAGCACAGTGCACTGTACGAAGACTTGAGCATACCAGTTGCTGATATGACTTCAGAAAACATGCTGAAAGCACTGCTTAGCTATTTGGCATAGGATAATTATGGCTTCTGTGCACGTCTGTCTGATTCCAAAACACATCATGCAGACTTAACGTAACTTAAACATGACAAACTGCAATGTCAGCTCTTTCTGAAATCCTCGGCATATGCTATACGGGCTTCAAGGAACAGAAGCCACTTCTATAGATTTTGTCAAATTCTGTAACAAAACTAAAAAAAGCCCTCATAAAAATGCAACCTGCAATAAATGAGCTACAACTGGCTGCAGTGATAAAGCTATAAATGAGGATGCGGTTGTGCACCCTAGAAAACAGCCAGCTAGGTTAGAGCAAGGCTGCAACTAAACCAGTGGTAAGAACAGCAAATAATTAAAGGGTACCACCTAGACAGACAACTGGTGCAGGTTGTCTGTAACTTGTGTTCCCCACACATCTCTGTGCAGACCCTGAGAGGAAACAACATTCCCACTGAAAATGAAGTTTGTCTCAGCCTGGATTTGGGAGTGTCACAGACAGCTGCCAGATGTATCCTGGAAAAATTCTTTGCAGCAATGTGGATGACTACATGTCATTTCCATCAACCCCATGGAGTGGAGAACTGTAATGCCCAAGTTTTACAGCATTCCAAACTCCCCACATGTACTTGGTGCAATATATTGCCCACATATACCTATCAAGACACCAGTACATCCTGAAGCAGACAGATACATAAACAGAAAGGGTTGGCCATCTATTAACTGCCAGGTTATGTGTGCAGCAGGTGGCAGAATAACAAACATCAAGGCGAGATATCCTGGAAGTGTCCACGTTGCCACCATATGGAGGGAAAGTGGACTGGCTGTTGCATTCCAGCAAGGTGAAATACCTGAGGGACTACTACTAGGTAAGTATAGGAGCACAGCTAGGATGTAACTCAAGGATATCCCTCCCAACAGTATCCATTCTGACCAAATGCATTTTTATTCAACAAAACACGTAACTGTGGTTATCCACTTGAGCTGTGACTATTGACCCCGTACAGAGATCCATCCAACCCTGCAGAAGAGGCTTAGAATAGAGTGCATTCAACAACCAGAAACTCCATAGAGTATGTGCTTGGTGTGCTGAAAGTTATGTTCAGATGTCTGTATACCTCCAGGGATGCACTGCAATACACACCTGAGAAGGGAGCACAGATGATAACGGTATGTGCCATCCTGCACAACGTGCTAACTAGGACACATGGTGGTCTTCTCAGCTGCAGGTGTAGGTGAGCTACTCCAAGAACCTCAGATGTCTGAAGACATTCCACAGGTATCAGAGGATGAGCAAGAGGAATTAGGGGGCAGAAAACATAGGCATAGGCAATGTAAGTTGTGACCACGCGTTAAGGTCCAGGCAACACAGCAGCATCTGACCTACAACTTTGGATCATGACAAGCCACACATACATGAGTACATAGATTAAACACTAATATTCAGGTGTTGCCCCATCACAGCAGCACAGATTGCATCTAATGACAGGTACCCCCTAGATGTACACACTGAGTAATAGACATAACACCATCATCATAATATATTGCAATATAAACATATACAAATGTGTCACAACAGGATCATTAGCTCAGTACAACTAATACAGATATGCATAAAGACAGACTGTTGAATCAGTGTATGTCAAACAATAACACATTCCTATCTCTACATTATAATAAGCCGAAAAAATGGAAAAGACAGAGGGCATAATGCAGAACTTTTAATATCACAAGCATGATATATCACTTCCATTGCTTTTTGATATCTATTTTTCTGAAGTGGAAGCAACTGGTGAAAGGTTTATGGCTGACTAAGTTTGCAGATGATAACCCCCAACTTGCAATCAGCTGCAAATTTAGTCGGCCATACTCCTTTATCAGTTCATAGGTGTTTACTAGGCTAACGACCACAAGGAACTTTTTAAGCCTAGCCATGCATCCCAAATCTTTGGCAAGTTCCAATACCCTTGATAAGTGGAAGCATGGGCCTGGGAGATGAACCATTTACAGGTTATCTGTGTTCATTAGAGACATAGGTGCCAAACCAGGGATGAATCTCCAGTTTCCCATCCAACTGTCCAAGTTCCACTTGAATTAGTTTAGGGAGGAACTCTGCTTCACATGGATAGAGAACCTGTTCCATAGACGGGTTAGTCTCTGGGATGCATACCTATCTCTCCAGCAGATCCTATTTATATCACAGGCAAGGTTTAAGTCTTCAGAATGGGTAATTCTGGTTCTGTTTATTTTGTGGATATGCAGGAAGTCCATCAGAGTGGAGTCTGACAATGCCCTGTATGCCAGGCATAGATCCCCCCTCAAAAGCCTGTAGGAGACAAAATACAGGGGTAGTGCCTTGAGGCAGTCTGCATAGGACATTTTACTTACACCCTGTATTCTTTTAGTGAGGAACCTCTATGGACATTCCAGTTGTTGGATATGCCTGGTTAGGCACATGCCAAAGAGGGCACTGTACTCAATGATAGGTCTGATAAATGCTGAATACAGTGGAATAATGACTTCCTTGGACTTGGGTGCCATACCTTTGTTTATAAGTTGCGCAACATAGAATGATTTCCTCACCACTGTAGACACATCATGGTAAAAAGCTAGATTGCTATCTATGTGTGTCCCTAAGTCCCTGACTTCTAGGTCAACTCTAAGGGGTGTGTTGTCAATATAATAGTTACCAGGGATGGATGACTTCCCAAAAGGTACTGTTATGCATTTCTTGGCATTTAGTTTTAGTCCATGGCTCTGACACTAGTTGTTTGTCTGTGTCAGCCCCTCCTGGAGAACATTTGTGTCAGTATGAGATTCAATGATAGCTCTTAATTTGCAATCATCTGCAAATTTAGTCAGCCAGAGACCAGTGACATTGGCCTTGACATCAGAGAAGTAAATGCCAAAAAGGAGCAATCCAAGGACTGATCCCTGAGGGATTCCACTTGTGACTGGCCTCTTTGTAGAGGGCAGCTCCCCAATTCTAACTTCCTGGGTCCTGTCTGTGAGCCAGGTGGCTATCCACGGGGTGAGATATGGGTTTGTACCTAACATCTTGAGTTTGTCAACAATGCCCAAGTGGGGTATTGTGTCAAATGCCTTGGCCAGGTCAAGGTAGGCAGTGTGAACGATTCTGCCCTCATTCATTGCTTTGGTGAACTTCTCAAAGAAGTCCACCAGACTGAGTAGGCATGATCAGCCCTTGACAAAACCAAACTGGGTTGGGTCCAATGTCTGGAGGTTTACTATATCTCTAATGATCATCTCCATGATAATTCTTTCCATGGCTTTACATATAAGACTGGTGAGACTTACAAGTTTGTAGTTTCCAGGCTCTGTAGATGGCCCAGCTTTGTGCAGAGGGATGACTGTTGCCTTTATCCATTCATGAGACATGAAACCTGTTTGGAGGCTACAGTTAAATAGTAATTGAAGAGACCCTGACATGTTATGTTTCATGCTATTTAGAAGGCATCCTGGGATATTGTCTAGGCCCATTGATGCAGAGTTCTTGGTCTTAGAGAGAGCATTAAGGACCTGTTACCTAGTGATAGCAGGGGGAGTATATTTGATGATATTTCCTGAGGGAAGGTTGTGGGGGAGAGAGGGGTAAATTTGTAGCTGAATTTATCAGCTAGGAGGTTTGCTATATCTTCTGGCTCAGTATAGGTGGCTCTATTTATAATGAGCTCTGCACACAATTGTGTGTTGCCTTTGAGGTTGCAGACATAGCTAAAGAATGCTTTGTGGTTGTCCTTGGCCGGGGAAATTAAACTTACCTCAAATTTGGCTTTGGTAGACTATATTTGTCCTCCATGTTGTTGGTTTAGTTTGATGAGGGTGCTTTTATCCTGCTGGGTTCTGCACCTCCTAATTTTGCCATTATTTTCTTCCTCCTGTTATACAGCCTGTTGATGTTGCGATTCCACCAGGGTGGCTTGTTTTTTTAATTAGTTCTGTACTTCTTCCTGGTGGGTACAGCTGCCTCTATGCAGCTATTAACATGCCTGTACAGTGCTTCTGTGAAAAGTTCTGCATAGGCAGCAGTGTTCTTATGGTTTATGGGGGCTTGAAATTTTGCCAGGTTCTCACTTAATAGCAGGAAGTTAGCCTTAGAATAGTTCCTGAATATTCCAGGTTTAGCTGGGGGGGTCTAGGTTTTATTTTTACTTCAAAGGAGACCAGTTTAAGGTCTAACCTTACCAGGGAAGGCATTACAGTTGGGGGTGTGTAACACTCTCCCATATTAGTGAAGACCAGATCCAGTATGGTTGCATAAAGATACCATCAGGAACGGGAATGGATACTGTGACGTTATTCGGTATGAACATTATCAGGGTTGCTCTGAGATCTTGAGTCTTTATCACAGGTACAATGCTGTGATATCACTTCTGATACAGAAAGACCATGTTTGCAGTTTCTCCTGTACTCTGTGCCCTCAGATTCCACTAAGTAGGATCTCAGCTCGGTACATAAACTTCTCACTTGACCAATTCGATCAAAGTCTTTCGTCATTTGCATCCTCACTGTCGCTCCTTCTTTTAACAGACAGAGAAATCTGCTCATTTTATCATAGTTGGACTTCTGAGAAGAACACTTTTAAAAAGTTGGGCTTTGATTGCTCTGTTTTTAGCATTAGGCACCAATAAACGTGAACTGATAGTCAAGGTTGTTCTGGTTTGCCCAGGCAGAAGTTTCTGAGCAGGCAAGCCAAATAGGTTGTCACGGGGTATATTTCTGAGACTGAGTAAATGCAAAAAGACATTGGTATTGTCATGCTTTGCCCTCTCTAGTAATTGCTTTGCACTCTGCACTGCACGTTCAGCAAGGCCAATTGACTGAGGATATTTAGGACTGCTAGTAACATGGATAAAGTCACACTTTTTAGCAAATCTCTGAAACAATTGACTGGTAAACTGAGAACCGTTGTCAGAAATAACTCTGTGTGGACTACCATGGACTGAGAAATGATGTTTCAGCTTAGTAATAACAGCACTGGATGTTAGGTTAGGTAGCAAATCAATCTCAAACCAGTTCAAATAAGAGTCTACCAACACTAAGTAATGTTGACTGTTCCACTCAAATATGTCAGTTGCCACTGTTGACCAAGGTAGTTCAGGAATTTGGCTTAGCTGAAGTGGCTCTTTTTGCAAATGCAGCTTAGTATTGTTGCACACTGAACAATAATGTCTTTCATAGAGAAGGCCAAAACACTAGTCATCTCACCCTTCTTTTGGTAGAGTCAGAACCTGGGTGGCCACAATGTAAAATATGAATATATTCATGCTGTAAGGAAGTAGGAACAACAACTTCTGGACCTTTGAAAATGACATCATCTTCCATCAACATCTCGTATCTGTATGGAAAGTAAGGTTGTACTTCTTGTGGTACACATGATTGCTTTGATGGCCACACAGGATTGCTTTGACGGCCATCCTACATTGATGAAGTGGTTGAGCCTTTGCAAAATTGGATCAGTCTTTGTATGATCTCTTAGCTCATCAAGTCTTGTGGTAGAAAAATTACACACTTCCATGACATAAAAGTCAAAATTCTCTGCATCAAGCTGTTCTGTGGTATTTTTGGGTGATCTGGAAAAGGTATCAGCCAGATAAAGAAGTTTACTCCTTGTACAGACCATTTTGAAATTATACTTTTGCAATTTGAGCATCTTTCTTTGTAGTCTTGCTGGATCGAATGCATAGGCTTCTTTAAAATATTGACTAGAGGTTGAAGGGAAGTTTCTATTTGGATAGCTCGGCCATAAATATAATTATGGAACTTTGAACATGTATACACAATTGCCAAAAGTTCCTTCTCAATTTCAGCATACTGCATCTCAGTTCGGGTCAGACTTCTAGTTGCATAGGCAACAGGTCTGCCCTCTTGAAGAATAACTGCACCAAGACCAAACTTTGAGGCATCACAGGTAAGAGCTACTGGTTTTGGACATCATAGTATCTTAATGTAGGTGGGTTAGCAATTTGCTGTTTGGGGTTATCAAATACTCTCTGGTGTTGATCTAACCATGACCATGCAACATTTTTGGGTGTCAGCTCTCCTAAAGGTGCTGATAACTCATTAAGTCAGGGATGAATTTGCCCAAATACTTAACCATATCAAGAAAACACTGCAAGGCTTGGACATTGTCTGGAGCTGGCATCTCAAGAATTGCTGTTTGCTTGGAAGGATCTGGTCATAAGCCTGTATTGGTAAATAAATGACCTGCATAAGTAACTTCTAGTATTCTGAATTTGCACGTCAGAGGAATGAAGTGATTTGAGCTACAAGTTCACTTCACACGCTCTGTACAGAACTTTCCTGAGCATGCTCTGTTTCACCATTGCCTCCAACCAGTAAATCATAAACTATTATTGCACATGGGTAGACTGAAAAAAATTGCTCCATTGCGTGATGAAAGACTTCACTGGCAGAATTTATTGCAAAAGGCATCCTGAGGAATCTGTATCTACCAAATTGGGGTACTGAATGTAGTCAGCAATTAAGATTTGCAATCAAGCATTACTTGCCAAAATTAATTCTTTGCATCTAAGACAGAAAAGAACACTGGCATTTGTCATGAGGGTTGTAATTTCCTCGACTGTACGCATAGGATAATGATGTCTTTTTAATGCCTTGTTCAAGTCTCTTGGGTCAATGCATATTCTGATTTCATCTGAATTTTTCTTATGAACAGCTACCATGGAAGTCACCCACTCAGTTGGTTCTGTGACTGGACAAATCACACATTGCTGCACCATTTTGTCTAACTGGACCTTGGCTTAGTCCTGCATAGCTATTGGAAGTCTCCTTGCTGGTCTGACCACTGGACTGACCTCTGGGTCTACTTTCATGGAGTGCACAACCTGATGTTTGCCTAGCTTGTTGTCGAAAACATCAGCATAATCGAGGAAATAGTATCACTGAAGCTAGAACTGGGACATGTGCTTTCATGATGGACTTCTTTGGTAAAAGAAAGCAGTTTCATTCTCAGATTGTGTCTGAGACCTAATAATGACTGCACGGGTCTTCGGACTACATAAATTCGCAAACTGTAACTGTTCCCAGCCAAATAGCATGAAAGCACTACTGAGCCTTCGGTTTGAATCTCTTCATATCCATAGGAAACAAGCATTGCACAATTCACCAAATTAAGTTGCTCTCCAGCTCTCACTTTAGCAAATGTTTCTGCTGACATTACATTACACTTTGAACCAGTATCTCCTTTGAGCTCTGTGTGCTTGCCATTGATCAGCCAGTACGAAATACTTCATTCTTTGCCAGTAAATCTACTGCATTCACTTTTTCACTCACCACTGATACACCATCTACATAGAAAATAGGGTTGCAGCTCTCAATATGATCAACTTGCTTTTTTGAGTGACCTTTCTTAACAACTGAATGAGGCTTACCTGATTTACAAAACTTTTGAAAATGGTTCCAGTTTTTACACTTGTGGCATTGCTGACCAAATGCTAAGCACTTCTCTCTTTTAGACTCCTGGTTGGCACCACAATTACGACAGTTAACAATAAGACTTGACTTGGGTTTTTCTGAGTCACTCTTATACTGTTTTGAGCATGCCCTCTTTACTGAGCTAGTCTAGGAGCTTACTAGAAAGTTACGGGTTCTCCCTTCCACCCCCACAGGGGTTGCAGCTGCCATGTGCTTAGGCCTGTTTCTGCTTGCCATGTGTTGCATGCTCCCTACATTTGCTCTAGACGCTGCTGAAACCATCGTATTATTACTTGTAAGCATATTTGTGTGACTTTTTGTGAGCTCATTGATTTGACAAATCCTTATGGCTTTTCTTAACGTTACATTTTTATTTATTTATTTATTTTTATTTTACATTTGTTGACCGGGCTAGTCTAACTGGATATATGTCCATTTGTAGTAGAGGCCCAGGGAGAAAAGCTCCGATATATGCAATTATACATTAAATGCAATAGTATCATAACATACAATATATGCAATAGCAGGAAGTGACATTAAAATTGATTTAGATCAGACATAAAAAAGTGTATAGAGTCAGCAAGAGAAAAAAAAACTTAAGATAACATATAATATGAAAAATAAAAAATAAGCAAGATTAGTTATTTTACATCAGAGGCCTGGGTACAGGCATGCATACTCATGTTTACTTACAGCTAAGTAGAAGGTGAATACTTCTAGAGTAAGTCACTCATTTAATAGAGCTGAGAGGCAGTCTCCTTTAATACTTAGGTAGTGGTTGGCATTTTTAGTTAAACCAAATTGACATCGTAGGACAGAATAGATGGGATGAGTGAAGGGAGTGGGAGATAGTGAATGGGATGTTAGTCAGGGTTAGAGCAGGGGCACAGCCAGTGTGTTATGAGGTATTCTTTAAGATATTTTTTGAAGAGTAATGTAGAAGAAAGAGACGAGAGTTCATTAGGAAGTTGGTTCCAGGCTTTACCCACTGTGTTAGAGAATATAGAGTTTCCAGCCTTGTTATTACGTTTAGTAGTGGAAACTAGTAGCTTATTAGCTGAGCGTAGTGTTTCAAGATTCTTGTATGGAGTAATCAGACTAGAGAGGACTGGGGTATTCATAGGGTGGTAGAGAATCTTCTGGGTGATAGTAAGTTGTTGATAATGAAGTTGGTTCTGCGGTTCTAGCCATCCCAGCTGTTTAAGGGTGTGACAGTGATGGGTTCTAAAAGGGGCGCCTGTGGCAAATCTGGCAATGTTATTGTAGCTGGTTGCTAGTTTGCTCAGGTTGTTTTTAGATAGGTTGGTATAAATGGCAATGGCATAAAACAGGATAAGGTGGGTTTGGGGAATGGTAGTTCTGGCCAATGGTGTGAGGAAGGTTTTGATTCTATAAAGGGAGCCTAGTTTTCTGTTTACTGACTTTATAGTAGTATTAATATGATCATCATAGTTAAGGTAGTGGTCTATTGTGATGCCTAAGAGTCGAGTTGTAGTGTCTGGAGATATGGTAGTTCCATTGTTAGAGGTTACTGTAAAATGACATTGTGGAGACTTTTGGGTAGGAGTGAAAAGCAACAATTTTGTTTTTTTGGGGTTCAGGAGGAGGCAATGTTGCATAAACCAATTTTCAACATTATTAAATAATGTTTGAGTGAGGGTCTGGAGTGAGGAAATAGAATTGGCAGAAAAGATTAAAGTTGAATCATCTGCATATTGTATACAGGTGGCTTGTGGAGTGTTAGCTTTAAGATCATTAATAAAGATAGAAAAGAGAAGGGGACCTAATATAGAGCCTTGAGGTACTCCAATATTAACAGGGAGGGGTGTAGATAAATTATTATCCCAGAGGACAGCTTGTTGTCTGTTATCTAAATAGGATTTAAACCAGAGTATTGCCTGGGTATCAAGTGATAGGGCTGTTAGTATGTCAATAAGTAGGTGATGATTGACCATGTCAAAGGCTTTTGACAGGTCAATAAATAGTACAGAGGAAACAGAGTTACTATGGCGATTTTTGTTTATGCAGTCAGAAAAGGATAGCAAGGCAGTGGTAGTACTGTGGCAAGGTCTAAAACCATGCTGACAGTTAGCAAGTAAATTGTGAGAGAGAAGGTGGAAGAGTAGCTGCCGGTGGATACATTTTTCCATTATTTTAGCTAATGGAGAGTAAGGCTATTGGTTGATAGTTACAAATCTCAGTAGAAGAGCCACCCTTATGCAGAGAGATAATGTGCAAGACTTTCCAGATGGAGGGAACTGTTCCTTCTGAGATTGTTCTGTTTATAAGGATGGATATAGGATAGGCAATGACTTTAGATGCTATTTGTAAGTATTCAGCTGGTAGACAGTCAGCTGAGGGGGTGCATGGTTTGAGTTTTTGAAGGAGGGAGCAGATGAGTGATGTTGTTACTGGTTGTAGGTGAAAAGAAGGAGCTGAGCTATTTGTGCCATCTGATAGGCTATAGCTAATAGGGGGTAGAGTATTTGCTAGATTTTGAATAGCTTCATTGAATTAGTTGTTGAAGGCATCAGCAATTTGCTTAGAGTTATTCTGGGTAATACCTGATGGGGTGGGAGTTTTAGTATGCCCTGGCTGAAGCAATTTGTTAATGCCTGACCAGAATTTTTGTGGCTGTTTCTGGTGGGTCTGTTGTAGGTGAAGGTAGTAGTTCCTTTTGTCAAGTAGAATTTCCTTTTTGGTAGAGTTTCTTAATTGTTTGAAATAGAGATGTTCAGCTGGGTTTTTAGATGCTCTCCATTTGGCCCATATTTTATTACATAGGATGATCTTTTGCCTAGCTACTTTACAGAGCCATGGAGCGACTTTGGTCCTAATAAGGGTTGAGCGAGAGGGGGCATGGTAGTCAAGGATTTGTAGGAATTTTGTATTGAAGTAAGATACTGCTTCATCCAGTTGAAGATGATATAGAGGTGACCAATCACATGCCTTAAGTTCATCTTGGAAGTTCTCTGGATTAAAGTGTTTTTTTGAGTGTGAGGTTTTGAGGAGATATGGAGTGAAACTATGTTTTTTTGTTTAATTATATGGGTTAGAGAGTGGTCACTAATGTCGTCTGGAAGGGTACCTGGTCTGTATGTGTCATGGTGGCTATTTATAAGGATCCAATCTAGGGTGCTTTCTTTACTGCTAGGCTTATGGATTCTAGTGGGGGTGGTTATAATTTGGGAAACTCCACAAATATTTATGTGGGTGATAGGATTAGGGGAGCTGCAGGTAGTCCAGTCTATATTAAAATCACCTAACACTATGGTTTCCTGAGGTAGATGAGTGGAGAGGCAACTGAGGATAATTTCAAGGGTACTAATGTTATTTCCAGGGGGAAGGTAGGAACTAATTATGTAGATAGATTTACAATTGTTGATTTGACGTTTGACCGTAAGGATTTCAGCATTAGTATTTGAGGGTAGGTATGTATTGAAGGTCGTAACTTGAAGTTCAGTTTTAAAGAAGATGGCTACTCCCCCACCCTTTTTGGTTTTCCGATTACATCGAAGAATGTTATATCCCGGAGGGGTGATTTCTTGGTCCTGAATAGTAGGCTTTAGCCAAGTTTCTGTAATACAGAGGATGTCAAATGAGTGTATATCTAAGAGTGCATGAAGGTGGGTTAATGTATTGTTTATACTATGAATGTTGAGATGGGCTATCAGGAGGGAGTTAGAGGGTTTTGTTGGGTGTGGGAATTAGACGTTTGGTTCTGGGGGCCCCTGGTAGTTTTATTTGTGGGGCCAGGGTTTGGATAAATGTCACCATCTAGTAGAGGATGTTGTTGAGGTGTTTGTATAGTCTTTAGGAATCTAAAATAGCTATTTAGGGTTTTTATATCTTGGAAATAGAAAATATGGGTGGATCTATGGTACTTTGGAAGTATATAGATGGAAATAGAGGTTATGTTAATGTGGATGTGGGAGATTATTTGAAAAAGTGATTGTGTTTGTTGGTGGGGCAGGTGAACTTCACTAAGTAAGCAGTGTTCATAGATGATTAAAGAATAGGGAATGGTTAGTGAAGCTAGAAAAGCTGTTATGAGTAGTAGGTTTGTATAACTTGTCTTATACATTTTGGCCATAGGAAGGTAAAGGATAGGAGATAGTGTAGATTGAGGGAGGGAGTATAGTATAAGATATAATATAGGTAGTGATAGGAGAAAAGGATGGAAGAGCAGTTTAAAAGTTGTTAGTAAGTATAGTTGGGGTGGAGAAGATAAAGAGAGTTCATATAGGTGTAATGTAGCTGTAAGGTGTGGTCGGGAGTAGAGGTGTGATGGCTAATAGGGAGAAGACAGTGGCTGAGTGATGGGAGAAAGGGGTGTGGTTACAGAAGTATAAAGTTAACAGCACAGGGGGTGTGTGGGATATGGGGGTAGGGTAGGGGAGCAGAGAGAGCCCGCAGGGCGAACGGAGCGGGTTACAGTAAGTGAAGATAGTGCAGCAGAAAAAAAGTATCAGCAATAGATATCCAAAGAATGAAGGTAAGTGGGTAAGTAATGAATACTTTAGGGAAAAAAGAGACTAGGATAACAGTAAAGAAAGAGAGTTTGAGATATAGCAAGGAGGGAGTGGGATTATGGATTATGGGGGGTATAGCAGGTAAAGGGAGGAGGGAGTATGTTACTTTCGAAATTAAAAAGGAAAAGTCATATTAGCTTTATATACAGAAGCCCCAGGAGATTATTCTACGTCTAGAAGTATTAAGTGTTGGTGCTGCCACCTAGTGGTAAGAAGTGGAAGAGCAAAGGATAGTAGGCAGAAGAGATATAAAGGTGCAAGTAGTGAGTAAGAGGTTTACATGGTTTAGTGAAAGGAAGGGGGGCAGTAACAAGTGGTCTGCAGTAGGCTGCTTAAAGAACACACACTCGGAAGGCCAATGAGCTCTATATATGGGGATTAAAATAGTGTAAGTAACAGTTTAGCAGAAATAATGTTGGGTACATACATTCACAAACAGTTTATATTTGGGAGTCCTCACAGTAGGTGGCTAGTAGGAGACACAGACTCACAGGCAATTTCTCGGAGAGTTCTTCTGGGTTTAAATAGGAGATATTCCTTTTGAGTGTGTAGGCAGGAAGGGAGAACACGGGGCAGATATATTCGCAAACAGTTTATATTTGGGAGTCCTCACAGTAGGTGGCTAGTAGGAGACACAGACTAGCAGACAATTTCTGGGAGTTCTTCTGGGTTTAAGTAGGAGGTATTCCTTTTGAGTGTATAGGTGGGAAGGGAGTACATGGGGCGGATAGATTAACAAACAGTTTATATTTGGGAGTCCTCACAGTAGATGGCTAGTAGGAGACACAGACTAGCAGGCAATTTCTGAGAGTTCTTCTGGGTTAAAGTAGGAGGTATTCCTTTTGAGTGTGTAGGCAGGAAGGGAGTACACGGGGCGGATAGATTCACAAACAGTTTATATTTGGGAGTCCTAACAGTAGGTGGCTAGTAGGAGACACAGACTAGCAGGGAATTTCTGGGAGTTCTTCTGGGTTTAAGTAGGAGGTATTCCTTTTGAGTGTGTAGGCAGGAAGGGAGTACATGGGGTGGATAGATTCACAAACAGTTTATATTTAGGAGTCCTCACAGTAGGTGGCTAGTAGGCAACACAGACTAGCAGGCAATTTCTGGGAGTTCTTCTGGGTTTAAGTAGGAGATATTCCTTTTGAGTGTGTAGGCAGGAAGGGAGTACACGGGGCAGATAGATTCACAAACAGTTTATATTTGGGAGTCCTCACAGTAGGTGGCTAGTAGGAGACACAGACTAGCAGGCAATTCCTGGGAGTTCTTCTGGGTTTAAGTAGGAGGTACTCCTTTTGAGTGTGTAGGCAGGAAGGCTGTACACGGGGCGGATAGATTCACAAACAGTTTATATTTGGGAGTCCTCACAGTAGGTGGCTAGTAGGAGACACAGACTAGCAGGCAATTTCTGGGAGTTCTTCTGGGTTAAAGTAGGAGGTATTCCTTTTGAGTGTGTAGGCAGGAAGGGAGTACACGGGGCAGATAGATTCACAAACAGTTTATATTTGGGAGTCCTCACAGTAGGTGGCTAGTAGGAGACACAGACTAGAAGGCAATTTCTGGGAGTTTTTCTGGGTTTAAGTAGGAGATATTCCTTTTGAGTGTGTAGGCAGGAAGGGAGTACACGGGGCGGATAGTTTCACAAACAGTTTATATTTGGGAGTCCTCACAGTAGGTGGCTAGTAGGAGACACAGACTCGCAGGCAATTTCTGGGAGTTCTTCTGGGTTTAAGTAGGAGGTACTCCTTTTGAGTGTGTAGGCAGGAAGGGTGTACACGGGGCGGATAGATTCACAAACAGTTTATATTTGGGAGTCCTCACAGTAGGTGGCTAGTAGGAGACACAGACTAGCAGGCAATTTCTGGGAGTTCTTGTGGGTTTAAGTAGGAGGTATTCCTTTTGAGTGTGTAGGCAGGAAGGGAGTACATGCGGTGGATAGATTCACAAACAGTTTATATTTAGGAGTCCTCACAGTAGGTGGCTAGTAGGAGACACAGACTAGCAGGCAATTTCTGGGAGTTCTTCTGGGTTTAAGTAGGAGATATTCCTTTTGAGTGTTTAGGCAGGAAGGGAGTACACGGGGCAGATAGATTCACAAACAGTTTATATTTGGGAGTCCTCACAGTAGGTGGCTAGTAGTAGACACAGACTAGCAGGCAATTTCTGGGAGTTCTTCTGGGTTTAAGTAGGAGGTACTCCTTTTGAGTGTGTAGGCAGGAAGGGAGTACACGGGGCAGATAGATTCACAAACAGTTTATATTTGGGAGTCCTCACAGTAGGTGGCTAGTAGTAGACACAGACTAGCAGGCAATTTCTGGCAGTTCTTCTGGGTTTAAGTAGGAGGTACTCCTTTTGAGTGTGTAGGCAGGAAGGGAGTACACGGGGCAGATAGATTCACAAACAGTTTATATTTGGGAGTCCTCACAGTTGGTGGCTAGTAGTAGACACAGACTAGCAGGCAATTTCTGGCAGTTCTTCTGGGTTTAAGTAGGAGGTACTCCTTTTGAGTGTGTAGGCAGGAAGGGAGTACGCGGGGTGATTCCGAGCAGCCTGATCACAGGACCAGTACTGGGGAGATGTTGGGTGCAAGTAGAGTAGTTTAAAAATGGCGCCACTGAATTGTGACATCTAGAAATTAACTCCAGGTGGAAGGTAGCTTATAGGGGAGGTAATATAAAGAGGGGTAGTGATAGGTTATGAGGTAAGTGAGAGTGGGTGGGGACAAGGAGAACACAGGAGGCTGGATGCAAGTGAAGATAATCACTGTCACGAAGCAAAATCTTTCTCACTGCAGCACTATTAACACCACACACAAGACTGTCCTTTATTAACTTATCTTTCAGGTCACCAGATCTGCACATTTTAGCTTTGTTTCCTCAAGTCAGTGATATAAGCTGCAAATTTTTCTCCTGGCTTTTGGTCTCTTGTATAAAATATGTGCCCCTCTAATGTAACATTTGTCTGGGGGTTGCACATTTCTTTAAATTTACATTTCAAGCACTCAGGTTCTTCCCTTGATTCAGCCGGTACCACAATATGACAGTTTGCCCCCTCTCCTTCATATATTTCGTGTGCATATACAAGTAAACATTCTCTTTCGGTACCCTCTGACCCAGTTAAGTTGTGCAAAATGAATGCCCTTGTACGTGCATCTTTGTCAGAAAAAGCTGCTTGGATGAAAATATAATATTCCTGTTTGAATACTCTCCAATGTTGTTGTCTTTCGGCTTTTCCCGGTTAGGGGTTGCCACAGCGGAACTCCGGTCCGCTAATGATTGGCAGTAGATTTTCATGAACGCCGAGGTGCCAGCTCGATGTTCAACCTTTAGTGAAGGCACGCCCATTTACGCATGTCTTTCGAACCCACCCAACCACGGGGAGGACATGCAGACTATACACTGAAGGCACTCCCCGCACTCCAGCCGAGAATCGAACGGGAGAACCTCTTGCTGTGAGGCAACAACTCCAATCCTCTGCAATATTATGATCAAACACAAGTGGACTGGGTCTGCAAAATGCCTGTGCTATATCAACACACAGAGTGAAGGTGCTTGAAATCATGTACGAACATACACAAATAAATATATATGCCAGAACTTTATGCCAGTACTTGTAATTATGCCCAGTAGAAAATAAACTCTCTGAAATAACTGCACTTTGCCAAATAAGTCTCCATAGCACAAGGACACCTTGAAATCACTGTACTTCGTGACACCACTCCTTATCAGGGTAAGAAATACTTTGAAATAACTGTAATTTTGGAATAAACTGCACGCAACAGAAGAAGCTCAGAGTAAAAATCACTTTGAGATGAATGCACTTTGCAAATAAACTGTACAAAGCACAAGAACCTTTCAAAATGGCCATACTTTGCAAAATAATTCTGCACAGTGTAAGAAACACTCTGAAATGGCGGCACTCTGCAAATAAATGTACACAGCACAAGAAACTTTTCAAAATGACTGTACTTTCATTGCACTTATAATTCCAATATAATTGCAATATAACTGTACTTTGCACACAGCAAACTCTTTGAAATAATTACACCATAATAAAACACACACTCTTCAAACACTTTGCACACTCTGAGATACTTTGAGCAACTCTAGTTATGCTTTGAATGGCTTTGGTCAATGTGAAATAGTAGTTTGTGCCCAAAACATGGTCATATACTAAAAAAAACATGCAGTCACCTTGCTCTTTAAGCTTAATTTGCCCTTTTATTGTACTCATTATGCCCTTTTAATTTCCTATCATGCTCATTATACTTTTTGCGTTCCTGTTTTACTTTAAACATGCTTGTTATGCAAACCAAAGGTAATTCTGAGCCCCATATGAACATCTCTGCTAGTGTTATCAGATATCATAGTTTCAAACATTTTATTTAATTAATAATGCATTTTGTGCCTTTTGTTTGATTAGTAATATGCTTTATGTGCTACTCATTTGATTAATAATGCATTTTGTGCCTTATAAATGTTCAGTTTCATTTTCTTTACCAAATAAATAATTTCTGCAGTTTTCTTTACCTTTAGCTTGTTTCTTGCCCTTTTGTTTGTCCGAGCTCCATTTCACTCAGCCTGTTTATTCTGCCTTCACCTTCAACTCTGCACCTCATGGCTTGAAGAAGTTGTTTTTCTGATCCCAGTTCTGATACCATGCCGCTCGTCTGGTTAGAAAAAAACAGACAAACATTTGTGGGTTCAGTTCAAGCAACTTTATTATACACAAACACAACAGAAATGAGGCTTTATAACTTAAATAAACTTATAAACAAACTGACTACTGCACTCATACATGTTAACACTCTGGTTGTTCTCTCAAAATGGCATTGCTGCCTGCACGTGCTCAGTATTTATATGCACATGGTACATCTGGAAAAGCTTCTTAAAGGTACATAGACAAGTTCTAATCTACAACCTTTATTGATTTTTTATTAGAAATTTTACAGATTCCATCAGAATCTGTAAGTGCAGGCAAGCATACTTTATTAGTAAATGATTTATGGGGATAACTGTAGTTGTCTATAAACTTACTGGATAGATTGCTGAAGATATTCATTATGAATAGCATGCAGCTTACATTGGGATAGTTAGCATTTTTTATAACAATTGAGTTAGTTGTATTCTGTAGCTGTCCTTAGGCTTACTGGAGAGAATCTTTTATAGATATATATGTATGACTGTCAGGATGCTTGAATTGTGATAAACATTCTGTAACTTTGTTAATGTATATCATGCACTGACAGCGATTTTTCATTACTTATAGATTACTTGTGGGTATGTTTGGTGTGCCGTTGCTATCTTGATACTCCTGTGTGCACCAAAGTATTCTAACTTCACTGTAGCACATTTGCATATTACATTGTTATCAGAAACATTAGTGGCGATATAGGTGTAATATGCTGGATTATGCAGTCTTTATGGAATCCGGTCTATAGTTTTCATTTTTATTGTGACAGGTGCTTTTTGCTCCTTATCTAAGTAAGTATAAAGTTATTGTGTATCTGGCTGCTGAATAGTGTGCTAGGTGTACTGTCCAATAACAATTCAAACATCAATTCCTGTATTTTTTTCATGGATATAGTATAAAATAAAACACATAACAGTAAAACTGCATCATTTCTTCCATGAAACTGTTATGGGTAACCTCGTTATTCTTGAAGTTCAAATATTCTGCAAAACAATATAGTTCTAGGGGAAATAGTAATAATAATGACAGCACCAGTGTATGCAGATCTGAAGAAAAGAAAAAAAAATCACACACAGGCTTGGACAGGTGCATATTAATGGAATTCAATGTGTTCTCAGTGACTTCAGTTGCAGTGAAAACAAGCCAGTTACTGTAATAAAAACACAACCAATGAATAATTGTCAAATAAATATATGTAAAGACCGCAACAAAAAGAGCATATAAACAGTTGAATGCTTTCATCCCTCCAAGTATGGGACTTCATCAGAACTGTTAAATTAATTAAGTTAAACCTTTTTATAATTTAATATTTAACTGCTCATGTGATGCAAAATTAAGTATTAAAGAACGAGACTCTAAAACATCACTCTAGTCCTGCATGTAGTATACATAATAAAACGCGTTCATTTTAAACAGTTTCCCTTGTACCTCCTCTTGGAGATTTGGGGACAATTTCCACAATACTGAATAAAAAATTGGTAAAAGGGCAACTAAGTGTGTGTTTATACATGGAATTATTAATGTTACCCTTAGCTATTGTGTGGATGTGTTCATATAGCCTCTTACAGAATTCTCTCTCAGTTTTTCCCAAATAAAAATTATTACATCCAATGCAAATAGCAAGGTAAACTAACCCTTTAGTGGCACAGTTGCCATCATCCAAAACAACCTCAAAAGGGGATGATCCCAAAGTAACTTTAGACTGTTCTAAAATGTATCTGTACTGGTTACATGCACCACATTGCCTAGTGCCCCTCCTATTATAGTTAGAAAAGTGTGCTTTTGGGGTGTTTCAGTAAGTATTTTATATTCCTCCCTGTCTTAAACACAACATTAAGGGTTCACCCAAAATTGTAATGATCTCTGTATCCCCCTAAACACACTCCAATGTTTCACTACAATAGTTTTAATTTCTTTTGAATAAGAACCAAAGAATCAACATGGAGTTGGAAAAGATAGTTGAGCTAGTTGCATTGTTTCAATTAATAAGTGAAATATCTGAGACTTCCGACCCTAACAAGGGTTTGTATTTGGTACCCTATCCTCTCAATATTTCGTCACTAATTTTTGACAATAATTCCAATGAGTGCATCCTTCCCTGAAACATATTTGTCACAATATTGACTTATGACCTGAAGTTTGTAATGCTGGAGCACATTCTAGCTACTCTAATGAGTTGCCCCATACAAATGTTTTTCTTCATAAACCAAGGGTGGCAACTATTATAATCTAAGTATCTAAGTAACTGTTCAAAAATGTAGGTTTTCTAAAGGTTTTTGAACCCAAACATCCATTTTTTTATGTCTTTAAAATTTCTCGCATCCAAATAATCTATTTGGTCAACACAATAAACATGTGTAAAACTGAGGAAGGGGGGTTGTTATTGATGTGAAGTAAAAATTCCGCTGAGTGACCCCTGATCATTCCATAGTATAAAAATATCATCCAAAAAGTGTAGGTATGTGTACTAGCAATCTTTAAACCTAGAATTTAAAACATAGATCTTTTTCCAGCTGTACATCACTGGATTCATATATACAGGGACAAAACTCACTCTCATGATGACTCCTTTCACCTGACAAAAAAACTCCCCTTCAAAAGAAATAACATTATTATGTAAAATTATTTCCATCCCTCCCATAATAAAATTATTAAGTGTGTTATCTAAATTTGAAAGCTCAAGAAAGGCTGCATGGAATAACTCTCACCCATCCCTTTGGAGAATGGAGGTAAAGAGATTCACCACTGAAAAACTGCAATATGTACTGAAACAGCTATTTTTAATTTTACATAAAAAATCCCTGGAATCCTTAAATATGTCTTCCACTGTGCTCAAAGATTTCTGTAAAACACGGTCAATAAACACACTAAGGGGGTAAGTCATAGAGGTATGATCTGCCACTAATAAATGATAAGGGGAGGTATTTATATTTTTATAAATCTTAGGCATGCCAAATGCTACTGGAATGACAGGATGTTTATTGACCAGGAACTAGTAAAGATCCTCTATGATCTCCTCATGTAATAGAGAGCCTTCCAAAAATAATTCTGTTTTGTGTGCTACATTGATTCTTCTCCTGGACACTTTCATATCTCTCAGTATTATGGAGAAGATTAAATATCTGTCCAATATAATCCATTTTGTCTACTATCACAATTTCCTCAACCCTTATCTGGCTTCATGATCCTAAGTGAAGAATCATTCCTGAGGTCATTCCTAAGGTTTCTTTCTTCCTTAGTTAAATTGAAACATCTCTTCCTCTGAGATTTAAAAAAAAAATATGTAATTCATTGCTACAATTGTTTTCAAAGGTAGTTACAGTGGGGTGGAATGTGCTTTTTTTCTTTAATGAACCAGACATACCAGGAACATCCTCAGACCTTGCACCTTCCGCTTTAAACATAACCTGAAAATTCAATTTCCTAGTACAGAGTTTTAATTAGATAAGAATGTCTGCTGTATCAACTTTCCTTGAGGGTACAAACTTAAACCTTTTCTTAAAAAGTGAAAAAAAGTCTTATCAATCTTCAAATCTGTATAGTTAAAAATGTTTAAACTCTGATAGCTTAAAACTCTACCCTCATGTGTTAATACTATAATATCCATGGATGTTGTATTACTTGAATTCCCTACCTGTTCTGGTTTGTCTTTTTCCATTTCCTCCCTCTCCCCCTGTTCCTCTGTCCCTCTGGGGATTGGGGGCAAAATTAAAAAAGAATCCTGTCTATGGTTACCAATACATTCTGATCTTCTGATAGGGGGTAAATTACTGTCAGAATCATTATTAGTAACATTTCCCGTATGATTCTTGTGGTTGGAATGGGCACTGTGATCAAAATAAAAGATTTCAGTCTGCTCCTCCCTACCTCCTCTCGTATTGTAATTATCAAACTTGTCAAAGTTCAGATGTTCATTCAAGTGAGGTGCAAAACAGGCAGCCCCCTTTCAAGACTTAAGCAGACGCTTTATGTTGGGTATACTCAATTTTATCTCTTTCTAACTTCTGTTTTCTAAACAAATAATTTTTCCATGTTTTCAATTTTATCAGACATGCTCATATTCCCAGACATTACTTTCAAATAGGAGGTAACTTGTAATGTCATGATTGACAGAAGTAAGTTGTTCCAATAGTTTTTTAATTCTGTTATTGTTTAATTTAATAATGAATTGCATCAATTTGATGCATGTCTATCAAAAAATTCCAGCAAGTCAGAATATTCGGAATAGTCAAGTGCTAGCCCATTAGAAATTTGTACAGTCTGAGTCCCTTAGGAACTCTCTTGACACTGATACTTTCAGTTAAATACAAGTTATCTATCTGAAGGCTATGTACCTTGTCCATCTTTGATTCAAAGTCATTCAGCATGGTTTGAAAGCTCCATTGTGGTTTTACAGCTTCCCTGATGGCTGAGAACAATTATTTGTGTAACCATTGTTGGAGGTGTTCATTTTTGTCATTAATAAACTACCTAGGCAACCCAAACCCTTGTCTTCCACTTAAAACCTCTTCCCGTTGTCAAGTCGTTAGTTTTGGGCTATCTCGGGCAGCACAGCCTCTCAGAATAATGTCATCAGCAAGGGGATGGGTAGAATGAGTTGAGCTGGTAATAGAAGAAGGCAGCCCATATTTCTCTATAATGTAGTTAAATTTGAGACTTGCTGGGTCAGGAGGGTGACAGGCTGAGTCAGGTCACCCTTGGAACAGTCCAACTTTGAATCAGCAACTCTGCAGAATCGGAGCAGCAGCACAACCCAATGGTGCAGAACACGGTCCAGCTGGCCAGTCTATTTCCAATATAACCATTCCAGGAAACCAAACCAGTATACACTATAACGCTGTAATCAAAAAACTGATAAAACCACCACAGCATGTGACCGTGCAGCCAATTTAATATACAAGTAAACACAATGAAGGTCACTTAGTATCAACCAGGCACTCGAGTTGCAGTAAAACATCCAGTTCCAGTAAAAATGAACCAGTTACTGTAATAAAAACATGAATAATTACCAAATAAATGGTTGTTTTGGTTTGAAAATCTTTAGAAAAACCTATGTTTTCGAACAGTCAGTTACCTAGAGTATAATACTTGTTACCCTTGGTTTATGAAGAAAAACATTTTTAAGGGGCAACTCATTAAGAGTAGCTAGAATATGCTTTAAAGTCATGACTTCAGTTCAGAAGTCAATGTTTTGACAAATATGTTTCAGGAAAGGGGGTGCCCATCGGAATTATTGTCAAAAATTAGTGACAAAAGATCAAGAGCATAGGGTACCAATATAAACCCTTGTTAGGGCCAGAAGTCTCAGATAATTCACTTAAGTGAAACAACATAACTAGCTCAAATGCCTTTTTCAACTCAGTGGTGAGTCCTTTTGGATCCTCTTCCAAAGAAAAATATTGTAGTAAAAAATTAAAGTGTGTTTAGGGGGATATAGAGATTGTTACGATTTTGGGTAAAACCCCTGATTTTGTGTTTAAGATGGGTAGGAATATAAAAGACTTACTGGAACACCCCAGAACACACTTTTCTAACTATAATAAGAGGGACAGCAGGGGGTGTGCCATATGTAACCATAGCAGATATATTTTAGAACAGTCTAAAGTTACTTTGGGATCACCCCATTTTGAGATTGTTTTAGGTGATGGTAATTTTGTTACTAAAAGGTTAATTTACCTTGCTATTTACATTGGATGTAATAATTTTTATGTGGAAAAACTGAGAGACAATTCCGTAAGAGGATTTATGAACACATTCATGCAATAGCTAGGGTTAACATTAATAATTACCTGTATAAACACACTTAGTTGTCCTTCTTTTACCAAACTTCTATTCAGTATCCTGGAAATTGTCCCCAAATCTCCAAGAAGAGATGCAAGGAAAACTGAAATTGAGAAAAAGGGATTAATCTGGCAGCTTAGATTAAATGGGGCATCAAAACCAGGGCTAAAGGAGTACACTTCAATAATAACCTATTTTAAAAACCAGAGCAGCTGATTTATAATTCATTAAGCAAACTAAGTGTTTTTTTTTTCACTACATTTTTAATGCATATATTTTTTAGATGAGTGACACAAATATCGATATACTTTTTTATGAATGTTTTTACAATGAACGTTTTTTATTATGTATGCTACGCACAAGACTAGAATGAAGTTTTAGAGTCTGGTTCTTTAATACATTATTTTGGATCACATGACCATTTAAATAAATTATAAAAAGTTTTGCTTAATTAATTTAATGATTCTGATTAAGTCCCATGCTTGGAGGAATGAAAGCACTCAACTGTTTATATACTGTTTTTGTTGTGGCTCTTAAATACATTTATTTGGCAATTATTCATTGGCCGTGTGTTCATAACAGTGACTGATTCATTTTTAATGCAGCTGTATTGCCTGGTTGACACTACGTGAGACTTTAGTGTGTTTACTTGTGTTTTAAATTCTCTCCACAGTCACACGCTGTGGGTGTTCTTAGTGAATTATTGAGTACAGAAACTGCCGCTGTATTCCTAAAAGTTACCCATCTGATATATTAAGTATTGCTTTAATTATATGAAGGGTAACTCGAGCAAAACCATATATTGTTGGATTAGAGCCTCCCTAGCATTTAATGAACTGGGAGGGGTTTGTCACTACAGTCAAGTGGATTTCAAGCTTAAACTCGGTGTAAAATGCTGTCATAGGAGAGGAGAATAGAAAAGTTGGAATCAGAACTCAAAACAGAAATTTGTTTTAAAGGCAGAGGTGTAAACAGGATTTAACAACTGCCTATGAGTCTCGGAAGTCTTTAAGAAAAGAGGCAAGAGAGAAAAATGCCCTCTCCTATAGCCTCTTGTTGTCCATCCTCAAGTACATTTTCTTCCCTCTCCCATTCTTTTTACTGTTTACTCTTGACAGTCCATCCAAACGTGTCTTTTTTTTTTTTTTTTTTTTGCATAGCCTGCATTTAGCCACACACCAAAAGTCCAACAAAAAAAAAACATAATTTAGTCTCACCAGCATATCTTATAGGCTCATATGTGAAGACTAGGTTAACTGCCCTGAAGGGTCATTTTAAGCCTAGCCACTAACTTGATGTCAGAATCAAACCTTGTGTCTATAAGCTGAAGATCATAGCCATTATGCCAAACCCACCCTGGCAATGAAAATAACATTTGCTAAGTGTTTTACAAGGTTTTTTTTACATTTCAAATCAACTTCTATCTAACACCCTCCACTCCATAATTTTTTCTCATCTCTAACTTTCACAATGTTATTAATAGTTCACAGAAATCCTATGAACAGACTCCCAACTAATATGTGTGAATTTCGACTAGCTTCTGAAATATCGTAAACTGGTTACAAAAGATTTCAAGAGTTCATGCCATCTCCTATAAAATTTATTCTGTTCACTGTGACCTAAAAAATCCACTTTTTAAGTCCCAGAAACTAATAAATGCAACCACTATAAAGATTAATTTGGACATTTGTTTGAACTGTGTGGATATACTATGGTTTTCTTAGAACATCACAATGCAGTCACTGGAAATCACAATGTAATTTTACTGATTAGTGTAGGAAGGAATGAGTTATTAATGGCAACTTAGTGGCCTTGTCTATACTATAAAACCTTAGTAAACTAACATATTCAATGGTGCTGGAGATGTTTAATAGTAAAAGACATGTCCAATGTCCATTAAAATAAGAATAGTCCAACAGTCAGAAAACCATCCAGTGCCAAAGCAAAGTAATGCTGCAAAACCACTTTTATCCAGAAAGAATCATGGGCTTCATTAGAAAAAAATAATACAGTCCAAAGGAACAAATGTGGGACTAAGCAGTAAGCAAAAGTTAGGAAAACAAACTTGGAAGGCCTTGTAAAAGTTCAAGAAATAGGTGAATAAATCAATTTGAAACTTTCCTTGAGAATGTAAAGCTGCAACCCTCTTTCAGAAAATAAAAGTGCCTTTAAATAAATGGAGAAATAACTTGAACTTCTTAAACATGATTTTTTTTAAACATGAATATTTTTTTAATTCTGTTGAACGGAAGAATAAAAATAATCAAATTAAAAAAATAAATAAATATGAAGAATAAATTCGGGAGCAAATGCCTATGAATGCAAAGGTTCCCTGCATTAATGAGTCCTAATGGACCCCGAAACATGCCATCACTCAGTCCAAATTCAACTGCCATCCTAGTGAACTTCTAGCAATAGGAGCATTGTACACCAGTAAGTATGTCTGACAAGTCCATACATGTTCTTGATATCATCAGCACTCTCTCACTGGCTGAGTAAGGCTGATAGACAAGAAGAAAAAGAGGTAGGAGATTTCTAATATAGCAAGGCTGAGGTTATGAATGACTCATTACCTTAATATCAGTATCATGAAGATAGAGGTGGATGACATTGGCAACAAGTGGCATCTTTGCAGAAGACAAGTGGCATGTTTCTGATAAGAGATTGTATTGCCTAATGAGCTGTATTTGAAATAATTCACTACACACTACAGAAATTATTTATTAACAAGCTTTATTTCTACTCTCTACTTTTAAACAGAAAGTCTACTTTAATAGCGTATTTCAGCTAACAAAACTAGTGGCACAAAACAGTAACTAAATAGAATTAATAGTTTAAGACAGCACTTTAGCCATGCAGTTCAACAATTCTTTAAAGCATAAGAATAGAAAAGTTTAATACATCACTGGTTGGCACTTCGTAACAGCCGTCTCGTTGACTGGGGAGCCCAAAACAGTCTGGTATCTGACTGGAGATTCCAACCGGGAACAGGCCTGGGCAATGCGTCCATTCTACAGAGAACTCCAAACCAGACCGCTGTGAGACCCCATCTTTTATAGGCTGCTTGTTTACTCAAAAGTCAAACATGTCCTATAACTAGAATGTTCCCTTCTCACAGGAAAAGTACAAACTACGTGACAGCAAGCAGGGGTGGTGGCCAGTCACCCACAGATGCTTCAGTAAGCCTGCCAAGTTCCCGTGATCACACTCCCTAAAATATATGTAAACAACAGAATATTCTATGAAACTAGCAAACATATAAACAACTAAAATATGTAAGCAACAGAATGTTCTATCAAACTAGCAAAGGTGTGGAGGCAAGATATCAAGCCGAGCCATGACAACAACAACTTGTATTGCCAAGTTATGATGACTCAGCCTAACATCTCGTACTGCCAAGCTCCTTCTGACCTCTTCCCTAAACACATAGAAAAGTGTAGAAAAGTAAAATGTTAAGCTAAATATTAACCCATTAATAGCTGAGTGTCAGAAATCAGGCCTACACAGTCAATAGTCAATTAGCTTACACATAGTCAATAGTCAATTTAGCCATATTTGTATTACAGAGGTGCCAGCAGGTAAGCTGAATGTGTTCAGGAACCACTGAAAGTATATGGGGTAAGATATAAGGTAGTCCAAGGTAAAAAAAAAACTACAATGGGATGAAACAAGCCCATGAGTAATTTGTCATCACATTCTGCTGTAATAATATATTTTATATGATTAGTATTACTCAGATAGAAGTACAGTCAGTTTATTATCATTGTCTTGCAGTTCTTGAGTGACCATACCATACTGCAGAAGTGAGCTATAGAGAAAATGAGTGTTACGGTAACATGTCCCATCACAGACTCAGTTTTAGTAGAACTGAGTTTCAAATGACCACATTTCAAAGAGTAGAAAATGTCATCTAAGCCGTGCCATCTACAAAAATACTGGTGGTCACCATATGTGGCTGTATGGCACAAAGCATAAGTGCACTGACTTTAGAGATAGAACACAACTGTTCCTGTGTTGAAATCCACATACATTTTCCCTGTGTTGGTGGCAAAGGGGGATAAGAAGTACAACTGAGTGTGTGTTATTGCATTGAGTAGGCTGAATTCAGGATTGTTTGCTGTCAGACAGAGTTAATAAGCCCTGAAAGAACAAGGGATCTAAATGAGCATCATTCACAAAGGACTAAAATCTTGAACTGCTTCCTCTAATGGCCACTTCAAGTGGTCCTCTTGACATTCTAAGTAAGAGAAGAGCCAGGCTGAAGCTCCACAAGCCCTACATTGAACCAGTAACAGCTGATATTAATTCCAGAGCTTCCCTGCAGGTGTCCTAAACTATAAAAGATGAAAGATACAAAGCACAGTGGCAGAAACACCTCAGTGGTCACATAGATTTTCTATTATGACCACATTGGTCACAGTGTCAAAAGGTGAAGGGAGATCAACTACAATTAGCAGAAAGAATGGCCACAGATCTCCCATTAAGGGGGACATCATTCAGCACCTTAAAGAGGGCAGTTTCACTGCTATGATGGCATCTAAACTCAGAATCTACCATGCTAGGATTATAAGTAGATGTAAATTACCCTGTTAGGAGCATTACCTATAAAGGGCTTGTTAGAGGTGGAACAGTAATTTTTTTAGAGCATCGAATATCCAAAATCGTGTTTGAGAAAAGCTGTAATTTAGACATCTTGCAAAGAAGATGGAACGACAAAGTTCTTAGAAAATAAAAATAATTTATAGAATCACTGGGTCTACAGCATCCAGACAAGATAGTAATAACTAAGATAATGTTGGATCTTGTTTATAGTTAGTAGCATATATATATATATATATATATATATATATATATATATGTGTGTATATATATATATATATATATATATATATATATATATATATATATATATATATATATATATATATATTTTTTTTTCCCCCTATAATTAACTTCAAGATCTCACTTTAATCAATATACAGAAATCAATCCAAAGTGTGAACAGTAACACGAGAAGCTCAAAAAACACTGCTGTCAAAGGAATTCACCAAGCTTAATGTGAATAATTTTACCACCACACACACACACACACACACACACACACACACACACACACACACACACACACACACACACACACACACCAAATAAATAAATACCCTCCAATCAGAGGGAAAAAAAGCTTTCTGGATATCTGTACATGCTAAAATACACAGACTAGCCAGAATCTGGAATAACATGAATGATCAGTTTGAGGCAGATTAGATCTCGCTAGATGAAACCATTCCTTTCTTGGAAAAAATCACACAGTGACAAACTGAATACTGGTGATACACTTTAGGTTTGTTATGTCCACATTCTTTCACATTCATAATATTGTTTAACAAGTTGTTCTTTGGCTGTGAAACTCATAACTCTACCCCAACATTCCCAGGGGCTAGCTGAGCTTTATCTTATTCAGACTGGAAAAAGGTTATGGAGATTAGTAGGAATGGCTGTGGTATACCATACAACCATCTGTGCTGGATCATCAACAACATATACTCCTATGAGTTACTCCAGTAAGGCATAAAGTATATAACACCTAGCTGTAGCATTTCAAAAAACCCTAAACTGCACCAACTCAGTACCATGGGATCACAAGAACAGCTGGCTCAACCAGCACCCTGTGCCAGTACCGCAAACCATTCTAGTAATCAGCTTATTACACTTAGATCTATGCCCCCCTGAGCTTCTATTAAAAAGCAAAACATAAAAAACATAAAAAAAATTAAAAAAACATTGATAGCTATTACATATAGATCCAAGGCCACCACAAAAAAAAAAACAATAGCCATCCATTCTACTAGCACATACAAGGTGGCTGGATGCACAACATGCCCCCCACCACAGCCATTCAGGTCCCATTTCTGTGCCCTGCCTCCTGCCCCTCCTTCCACACATTTTATTAAAAACAAATCATCTTATTTTAAATTGTAGTAAACTGCTTGCTACATTTTTACAGTTTATACCCTGCCTGCACAGAGTGCTACTGTGCTCATGGCTTAGTTAAAAAAAGTTTTTCTTCTTTTAAATTGGAGCAAACTGCTTGCTACAGTTTATACCCTGCCTACATAGAGCACTAGAGGTTTAGTTTAAGATTTTTTTTTTTACTTTTAAACTGTAGCAACAATGTAGTTGCTACAGTTTAGACTATACACTGGAATCACTCAAGTTTGACTGCAAATGCAATACCGGCCAAGAGCAATTCAGATTGGCTGATCACTCCCCCCAACATTTTGCTCCAGGAGCAGTTGCCCCCCACCCCAAGCTTTGCTACTGTATGGGATCCAAGTGGGGGGAAGGATGAGACTTAAATAGATAAGGTGATCGTACAGATGAAGAGGCAGGCTTTATCTTCATCTGTTTGACAACAGTGCTCAATGCTTTCTGGAATTCATAAACTCCAATACCCTAGATCAACTTATTTACACCCCCACCAGGGGCAACAATATCCTTGACCTAGTCATTACCAACATGAGTGACCGGTGTTCCACACCTGAAGTCAACTCCTTGTTGGTCCGATCCAACCATAAGCTTATCACCCTTGATATCCACATCCCGCCCCCACCCCCCATTAAAGAAACCACAGTAAAAAAATTCTCCAAAGCCAACTTCATGCTTATGACAGAAGTGGTGAACTTCATGACACCCATGCAGATGGACAATACAGTTACAACTGCTGAATCCTATACAAATGCACTCTATAAGCACTTACATGAGTGCATAGATCGTGCTATGCCAAACAGAACCAAGACGCTATCCTCCAAAAAAAGAAAGCCAACCTGGTGGTCCCCTGCCATAAACAAACTGTACAACAGAAGGAAGAAACTGTTGCAAAAGAGAGTAAAATCCCATGAGTGGAGAAGCTCCCTGGTCAGCCTCAGTAAGAAGCTGAGATCCCTTATAAGATCCTCCAAAGCTTGCTATGAAAAAAAAAATCGCCACTAAATCCAAGGACAACCACAAAGCATTCTATAGCTATGTCAAAAATCTAGATGGCAACACCCAGATCTGCTCTGAGTTGCAGCACAAAGGCACGAAAATTACAGAACCAACTGATATTGCCAACATCCTGGCAGATCGGTTCAGTGCTAACTTTACCCCCCTCTCACCCCCTAAAGGGCCCATATCTATACAGGAAGAATGCAGAGTCCCTGTAATCACAACTATGCAGGTAAAAGATGCACTCTCTAAAGTCTAAAACACAGCATCCATAGGACTGAACAACATCCCAGGCTGCATTTTACATGAACTTCAGAATGAACTGGCTCCCCACTTAAGCACCATGTTCAATAATAGCCTCGCATTAGGCTTTGTGCCCACTGAATGGCACACAGTAACAGTTATCCCACTCCACAAAGGGGGAGCCACCACTGATCCCGGGAACTATTGGCCTATTAGCCTGATGAGCCTGGTCTGCAAGGCCATGGAACGTATCATCATGGAACTCATAAACAAAGACATTGGTAACCTCCAAACTCTGGATCCCACCCATTTTGGGTTTGTGAAAGGCAGATCATGCCTCCTGAGCCTGATCGACTTCTTTGAGGCAGGCACCAAAGCCATGGATGAGGGTAAGGTGGTTCACACAGCCTATCCTGACCTCGCCAAGGCTTTCGACACCATCCCCCATTCTGGAATTATAGCTAAACTCACTAAACTAGGTATAAATCCCTACATCACAAGATGGGTTGCTAACTGGCTCACTGACAGAACCCACACTGTAAAAGTTGTAGACTCCAAATCTGACCTCAAATCAGTGACAAGTGGAGTGCCACAGGGTTCCGTCCTGAGACCTCTCCTGTTTGGTATCTACTTCTCTGAAGTACAGGCTAACACTGAAGGCCTCTGGCTAATGAAGTTCACAGATGACTGCAAACTAGGAGCCATAGTCAAGTCCCCAAATGATGTGGACATCCTACAGAAGGGCCTCACTGAGACAGATGCCTGGTGTCAGAGCCATGGCCTCAAGCTGAATGTCAGAAAGTGCAGTGTTATCCCCTTTGGTAAAAACTCTGTACCCATGAACTACATCATTGGCAGCAATCTACTTAACATTGAATGCATGATAAGAGACCTTGGGACCCAGGTGGACAGTAGTCTCTCCTTTGATAGACACGTCGCCACAGTAGTCAGGAAGTCCTTCTACATGGCACACCTCATCATAAAAGGGTTCTCATCCAGGAAAAAAGAGGTCATCTTGATGAGTGGATGGGAAATAGAAAATACACCCTGGGGATCACTTCTGTGTCTCTGCTCGACAGTGGCAGTGGAAAATAACTTTCTTGGGTGGTGTAAGCCATGGAGCCTTGCTGGCTAGGCATACATAAGCCCTTGGGCTGATAGACTAGTACCTACCTATGAACTTATGACACTTGTTTAGAAAACCACGCACAGAGTATGATCTATATTATTCACCGAAGAGGAAATTATTGGAATAGAGCTTGGTTCCTACATAACATGAGGAAGCATATGACAAATTTATAGGAGACATAGGTGACCTGCATGTTCAAGTCACGCAAAACTAATTATTTGAACAGATCTTGGTCCCTACATAACATGAGGAAGCATTCTGACAAGTTTATAGGACACATTGGTAATCTGCATGTTCAAGTCACTCAGAATTAAGCATTTAGTGTATCTCACCAATGAGTTGACACAGAAATTTGCACAATCTTGGTGGAAAATTCCACACCTCATATTGGGCATATCTGAATGGAAAGATGAAAACAGAAAGAAAACAACAGGAGTATCAGAGTAGTGCTTGAACTGAATTCATCCCTAAGTCTTGGTGAGTACCTTAACATGGTTGACACTGTTTTTATAAAATTTCACCAAAATGATACAGATATGTAGACTGTATTTTATATAGAATGTATCATGGTGAAAGGTAGGTTAAAAAATGAAAAAGAAGTTGGGGTGCACAAATCCCAATATAAAAACTCTGAGTGTACACACTGATGCCAGGATTGGAAAAAAAGGCAATATAGAATCCTACCACATGGCTATTCCAGGCTCAGGAGAAGGATGCCACTCCTCATGTTGCAGATAGAAGTTGTTACAGTGATTGATGTCCATTACCAGATGTGCCACAGCAAAGACCGCCATGACTCTGCTAGCACACTCTCCTGGATGTGGACGCTTCCACAATAGATGTAGCAGTGGAAGTTCTACCACTGGATGGGCATGGTATATCATCCATGGCCAGGATGGGCATCCTCTGTAGATGTCCTGTTAGCACAGCTGCATGGACAGCACTTCATGCATGGTTGGTGATCTTGAGAGGACAGAGATCATTTCAATAGGTAATTTAGCTTATTAATCACTCATATAAGACATGCCCTATTGGAGGTCATATTACAGGTTATAAAACTTTAGCCATGTCCTAACTTCAACATCACTATAACTCATGTAACTATAACTAGGTGGAATATTTCAAGATATATGCGTGTGTGTGTGTGTGTGTGTGTGTGTGTGTGTGTGTGTGTGTGTGTGTCTGAAAAGTCAAACGATGGAAAACAACTAAAATCTACTTCCCTTGTAATCCTTATGTGGGGGGGGGGCTGCTCCATCCACCACCCGTCATATTATGTGCACCAACTCTGAGATCGCATTACAGTGGTACATTCTCTGATCCCCACTTTACTGCTATCTCCATTCAAAAGCTTAGACATTTCGGAAAGTCAGTCATATGGTCTCGACCATATGAAGCTTGACTTTCCATTGAGTCGAACTTCTGAATGGGACCCATATATATAGAGAGATAGACGAATAAATAGATATGTGCGTGCTTGTGTGTGTATATATACCTATATATACCTATATCTACAGACACATCTCTCTCTCTCTATATATATATATATATATATATATATATATATATATACATACATAGTTTATAACAATCAAATGTTAATACTGCACTATCAGCACTGTGTACTACATAAACAATCATAATTTTTCCACATTAAGCAAGACTGAAAACATGATTAAAATATTTCAGTAATCAAAATAACCTGTAATATGCAAGACATACATATTCCTATATAACTACAGCTCATACTACAGTAGAAAAGTATACTAATATAAGCACATTATTAATTCACTACCTCTTAATGATAATTTCTGAGAAATTCACCAGTGATTAATTTAGGTATAAAACAATCAGGGACAAATTACAACCTATCCATGGAAAATGAGACAAAATGTCAAGACTAGATGATAATTAAGTGCATAAAGTTAGTTTATGGGACTGAACTCTGCAGCCAAAGGTGACATTGGAGCTTAGTAACAATGTATCTGCTTGTCAACTTCAAAGTTTAGGGTTCAGTGCTGACATCAAATCATTCCTAGAGAAACATCTGGATTTAATCCCCGTAACATAGTGTGGTGATGATACCAGTATAGAGACTGGGAAATATGAAAATTAGTCATAATTTAATGTTAAAATGGAAGCCAGTGACTTATTGAGGAGTGGATCTGACATCTGGTGGGAAGTATTTGTATAAGGGAAACTGCAGGTTAGTGAAGAATGGGGAATTGTCTCCTTATCAAGACATACCTGTTGGCAAGGAAATTGTTTTTTTTTTTTTTTTTTTATATATGCACCTACACCTTTCTAAAACAGCAATAACAGCAAAAAGATATTGGGACAAGGATCCAAAGATTGGAGTACATACCTTCTGAAGGATTGACAAACTAACATCAGAGCATGGAAGTCTGCACTGAGACTGAGAAACGAGACAAAGTTATGGTAACAGACAATGACTTATACAAAGCAAAGACTGTGAAAAAATTTATTTTCTTCTTATCCAAAAATTAGAAGTCTAGTTTAAAACTGTCAGCACCTATATTTTTCAGTCCATTGCCATCAGAGCTAAGAATTTCTTTTTTCAGGGCTGAAAGACTAAATTGTTTGCTATTATATTTGTTATGTAATTATATATACTTTACTTCAGGGCAAACATTGTTCTGTTTCGCACAACAGATGACTTACTTCTGTTTGAACTGTGAGATACCTGCTATCTAAATACCTTACCCATGTTTGCACAAGTCTTCTGTGAGTTCTCCAGTTTCCTCCCACATGCATGAAACGTGTTGGTTGAGTGAATATTCTAAATTGCTCATGTACATGCTTTTTCCATGTGGTTGAAAATTGTCTGAGAAACAGCAGTTCACTTAACCTGTTAACAAATAAATAATTAAATTAACCTTAAAATTAATACCACCTTGCTAATGTTCAGTATTTGCATAAAACAGTGATACATAATACTATTATATTATAAGAAAGGTGAATTTAACATGAAAAGCTAACTTTTACTATAGGAAAAAAGAAAATATACTTCTGCCATCTAGTCCAGTAAAAACTCTTGAGGTCTCGGTCCTGCCAAAGAGTCCCCACTGAGTTACAAAGGCTGTAAATGAAATGTACAGTCTACAGAATTAAAATGGCAGCTGAAAGCTAAAAAAAGCTTCAACCAGTAAGTCAAGTCACTGAATACAGATGTCAGTAGTACTGGGATAGCATCTATTAACCCGGGTATAACAAAGAGCCACACGGCCCTTTTAGAATTAGTCCAGGATCACTCAATAAAGTGAGTTGTGCCAAATCACACAACAAGCAAGTAGATAGAGGCTGAAGGCCTAATTCCCTGGTCAACAGGAAGCAAATCAACACCTCACTCCTGTGCACTGTCTGACAGAGCAGATATCATGCACGCTGAAACCGGTATGCCAATGTAAACCAATTAAGAAAGACTGAGAACAATATTAAAAGGGAGACATGCCCATTACAGAGAATGATTTATAGTAACAAGTGTACTGAATGCTATTTACAACTGCAGAGCACTATAATTCAAATATTAGCTAATGCTTAACATAAATCAAAAACCCTGCAGTAGTTAAAAGATCTTCAGAACAACAGAGGTTAAATACAGAAATACAACAGTCTGAATGTAAAGAGGATTTAGTACATCCTCACTCTTTCATAGGTAAATACTAGGCAGACTATTATGTGCCTAGGCAATAACCAGGCAGTGACCAAAGGTGAGAATCAAACCTTATAACCTATGTCTGTGAGGTAAACACCTTAACAATAATGCCACCTCCACCCCTAAAACACACTTCCACCTCATCAGCTCTAATGCACCATAATAATCTGAAAATCAGAGCTTCATCTACCAAAGGTTTATAAAGACTAGGCTATCAATCAGCAGACTATTATAAATCTAGGCAATATACAGACATCAGAATCAAACCATGTACATTGCATCTGTAAGGTTAAGACCTTAGCTTCTAGACCAGCCCTTCTAATGTTACCAGCTGTTTCCTGCTCCCATTCCTTAACCTTTCACACACAAATTCATGATGCCAATCTGAGCTGCTGCTCACCTGCCCCTCCCTAAAAACATTACATTTTGTCAGCTAAACCAATCATATAGCAAGGATGTCCCTGTCAGACTTGGAACACGAGAGTACTACCCTTTCAAATTGCAGGTGTGCTCTTCCAGAACTATGGGCAATGTAAATGGTAAAAAGGAGATCTAATCCTAATAAAAGTAAAATTAAAGAGACAAGCAAAATGACTACAGCAACTTGTTTGGCACCTTACCTCTCAACTGTCAGGAATTTTGCAGAATGTTCAGATTTCTGCCTCATATTTTTGGTCTCTTGATCATAAAATTTGTGGTTTTAAGTCACTAAATGACAGAATTTTTTTTTTTTTTCAAATAACTTTTTTATTTATTTCACATCAAGAGTAAATGAACATTACATGAAGATATGAATATGCAGGTAGGCCTAATACAATCTAGAATGTATAAAACAATCAAAAATATATGCAATATTTACAAAAACTAGAGTGCTACCATTTAGAGAAATGAAATAAGAAAAGAACATTGAGGTTCTAAAGGATATCAGTGGATCTCCTAGATAATCTTAAAGTGAAAATCTATACCAAAATCCGAGACAGAATCCATGAACTCGATTAACTGTAGAGAATAAGGTCGAGTAGATTCTTCCAAACTTTTCCAAAGAAAGCTTTTTTCCTAGGTCTTTTTATGATAAGCTTTTGTGCTGAAATATATGTAAAAGCTATCTTTTTGAAGTTATTCCAACAGAGTTTGGTACGATCCAGCCAGTTTTTAGTGATATATAATTTAATCAGGGAGCATAAAATGACTAGTATGTGCAGGTCTAATTTAGATATTTTAACAGTGGATATATGAAGGATCGCTAACTCCCAAGAGAGAGTAGATTTGTGGTATCCCATTTTCTCGAGGCGAACTTTCAATGAAGTCCAAAGTTTGTGGGAATATTTGCAGGACCAGAGAATGTGTATAAGGTCAGCATTTGGAAAGGGACAACACGTATAGGAGGGAGTATTTCTGGGGTCAAACATATTAAGCACAGATGGTGTATAATATGAGTTATTATTAACCATTAATTGTGTGTAAATGAGTTTCTTAAAAGGGGATAATTCTAAAGTAGTTTTTATAGCAGATAGTTTTTGTTCCTCTGTGAAAGGGGTTCCATGGTTGTCCCAGTAGCTGGAGAAGAGGCAAACCGAGTTATGCATTATAGAATTCAATAGGTTGTAGGATTTGGAGAGCATTTTCTCTGAGCTCAAAATCGCTTGTATAATCTCCAAGAGTTTGGTAAAGTCCTGACTATTGACCGAAATATAAGCAAATTTTGATGATATTAATTCTCTTAGCTGACGTAGAATAACCGTGTATTTATTATTGACTTTGAGAACTAAACATAGGGCAGGGAGTGTTATGTCTTTATATTTGAGAATGTCCCATATTACGACATCCTTAATGAGAGAAAAGTCCAAGAGATTAATCACTGAATTATTGATCTTAATATTGGGATTTAGATGAAGAGGTTGAAGTAAAGAGAAGACTTTGTCAAAGTTGATGGATTTTAACAAAGTCTGGAATAGCCTAATTTTATGTTTTAAAGTGCTGGAAAGTTTGGAATTGTTGAGAGCTTCTGGTGAAAGAAAGGGGAGAGCTTTGGGATTAATTTTATTTGCCTGAATATAGTGATACCATATTTTCATCCAAGAAGGGGAAAAATTATAGTCTCTCTGAGTTAGTTTGGAAATGGACAATATTCTATTGGCACAAATAATTGTATAGTAAAGTTGAAAATTTGGGAAACCCAGACCACCCTTATTTTTTGGGTAAATTAGTTTAGAGTACGATATCCTCACTGACTTAGGAAACCAGATGAATTTGGCTAATTCTTTATTAATCTTAGAAAAGATAGTCTTGGATATCATAAGGTTTGAAGCACTAAATTGGTATAGGAGTCTGGGTAAGATGTTCATCTTCACTATCGCGGCTTTGGATAGAAGAGATAGGTTAATTAATTCCCATCTATGAAGGTCTTGTAGAATTTTCGACCACGTTCTGAATAGGTTATTTTGGAGCATAGAAGTTTGGTTGTGATCAAAGTGTATACCGAGATAGGTAATATTGAAGGTAGTCTGAAACGGAGAGTCCGGAAAGTAATGAGATTTATGACCTACAGGATTAATAGGAAAGATATGTGATTTCTTATGATTCATTTGGTATCCTGAAGCTTTTGAGAAATCATTAATAGTATTAATGATTTTACCTAGGTCAGTATTGGGATATTGAAAATACAAATTGAGGTCATCTGCAAAGGCAGAAAACATTATATTAGTATTCAGGACTTTAGGGATTGAGTGAAAAGAATTTTGAGCTATATAAAGAAAGAAGGGTTCAATGAAGACGTTGAAAAGAAAGGGGGATAGTGGGCAACCTTGTCTTGTACCATTCGTAATCCTAATTGGTTTAGATAAGTTTTTGTTTATGTAGAGATAAGTGTATGAGTTTTTATACAGAATTTTAATCATATCAGAGAAAGCGTCGGGAATATTAAAGTGCAACAGAGTTAAAAGCAGAAAGTCCCAATTGACTCTGTCAAAGGCTTTAGAAGCATCAAGGGTTAATGCATATATTGGGTTTTTATCTTTCTTTGTAAATTGAATTAAAGAGTCAAGGGTTAGGGTATTATCCCAAGTGTGTCTATGAGACATAAAACCAGCTTGATCAGGAGAAATTAAAGAGGGAATAATTTTCTTAAGTCTACTTGCCAGGATAGACGAAAGGATTTTTAAATCCACATTTATTAAGGCAATAGGTCTATAGTTGTGGGGATCGGCTTTATCTTGTTTATTTTTCAAAATCAGTATGGTTTTCGAGGTGTTCCAATGTAGATCCGAGATTCCATGTTTTATAATGAAGTTGAATACCTTTAGAAGAGAGGGAGAGATTATTGGATTGAAGGCTCTGAAGAAATCCGGGGTAAACCCATCCGGGCCAGGAGATTTTCCTAGTTTAAGATTGGTAATAGCATCTTGGATTTCTTGAAGAGTCAGCAGAGCAGAAAGCATGGATCTTTGAGATTCATTCGGGGAGGGAAAATTTATAGAGTCCAAGAAGTTCTTCATATGTAAGTTAGGAGATGGGTCAGCCTTCCTGCAATATATATCTGAGTACAAGGAAAAAAAATAACTGAATTATTTCCGAATCAGATTTATAAATTTTGTTCTGGTATTGTAAGATAGAAATCCTAGGAGTACATTGATTATTTTTTATGATTCTTGCAAGAGTTTTGGAAGGAATTTGCACCCACTCTGAATATGTAGCAACAAGTTTTTGATCAAGCAAGGAAAGATTTTGTTGATGAAGTTCCAATAGCTCTTTTTGAGTACTACTAATTACTTTATCTAGGCTAAGGTCTGGTCTTAATCTTTGTTTCCTTTCTAAGTCCAAAATTAGTCTCCTTAGTTTTGTAAAGTTTTTTGTAATAGGAGGCTTGCTAATCAGCATACCTCTCCATTTGGTTTTACAAGCCGACCATTGGATATCTAGAGGAATTTGAGAAAAATCAAGATTGGAGTCAAAGTCTGCTAAAATTTCTTTAGTTTCTTGGATTATGTCTTTGTTACAGAGCAAGTTATTATTTAGTGTCCAGTTACTGTATGGGAGAGATCGGAAAGGCTTTGACGAATGAAAAATCTTAAGGGAAATTCTTGCATGATCAGAGAAAAACCTAGGTTCTGTAGTGAAGTTTATCCTGAGAAAAGAAAGGGACTCAGAGATTAGGAAAAAGTCTAATCGCGACCAGGTGTTGTAGCATTTAGAATAATATGTGTATATTTTGTCTTTAGTTAAGAGGTCGCTAAATGAAATAGGGTCCATAAGATTGAAATCAGAGATTAGTTCCTCTAGGGCAAGAGAAGCTTGAAAGTTATAGGAGGGAGATTTACTGGTGCGATCAATATTAGGATCTATGACAGCATTCCAATCACTGCCTAAAATAAATTGGTGATCACGGAATGTGCATAAAATGTTATATATCTCTAAGTTGAAGAGTTGTTGCTGCGCACACGGGCCATAGATATTAAGAAAAAGGATTGGTTTACTAGAGCAAGGAAGATGAGAGATAAAATAGCACCATCTGCCATTCTTATCGGAGTTAACTTCTGTGATTACACCCTGAAATTATGTTTTAATTACTATAGCCACTCCCTTAGAATTGGAGCTATCACCTGCGGCAATTATAGATCTTATCCATTTTAGTTTAGAATCTTTCATCCAGTCATCTTTACGTAAATGTGTTTCTTGTAAGAAACAAATGTTAGCCTGCGATTTGAACAATAAGTGTAATAAAAGAGATTTCTTAGATTTATTTTGTAAGCCTGTTACATTCCATGAATCTATGGACCAAGCCATGTTAGGTAACTGGTATAAATGGATAAATTGAGGAGTGTCTAATCCTTTTTCCGGAACAAGGTATCAGGACCATGTGAGAGGAGAGGGTATAGTGTAAGATTAGTAGTATAAAAATAATGTAGATCCACATCAATCTTTCAATTACTGAACATAAGCTAATGACAGTAAGGGTAGCATAGTACTTCTTCAAATATATCCCGGTGCCTAGCCACCCCAACCCCTTCAGTGAAGAAGCACAACAATAGAAACAAGAAAAGTATAGGTCATTAATAAACAATAAAAGCACACAATAAGAAATTGTCACACACACTGACCTATAAAAGAACAATAAAATAGGTAATAATGCTGTACATATATACATAACAACCAACATCCAAAGATAGATCATGCTAGTACATTATCACCATGCACTAAGAGCCACCAGTAAAAGCAATAAAGTAAAAAGAAAAGAAAATAAGAAATGAATATGTATATGTATGTTCATCATAAGGGTATGTAGAAGCCTTATCAATAATTAAGGTTTATATTATGGGCAACCAAGAGAACTGAGAAACATAATACCAGAGTTATACCAGCTAGGTAAATATAGCTTGTAAGGGGATGATGACCATTTTAGGAAGTGTATCGAGAATAAAATCAACTAATATCAATATCATTCATTAATTACAAGTACCACACATCAAAAAAAATACTACAAACTTGAGTTGTTATAAACACACACAAAAAAAAAAAAAAAGAAAAGAAAAAATGTCTTAAAGAAAATTTAATCATCCCCGATTATGCCAATCTAGCCAAGCTAGACATTGAATGTTTTATAGCGCATCAAAGGAATGTGATACAAAACTCATTACTACAGTAAATGAACAAGTAGCTGACATCTCAGATTCGATAACTAGAGCAAAATGTCTGAGTACTTGCCCTGCTTCATCTTTTGCATTAGCCAACAGTGTATTCGCCCTTAACATAATAGATAGGGCTGCATGACACAATGACTTATCATAGTCGGACATTGTCCAATATTTAGTATTTGCTAGACAAAAAGAGCAGAATAATACCGCTGCAACCACACAGTGTTATACAGTCATAGTTAGTGGAGTTATTGAAGATTCAGTAAGTTGTAATTAAAGTTTAGCATAGTTGCACCTTTGGCAGAGAGAAAGTATCTTTATAACCAGGTTAAAATGCCTTTTCCTACCTGGTAAGTCGCTGATGCTTCAGTGATAGAGAGTACATTTACAAAGCAGCTTGAACTAACCTCAGAGGTTTTCCAAATGCAGGCGAAGCTAAACCAGACAGTAAGCTAGGAGCTGCCAAGCCAGGAGGAGCATGGTAAGGTATTTACACCAGAGGGACTACATTCTGCATGGGAACAACTGGAAGTCGCAGATGAAAAGGGACCCTCTGGACAACCAGAACCAGCTACTAAACAGTTCCCACCTGGCAGCTAAGCAGCTCATACAAAAAAACAAAAAGAAAACACAAGTTAAGATATCAAACAGCAACCGGATCCAAAAGACACAAATGGCCTCTAATGAGTAATCGGAGACATCAGCTTATTCTCCGGTGAGTTGAAGACCATGAAAAAAGTCTTAGCTAAATGACAGAAATTTGTCTTTCAGACTTCATACCATTCAGAAAGTGCATGCCAATGTCAAACTTGTTTTATCAACTTGTTGGGTTTATAAGAGCAATATTTAAAATCTGTCCACAATTTTGTTCTTTTGTCCCTCTGTTATTTTTGCTTTGTCTGGCTTTATTGAGCCTGACTGCTAACCCAGCTCCTATTCAACAAACTTGCCCCCATTTTGTAGTCCACCATTTGATAATTCCAGTTGTGTATTCCTTTATATTTCATGCAGTGAATCATAACTGCCAAATGCTGACTCACTTCATTAGCCACTTGAAACATATTTTGGCTAGCCTTTCACTTTATTTCAATAGAGGTTGCTAAGAGGGTAAATTAGCTGATTCTAATGGATGATTTACGCACAGGTTGACAGCAACCTTACCTTTGACCACCATGTCTCCAGAGTGGTAAGAAGGGCATTTTATATTGCTCATCTCATAAGTAAGGGCATTGCCGCAAGAAAAAAAGAAGTTATAGCCTCCCTGTACTCTTCCCTCATCAGGCCAATAACTGAGTACAACACTCCTTTTGGTATGTACTTTGCTAAGCACCTGCAGCAATTGGAGAAACCACAAAGGTTCCTCACAAGGAAAATTCAAGGTCTTCAGCATCTGTTCAGTGGGTATTGTCTGAAATCACTGTCACTTTATTCTGTTTCATGCAGACTACTCAGAGGTGATTTCTGCCTTGCATATAAGGCAATCTCTGACCCTGTGTTACTAGAAATGCTACATATCTGTAAGTAAAATGGTACATGGGCTACTTGCTCTAAAGACCTTAAGCTGGTATGTGACATTAATAAAACCTGCTGGAGGGACATATTTGTCTCCCAGAGGTTACTACACCTTTGGAAAAGACTCCCATTTCATGTCAAACAGAGCACCTCACTGGCCCTCTTTAAACGCAATGTGGATGATTCAATGAGTGACCGTAAATTCACCCCAGGGGTTCCACCCGTGTCCCTCTTGGACAGGGGCAATAGGTGCTGATTGCGGAAATAAGGGTAAGAACTTGGCTAGACTTGTAAGGGCCCTAGGACCATTAGCCTAGTAACTTCCTATGATCCTATGATCCTAAAATATAGACTATTTGATACAATAATGCAGGTAATTATGAAAAAAATCAAACAATATATGGAAGTTTCCTGTCAGAGGCTTATTTGTGAAACAAAGTAATTACAAAATCACATTGTATTACACATCCTCCAGAGAATCCTAGTATTCTGTGTTACTTCTGAGATGTCTGGCATTAATGAACTGAAAATGAGAGGAGACAGAACTCATCGCTGAGACATTTCAATGATCGTCAGCTCCTGTCCAGCACTCTCCTTCAATCCTTCTCCTGCTAGCTTACCATTTTGGTACCAACCTACTCCTTTTAACTTCATTAACAATTCCAAAGATGATACCTTATCTTGTTCACATTAAGGAATATCAAGCCAACAGGCTAGGCTGATGTTCACTGCCTAGTACCTGATCTCACAACACTATTAGATGGAGTTGATCTCATAGTGGGAAATTCAAGTTAATACTGGTTTAACATACATCTTCTGACCATGAATGTACAACTTTGCCAGAAAAAGAGATCAAAACTGACTAACAAATAAATAACCAAGAAACTCTTGAACCTCCTTTGCAGTTGTATAGCTGGAACATTTCCGTTATGGAAGCCTGAACAATGTGTTATAAGTCATGTGTCATATGAAACACCAAATGTACAGGCACAGAGATTCCTGGATTTTATGAACACAAACTTCCTGGATCAGATTCTCAATACACAGACCAGGGGTGCAAATATACTGGATCTGCTCCTAATTAACATGAGAGAGTGCTATACACCCCCTAGTGTAATGTCTTCTCTTGTAAGGTCAGACCACAAAATGGTATCCTTTGAAGTAAAAGTAAAACCTGGAACAATAGCTAACCCTGGAATAATCAGGAACTACTCTAGGGCTGACTTCCTACTATTAAGTGATAACCTGGCAAAATTTCAAGCCTCCATAAACTCTGATAATACTGTTGCCTATGCAGAACTGTTTAGAGAAAACCTAAACAAGCATGTTAATCACTGCAGAGAGGCAGGTGTACCCACCAGGAAGGAGTAGAACTAACTCAAAAAACAAAATGCCCTGCTAGAATCACAACATCAATAGGCTGTATAACAGAATGAAGAAAATCATGGAAAAAATTAGGAGGTGTAACACGCAGCAGGATAAAAGCACTCTCATCAAACTAAACACACAACTCAGAGATAAAATAAAGTCTACCAAAGCCAAATTTGGTGAAAATTTGGCCTCCTAGACCAAGGACAATCGCAAAGTATTCTTTACCTATGTCTGCGACCTCAAAGGTAATATACAACTGTGTACAGAGCTCTCATTGTAAATGGTGCCACCTATACTGAGCCAGAAGATATAGCAGACCTATTGGCCGACAAGTTCAGCTCCAACTTTACCCCCCCCTGCCCCTCAACCTTCCTTCAGGAAATACAATCAAACAGAACTCCCCCTGCTATCACTAGGGAACAGGTCCTTAATGTTCTCTAAGGCCAAGAACACTGCATCAATGGGCCCAGACAATATCCCAGGATGCCTTCTAAATAGCATGAAACATGACCTATCAGGGCTTCTGGAATTCCTATTTAACTGTAGCCTCCAAACAGGCTTCATGGCTCACAAATGGAAAACAGCAGCAGACATCCCACTGCACAAAACAGGGGCATCTACAGACCCAGGAAACTACTGACCCATATGTCTCATTAGTCTCACATACAAAGCTAGGGAAAGAATTATCATGGAAATGATCAGTAATGATATAGGAAACATCAAGACACTGGACCCAACCCAGTCTGGTTTTGTCAAGGGCAGGTCATGCCTACTTATCCTGGTGGATTTCTTTAAGATGGTAACCAAAGCAATAGACAAAGACAAAATTTTTCACACTACCTACCTTGACCTGGGCAAGGCATTTGACACAATACCTCACTCAGGCATTGTTGACAGACTGAAGAGGTTAGGTATAAACCCTTATGTCACAATGTGGATACCCAACTGGCTCACAGACAGGACCCAGGAAGTTAGAATTGAGGAGTCCACCTCTACAAAGAGTCCAATCATAAGCAGAGTCCCACAGGAATCAGTCCTGAAGATGCTCCTTTTTGACATTTACTTCTCTAAAGTCAAAGCGAATGTAAATGGCCTCTGGCTGACTAAATTTGCAGATGACTGCAAATTAGGAGCAGTCATAGAATCCTCCAGTGATACAAATGTTCTCCTGTGTAGGCTGACACATACAAATAACTGGTGTCAGTGCCATGGGCTAAAACTAAATGCCAAGAAATGCATAATAGTACCCTTTGGGAAGTCATCCACCCATGGTAACTATCATATTGACAACATACCCCTAAATGTTGACCCAGTAGTCAGGGACTTGGGGGCACACATAGTAATATAGCCTTTGACCATCACATGTCTTCAGCAGTGAGGAATTCATTCTGTGTTGTGCAATTTATAACAAAGATATGGCATCTAGGCCCAAGGACGTCATTGTTCCACTGTATTCAGCATTCATTATACCTATTATTGAGTACAATGCCCCCTTTGGTATGTAACTAACCAGGCATATCCAACAATTGGAAGGCCCACAGAGGTTCCTCACTAAAAGAATACAGGGTGTAAGCAAAACATCCTATACAGACTGCCTCAAAGACCTATCCCTGTATTCTGTCTCATACAGGCTGTTGAGGGGAGATCTATGCCTGGCATGCAAGGCATTGTCAGATCTCACCCTGATGGATCTCCTACATATGCACAAAACAGCATCAGAATTACCTGTTCTAAAGACTTAAACATTGCCTGTGATATAAATAGGACCTCCTGGAGAGACAGGTATGCATCTCAGAGACTACCCTTTGTCTGGAACAGGGTCCCCAACCGTATGAAGCAGAGTCTCTCCCTAACTCAATTCAACTATAACTCAGACATTTGGATGGGGAACAAGAAATTCACCCCTAGTTTGACACCTATGTTTCTAATGAACACAGGAAGTCTGTAAATGTCTCATCTCCTAGGCCCCTGCTTATACTTATCAAGTGTAAAACCAACAAAGAATAAACAACTGTAGTAAAGTGGAGTACTGTAAAAACAATACAAATGTCCAAAAGAAAAAAATGAACTCAGCAATGCTAAAAGACTTTTATTAAACAACAACAATGCTTTCAGATTAAAAAAATTAATTATGCATTATGATTGGCTGACTGTATTTTATGACTTTATGTATTCCTTATTTAATGAAACAATACTTAATTAATTAATAACTGAGGAAGGATTTTTTAATTCAAAAGCTTTGCTGTTGTTTAACAAAAGTCTTTTAGCATTGCTGAGGTTGTTTTTTCTTTTGGGTGTTTTCTATACTTATCAGGGTCCCAGAACTTGTCAGAGATTTGATATGTATGACTAGGCTTAAAAAGGCTCTTGTGGTCATTAACCTAGTACATACCTATGAACCTTTGGGAACCTATTAGGAAGATTATTACTTGTCAAGAAAACCTTCTGTAACTATGTGTCTTTCATTCTCCAACTACCTGTTCATCAGTTCAGGACTGCTGGAGACCTGGAGTTTAACTCAGCAGTTAGTGGGCACACAACAGAGAAAATTATTCCAGTGATGACTTCAGCCCATTGTACTGTATCTATGCATACAGCATATACTTTTAATTATGATACTTGATAAATATGTACTTTTATAAAACTGTATCATTAAGAATAAAATCTCAATATCTTTGCATTAAATTGAATTAGTTCTTTCCTAATTTATTAACAGCTTGCATTTACTTTTATGTAATTAAAGTAGTGAATGTAAATGTCAATATCTTAATATTCATTGACAATAGACATAGCTGGGGATGATTTAACAAGTGTGTGCATGCTGCACAATGACTGCCCAATCCACAATTTAGAGAAGAGTGTATTAACTGCACATGCCACAGGACAAGTCTTGCTACAAGTGTGTGACAGAACATGCTTCAAGGCATGACAACATCATTGTGCTGCAAGGCATATGTGTGGCTTACAATTAAGTGAAGGAGTAGTGTGAGGCATCTACCTTTGTCAAGGTATTGCCTGAATGGAGGTGCACATACCAAATGTGTTGGATAATCCAGTCCTCCATTTCAGTATATTGACACACACTCATGCTTTTTAGTGGCTGCCAGATTTGAACACTTGCCTACCTAAGTCTAATAGCTAGACAGCATTGCAACAATCTCTGGCACCACAGGAGAACTCTTGCTACAAATTTGAGATAGAGCACATTTGAACAAATGTCCTCATCAGTGTTTTGCAAAGTAAATGTTTGGGCTAAAAGGAATGAAATTTCTGGGAGAACCTTTTCCCAGTATAAATGTTTCTCCTGAGTGGAAGTGTACACATCATACCTGTGGATTAAGCCAGTGCTACTTAACACTATAAACACACACATGCAAACTAGTTATTGTTGGATTTGAACACCTGCCAATTTAGATACATATGTATTATGCTCATGCCTCAGGAGAAGTTTTATTATGTGTGTGATACAGCACATTTGAAAAGATGACCTCATCAGTGTGCTGCAGAGCAGATATGTGGGCTAAAAGGGACTGATGCTGATAGGGCAGCCCTCTCTTGGTATAAATTTGCACAGCACATCTGTTGTTTAAACCAGTCCTACCTAGTACAAGAGTTGTACAAACTAATAAAAGTGAGTCATTGCTGGCTTCAGGCACAATCTAGAATACAATACATCAACCACCAGCACCACAGGAAAAGCCTTGTTACAAGTGTGAGGTAGAGCACATTTGAATGGAGGATCAGATAAGTTTGTTGTAGAGCAGATGCATGGGCTAAAGGGGAATGAAACTGTTGGGAGAGAACACTCCTGGTGTAAATACTTCTCCTGAATGGAAGTGTACACATCAGATCTAAGAGTGAAGCCTGTCCTACCTGCTACTAGAGTCACACAAGCACTCATACTAATCAGTCATTGCTGGATTTGAACACGTATCTATTATGTTTACAAGCTATAGTACATTGTATCAACCACCAGAACCACTGGAGAAGTCTTACAACAATTCTCGGACAGCACATACATGTAATGTCCATCACAAGTTTGGGTGACTAGGAATGAGTCTTGACAGGTAGACAAAACAGCAATGTTTTAATCACAATTCATTACGTACTTCAGAGAATTCATATTAGCATATATCTATATATATAGTTTACCTACTCTGTTTTTGTGTGTGTGTGTGTGTGTGTGTGTGTGTGTGTGTGTGTGTGTGTGTGTGTGTGTGTGTGTGTGTGTTTGTTAAGCTCTTGTGGACTGATGCCCTCCGAGATGATAAAGCGAATTACAGTTCTGACATACTATGACATGGCTAGCATTTATACCTAACCCATACTTACCCCATGCCCCTCTGACATATTGCAGTCTCTCCTGATGCATCTCCCTGTTCCCTTTGTATCTCTTCATAAAATGTACACAACAGAAAACAGAAAAAAATAATGAAACATTGTATGTGCTGGAAAGCCAAGTTATTGTATTAGCTGATGAAGGGCCACTATACTTACACAACTCAGGTGGGTTATGGATTTTAAAGTATTCCTCCCATCAGTAAGTTTATCCTACCTGCACCTTTTCATGTCATTTTATGGGTGACAACATTGTTCACCGGGTGGTGGAATGCCAGTTGCAGTGGTGACAGCCTTGACTATTTCAAGCCTCAGCCTTATACCAAAACACAGAATAGCCCTGCTGTAAAAGCTTACAACTGTAACACTTTATGAGGAGTAGCACCTAAATGAAGCACAACCTTCACAACTGCCTGTTATGTCTTCTCATGAATATCAGGAAAAATGTCAAGGAATTGGTGCCCAATTCAGATCTTGGATATACCAGCCTGTGTGCAATGATAGACAAGCTAGACAACTGCATTTGCATGATGAAAAGTATAGGAATGGAATGGGGAAAATGCTGATATAAATTCTTCAGTGTACACTTCAGGTGTGAAACATAGCAGTGCAAATTGGTCATGTGTGCTGTTCATTGTGTATGTACACATGTTCCACAGTGATTTCATCAACTTTTTTTTTTTTTAAATAATGTTATCTGAGTTACATTTCAAATGGTATTATGGCACCTCTGACCAAGATCTCTCATGGATGGTAGTCTTAAATAGAACCTTGTGACAAACCAATATAGTGTGACATTTTCATTTGTATTGCTGTCATTCATTCTTTTTATTAGATACATTTACATTAAGTAGGGCATACTCCCTTGGAAGCACATAATGTTTACAAAAATTTGACTGGTAGTACCTGGGACTTGAATCAATGCCCAAAAGAATGCTGTAATCTGTTTATTACCTTTAATGCTACAGAACTGATATTCCTAGGGTGTAAATTGAATTGTAACTATATGAACGTGTTTGAAGAAAGACCTAATTCTGACAAGTCTTTGTGTATTGGACTTTTTGAGTTGCTCTTTTATTTGATTAGTATATTAAGGCACATACATATTCCTGTGAAATCGTTTCCATTGTCTTGATTTCAGTAATCTCTGTAACACATATTGAGGATGGGGCCATAAATAATTTACAGTACATAATGTTGTACAATCATACATAGGAAAAGTACATAACCAGGGTAATGGCACATCTTATTCCACTGAAGCCATGTTCACACATATGTTAACATGTGTGTTGCTGACCTCTTCATTATGTTGATGAACACCTATGGTGGTGAGTGTGAGAAGTCATACTTTTGTCCACCAAAACTTGGTAATATCATACACATGACACCTTCCACTTGATGGCCTTGAAGAAAGTCCCCCCTCCCCAGAAAGCATTAGTTACAGGTCACAGGTGTGCCATATGTGGAAGTTGAAGAAACTGTTAGTTACCTGCATACATTTTATAGATGATCTCTTGTGCATTACAGACCACCTGACAGTTGATAGAGTGATAGCCTTTGCTGTTTATGCACTTCCTTCTCTATTCACCAGGTAGATTTTTTATTTCAATGTGTGTGCAGTCTATGGCCCCCAGAACTTCAGGGGAAATGTGCTATAGCATAGAAAGTTTGCATGGTATTAGCTCTGTCCTCTGAGGTACATGGAAACCAGATCTATTGCAGAATTGCATTGAAAAACTGATTTAGTAGTACTGAGGCTGACATGTGACACCTCCACTGTGGGTTACTGAAAAGTCTCCGTAACTATAATGCTACACATACCTTGGTTTTCACAGGGACAATTTATCCATGATACCCATGGAACCACAGGTGAGAGTGGTAAATGTTGACTGTTTGCTGTATGATATCCATGTCCACCCTGTAGTGGTGTATTATTTCTGTGTCATGAAGACAAATAAAACTAAAAGAAAAATAAAAAAAAATGCACAACAGAGTCTTTAATTACACAAAGTTTTAGCGCTTTCGGTCCCTCTCCTTGGGAGTAAGGTTGTAAAATTTGGGTTTTCTGTTATTATAACACCATTCCCTCACGCTTTTCTCACATAACTGTTCAAATAAATGAATGCTAGGTAAGACGGGTGGGTTAAAAATGTTAGTTCTTTTTAAGCCAAAACTAGAAGAGCTTTGATCATTAGGTGGCAGAATACATTGCAAGTTCAGCTTCCTGGTAAATAGTTTAAGCTCAGTCAATAAATCTACCATATCAGATTGGCTGGAAGGCACATATTTAAAACCTTTCTAAAATAATGTACCAAAGATGTGACTGATGTTAAGTGAGGAAAGATTGTATAGCACACAACCCACAAAATTAAAAACAGAATCATTATCTTCTTTATCCTTCACCAAGACTCCGGGGGATTACTTCCAAAACCATCTGTTCCGGTGGTTAGCTCTCCAAAAAACCTGTCGATGGTGTCCTTCTTAGGGGCTAGAGGGTCGATTTGCTTGTCTCTCCCTTCTCTCCTCTAACCTCTTAGATCTATGGGGATATTACCATCCCCTTGTTCCCCACCGACTTCGCCCAGATCATTATTGGATGCTTTGCCACTATTATCATTTGGCTCTCCTCCTCCATATGGGGCCGGGTAGACTTTGTTGTGCTTGTAGTCACTGATATCTGAGAATCTTTCTTTGTTTCCTTTTAAAGGAATCTGTCTCATGTTCTGATACCTTTTTTAGAATAGACCTGGAATTTGAAGATTAAGTCAGACTGCCTGTCATAGGATTACTTTTCTAAAATGTTTTTAAATAGTTTAATTGATCATATAGCTATTTTACATGTTTACTGTTTACTAATTTTTACTGCATCTGCTATTATTTTTTTTATACAATATTTACTTTTATATTTAATGGTGTTGGTGTTTAGCATGCATATATATTTGATGCATGAAGTTTGGGAACAGTACTTGATTTTTTAATGTGTGTATACCTTTAAATTTTTGCCAGTGTTTTTTGACACCTTTTTTAAGTGTATAAAACAAGGAAGTAGTGATCACATTGTTTTTGATGAAGTTATTTTCCAGTTGGAACAAAAGCGCTCAAAACTTTGTGTAATTAAAGACTGTTGGGTTCTATTGCGACATTTATTTTTATTTTTTCTTTGAGTTTAACAAGTACATTGATTGTGGTTTTTTTGGTATTTTGGTTATTTTAGTTTACTGCAGACACTGTTTCCTGGCTTTGAAGCCAGCTCCACTTCCTTCAGTCACAACAACACAGCAGTGGATCTCACTGTTTTGATAGAATGTATGGATCAGCTTAAGGACCATGTGGACTCTTTTGCTGCAGCTTTTGGCAGAATTAGTAATGGAACAAGGATTGCAGACAATGGCAGATCCAATACAGGTGCAGATAAAGTTGCATACAATGGCAGATCCAGTGCAGGTACTGAAAAAGTTTAATCTTATGCCGGAGTATGTACCAAAAGTTCAAACACCAATTGTATTGATGCAAATGCTGCTTCCAGTTTGAGGGGAAGTTTTAACATTCAGGATTGGTTTACCTCAAAACATTTGTTTAGTGAAGAAGTAGTCCAGAGGTCTGAAGAGAACAACAGATTGTACAATGACTGTGAACTTACATTTGAAGCAAGAATTAACAAATCTGAATCATTACTGACTAAATTTAAGTCAATACAGATGGACAATTCTTTTGCCAACTATTGTATTAGTAACAAGAGAGTACCAAAATGCTTACACATTTGGAAATACCCCAATTGGGGTTATCCATGGGTCCCTGTTGCATTTTGAACTTGTGGAATTTTTTGACAGTATAGGTATTGAATATATGAATATTATTGTTCAGGATAATCTGAGGAGGTCGAACCAGCAAGAGGAGGAAATTCATAATCTTGATTCCGAGATACAGAAAGATTTATTGTTTGATCATCAATTTGAGGAATTCCAGTCTATTCTAAAAAAGGTGTCAGAACATGAGACAGCTTCCTTTAAAAGGAAACAAAGAAAGATTCTCAGACTACAAGAACAACAAAGTGTACCCGGCCCCATGTGGAGGAGGAGAACAAATGATAATAGTGGTGAACCATCTAGTAATGATCTGGGCAAAGTCGGCGAGGAACAGGGAGACAGTAATATCTCCCATAGATCTGAGAGGTTAGAGGAGAGAAGGGAGAGACAAGCCACTCAACCCTCTAGCCCCCAAGAAGGATGCCGCCAACAGACTTTTTGGAGAACCAACCACCAGAACAGATGGTTTCAGAAGTAATCCACCCAGAGTCTCTCGAAGAAGAAAAAGAAGGTATTGGTTCTGTTTTTAATTTTGGGGAGCTGTGTGATATACAATTTTTCCCCACCTAACATCACTCACACCTTTGGTACTTTATATTAAAAAGGTTTTAAATATGTGCCTTCCAGCCAGCCTAATATGGTAGATTTATTGACTGAGCTTAACTTGTTTACCAGGAAACTGAACTTGCAATGTATTCTGCACCTAATGACAAAAGCTCTTCTAGTTTTGGCCTAAAAAGAACTAGCATTTTTAACCCATCCCTCTTACTTAGCATTCACTTATTTGAACAGTTATGTGAGAAAAGCATGAGGGAATGGTGTTATAATAACAGAAAACCCAAATTTTACAACCTTACTCTCAAGGAGAGGGAACTGTTACACAGATTGGCCAATAATAAAAGTTTGTGCATCATGAAACTTGATAAAGGTGGCGGAGTGGTCATAATGGACAAACATTGTTATTCCTCCAACATGTTGGCTTATTTACATAATGGAACATTTTTTATTGAGGTTTCACAGAATTAAATCAACATTGCTTACCACCCTATTTATTTGATTTTGGAGGACATTTTTATGACATTTGATTTACATATGACCTCTAGGATTTTTTTAGGGGTAAAGAAGCCTAAGATTCCAGCAATTTTTGGAATTCCTAAGATCCATAAATTGATATCTGCCCCCCCCCCCCCTTAAGACCCACTGTAGCTCCTGCTGAGTCTAAAATGGAACCTTCGGACACATTTGTTGACTTTAAGCTTAAATCATTCACAGTGGATAAGCAGCATTTTTTTGACATTATGTCTAAAGCCATGTTTTTTGCCTGAGGCCCTCTTTGTTACAATACACATTAAAGACTTATTTTCTGTCATCCCCCACAAGGAGGGGATTGACTGGTTTCATCAAGCTATGGTAAAGGGCACAGATTTGAGTGACATTGAAGTTAGATTGATCCTCCAGTGTATGGAGCTTGTGCTGACTAACAACTTTGTATGCTATTAAGGTGAATATTACAAGCAACACAGAGGTGTGGTCATGGGGGCAACTTCATCTCCCATATTTGCCAACATGGTATTGTGGTTCTGGGAGACCTCCATGGTTTTAAGTCACCTTTTTCTTCTATGATTGGAGTTTATCTCAGGTACCTGGACAATATATTTATTTTATGGAAGGACAGTTCAGAGGAATTGAGGTGTTTTATAGACTTTTTAAACCTCTCCACTGACTGCCTAGAATTTACCCACCAATGGGACATGTATCTTATTGATTTTCTCGACATCACATTGCACAAAAATTTCGAGGAACAAAAATACAAGTCCAACATTTTCAGGAAAAACACTTTTTTGAATGCATATTTGCATTTCAAGAATCAACACCCTGTATGGCAGAAAAAGATTTTGGTAAAAGGTCAGCTGATCAGGGTTAGTAGATTAGTTTCTGATGACCCCAACTTCCAAGTTGAAGCTGTCAAACTTTGTGAAATGTTTAAAAGCAGGGGCAACCCACAGGGCATGTTGGACGATATTAGTAGTTTTGTGATAGAGCATAGAAATTCTTGATATGGCTCCATTATATGACAACCTGGATCCATGGTGGGTCAGAATAAATACAATGATAAAAGTCCAGATAACCCTTCACAGGTGTTGGCCCTGCAATACAGCAAAGACATCCATTCTTTGAAAAGATCTATTAAAGCACACTGGAGTACTGTTTTTGGATGCCTCGGGTTAACCAACCGGTTGGGCCAACAACCTAGATTTTTTTTAAAAATAACAAAATTTCAAAACCATCTTAGAAACAGGTAGGAGTTATGACAATATTTCCACCTAAGGTTGAGGCATGAAGAGGTGTGGAACCTGCAAACAGTGTAGATTTATTTTTGAAGGCAGTAGTTTTTCTATGGAAGGTTTTCATACATTGATTACAGTCAAGGGCAGATTTGACTGCAATACTAAGGGTGTTGTATATATAGACTTCTGTCTATCATGTCCAGCATTTTATGTAGGAAAGACTATGGGACCTTTGTAGACAAGATTCTATCAGCACACCTATGCAATTGGTAAGGACAACTCTTGTAATGCCCTTTACAAGCATTCTTTGGTATGCAAGGATTTAAAAAATCTTGGCTTTACTATTTTAGAGAAGGTGGAATGCCTGGAAAGTGGTGGTGATTGGGAAACCTTTGTTGAGAAGAGGAAGCTTCACTGGCAGCTTTTTCTAAATGCCATGGCCCCACCAGGTATTAATGATGTGATATCTCTCAAGCAAGCCTATTTTGAAGATTAAGCCAGACCGCCTGTCATAGGACTTACTTTTCTAAAATGTTTTTAAATAGTTTAATTGATCATATATGCTATTTTACATGTTTACTGTTTACTAATTTTTACTGCATCTGCTACTATGTTTTTTTATACAATATTTACTTTTATATTTAATGGTGTTGGTGTTTACCATACATATGTATCTGATGCAGGAAGTTTGGGAACAGTACTTGCTTGATTTTTTAATGTGTGTATACCTTTAAAGTTTTGCTAGTGTTTTTTGGCACCTTTTTTAAGTGTATAAAAGAAAGGAAGTAGATATGACATTGTTTCTGATGACGTTCCTTTTCAGTTGGAACGAAAACACTCAAAACTTTGTATAATTAAAGACTCTGTTATGTTCTAGTGCAGCGTTTTTTTTTCTTTTTCTTTGAGTTTAACAAGTGCTCTGATTGTGGTTTTTGGTATTCTGTGTCATAAAGATCATGGTAGGTCAAATGTGGCATAAACGCTATGCCTTCTAGGTCAAGGTCTGGCAGCAGCAGCAACTTGTATAAAAGCTTCTTGCACATACAGATTTATGATATCAGCAGCAACACCTAACATTTTCAATGTATCTTTGTGACTATATTCCAACAAGTCTTGCAATTCAGCCCTAAAGGGAGACGGGCATGTAGGCGCTCATTTCATATTTTCCTAAATTGGTCCACCAGGATTATCTGCTTCATTAGCATAGCATTCGGCTCTTTTTTTTCTCTCTTTATTCACTCATTAACATATCTGGCTACTAAATTTTATTTTGCAACTGGTCAAGATGTGTCAAGCTGTTTGCTGATTCACAAACAGCTCACTCACCACTGATATTAGCGAACACAAATTTAGCATGATGAGCAGGTATTCATGAATCCACGCCATAATGCCATAATGCTTAAAAGAAATAACTGTTCTACTCATCTGCAACAAGAAAGAATGACAGATAAAGGCAAATGTCCTTACACTTCATGAAATGTGCAAAGTCTGGTAACGTTTTTTTTTTTTCTTTCTTTTTTTTTTTTTACTTATTCTGAAGAAAGCCATTCCTCTAAGTGAATTTTTAGAAACAGGTAATTATTAATATGTCTCATTATTTGTGAGTGAGTAATGCATTAGAAACTGATAGTTTCATACATGGATCCAGCCGAATGCAAAAGAACAACAAATATTCCAGGGCAACATTTTTTACATTAAGCCAGATATTTTACACAGCAAATAGCAGCACAAATCTCCAGAGACTAGGTTAATTATAGGCTTAATTTGGCTGTGTATCCTCAATGAGCTTAACTTCGGTCATAATTGCTAGTTGTATTCTATCTAATCAATTCTTTCCTTAATAACTGTAGCCCTCAGCATTATTTTGCACCAATGAAATAGGACTGCCAACATATCATGAAGTCAGGCATTGGTTTTATAGATCATAAATCCCAGTTTCAATGGGGTGCTTTCTGCCAGATGTCATACTCCTGTAAGCAATGTTTTTCATCTCTTTGTCAAGCACACTATACCATTTTGAAAATGCTGAATGTGTATATTTCTAGGTACATTTAGCAGTTCAGTACAGCATAGATGTGAGAAGGTAAGAAGTCATCAGTAAATTTATTTGGCTTAGCATTCTCCTGCTATTAAGTTATAAGCCTGCTACTGAGTGATGAATGGAAGCTGTCTCAAATAAATATTTACATGTATTTCACAAAAACAACCCTAGAAAGTAGGTCAGGCACTCAGGTGCTGTTTGTCTAAAAAATAACGTACAATTTAGAATCTCAGCTGGAGAGGAAGTATTTCAAGATTCACACATGCAAGAATAATGTATGTATATATTAATAGATAGATGTGGAGGTGGGGGTTGTCTGTGGGTGTGAGTGTGTATTAAGTGGATTCATTACAATTAAAAAGACATTGGAATGTGAGTACAGTGCATATAATATTTTATGGATAAGTGGATACCTGCTAAAATGTAAGTCACTGAAAGTAAGTAAATTTATTTTTTATTAAAATACTGCACTCATGCACAGTGCCTTGATTGACAGATGAAGTTTCTTAAGTATTTCCATTTTTTTAAACTGTAGAAAATGATTTCAAAAGTCTTTGTTTATTATAAATTTTCTATAAACAATAAACTTATGATAAAGCTATGATGTATACGTATATGATGTAAAACATTGCATGCAGTACTTGTATTTCTAGAAGATGTCTCATTATATCATATAGACCAGTCATTGTTTGTAATGAGTTGGCGGGGACTGAATATGAAGTTAATTCACTATCAAAAACAGAGCAAGTCATACAATGAATTACAGTATTCCATTTACTGTATTTTGTTTTCATGTCATACAATGCCCCAGCCAGTGCCATGGTGGCTCGCTCATGTGACTGCATGGGCAGAGTAGCATGCATGTATTGTGTTCGTGATAAAGACTGTTCGTAAGTATAATTACACAGCGTTACAAGCACAGCTGACAGCCCAGACAGGCACCACACAACATGGTCCCTGCTATGTTTTTAGTATAAAATGAAGACAATAGGTGTATATGGTGTCAGTGAAGGAGAATAACAAGGAGAAAGGAACACGTGTACGTGGTTGTGGAAACACGAGGTTGTTTAATGAGGAATACGTGGCCATTTTTATATATATTTCCAAGAATGGATGAGGGGAAAGGTAATATGGTGAATGTGTGAGTAGAAGAAAGGGCAATCAAACCAGCACAAAAGACAGACAAAGACTGACAAGGATGGATCTAACATAAGGGGGAGGACCAAAATGGAGAGAACCAGACAGACAGTTGACAATTGGTGATAGAGAGAATTGTAATTCAGACTGGGGTGGAACATGAAACACAATGACAAGGAACACTATGATGGCAGGTAGAGTAGGGGTGCCAGCTGACTACCAACATTGCACCGTGCTGCATCCACCTTTAGGTCACTACCCTCCAAGACTGCTCTTATTTCTGGGCCTGGCAACTCTTGGCCATCTGATCTGAGTCGGATAGCTATGCAACCCAGTCACTTTCATAAGAATATGGTCCAGATTGCCAATGCAGGTGCCCATCTAGTTGTCTGCCATGGCTGACACCAAGGCTTCCACCTCATGCCAGGTGAACTGGGACCCAGCAATAACCACCAACAGGAAGTCTACACCCCATCACCAAAGACAGAGCACCCGAGGACAATAAGAAGCAACCCAGACTGCCTCACTCCCACTGGGTTACCTACAACATCTGGAAAGAGTTCTGGCCTAAAGTCCACTGGACACCCAGTAGGTAATGGTAAGTCAGGTGCATATAGCAGTGAGTGCTGCCACATCACATCCACAGCTGTGGATGACACGACATAAAATATGAAGGTAAATGGAAAAAAAAGGAAGTTAAAAAAAGACTGCAATACAAAGTATAACAAAAGCAAAACTAATTATTAGTAATATGTGCTGTTGCACTGTATGGGGTAGCAATGCAAGTCTTACATGAGTAAAATGCAATGGCAAACTAAAAATAATATAGAAGCTTGGCACACATGAACTAATGGAGTATGTGTGCCACAAGGGGAGATTTTTTATACCACCTAATCAGTCCTGTATGTGAAGGCCATTAGCACAATTTATGAGTTACAGACAATGGGACTGTAACTGGCAGTGAAGCTGGACTGAACCAATCCTCTGAACCAGTAGTACCTGGCCTGAAGGAGCTCAGCAGCAGGTAGCATTTGTAGTCTACCTAATGTCGACCTGCATGCCATTGGAACTTCATGCTGCAGAATTCCAAAAGGAATACACATGATACATTAAACCTGATGGTAATACTGTACCACAACATATGACACCACCATAAACATCACCTAACAGCCAATGGTATACCAGGTATATATCACACAGGTAGGGAAGATGGATTGTCACTGTCCTACTTCGGACACGCTAGAAGAGTTTTTGTGGGGTCTGTTCAAGCAGCTTTATTTTATACAAACACATCATGACAGAAGTTTACTGACTTTAACTTAAGCAACTTATATACAAACTAACTGCTGCAATCATATATGCTTACACCCTGGCCACACTCTCAAAATGGCACTAGGAATGGCATGTGCCTGGCATTTATACGTGCACGTTCAGTCTTTAACCTGCTTCTTTAAGACATAGCACACAGCATGTGCACTCTTATCTAACTCCTCCCTCTTGAAAAAATTAAACATGCAAGGTTATGAATCTACTTGGCATGCAGATATCACAGACAGTTCTCAATCATGTATTTATACAAGATAAGATACTAGGCTTAAAATGGCTCGCAAGGGCAGTTAGCCTAGTACTAATCTATGAACCTATGAACCTATATATACACAGTTAAGTCCATGTTGCTGCATATTTCACACTGGGACTGGATACTCATCCATACTGAGTGACATAAAACTGGGAATTGGGCTTAGCAACTGGAGCTGTCTCTGCAAAATGTTCAATGCTAGAATTGTTTGGGTCATCTTCAGGAATGGAATCAGAGGTAGGAATACACTCTGGAATGGGAATAACATATGAGTCACTCTGAGATCTAGAGTCTGTGTCACTGAAACAATGTTGTGATGATGATTCTGATACAGGAAGAAGATGCCTGTGATTTCTCCTGTACTCCATACCCTCATATTCTACAAGGTAGGATCTCAGAGCAGGACATATGCCTGTAACTTGACCAATCCAGTCGAAACCTTCCGATGTTTGTATTCTCACCATCTCTCCTTCCCTCAATGGACAAAGAAATCTTTTCAACTTGTCATAAGTGGACTTCTGGATAGAACGCTTCTTGAATAATTGAGCTGGTCTTATTGTTCTTAGCTTTAGGCCTCAATAAACTTGAACTTATAGATAGCGTAGTTCTGGTTTGCCTGGAAAGAAGTCTTTGAGCAGGTGAGCTGAGAATATTGTCACAGGGTATGTTTCTGAGATTAAGCAAATCACTCGCCTCTTAGTGGATGTGGAACCTGGGTGACTACAATGCAAAATCTAGATGTAGTCATGTTGTAAGAAAGCAGGAACAACAATTTTAGGACCTTTGAAAATAATGCCATCTTCCATCAACATTTCATCTCTGTAAGTAAAACAGGTTTGCACTTCAGGTGGTACACTAGATTGCTTTAACGGACATCCAATATTAATGTAATGATTGAGCTTTTGCAAATTTGGATCAGTCTTTGTGTGATCTCTCAACTCATCATGCCTAGTGGTAGAAAAATTATGCACTGAAATCATGTCAAAGTCAAAATTCCCTGTGTCAAGCTGTTCTATTGAATTCCTGGGTGATCTGGATAAGGTATCAGCCAGATAGAATAGTTTGCCTTTCGAATAGACCATTTTGAAGTTGTATTTTTGCAGTTTGAGCATCATTCTTTGTAATCTTTTCGGAGCTGAATGCATAGGCTTCTTCAGAATAGTAACCAGAGGTTGGTGGTCATTCTCAAAATGAATAGCTTGATCATAAACATAATCATGAAACTTGGAACATGCAAATACTATTGCTAAAAGTTCTTTCACAATTTGAGCATACTGCAGCTCAGTTTGGATAAGTGTTCTAGATGCACAGGCTACTGGTCTGCCCTCTTGAAGTATAACTGTGCCAAGACCAAATTTTGAAGCATCACAGGAAAGAGTAACTGGTTTGTTTACATCATAGTATCTTAATGTAGCTGGGGTGGCAATTTCCCGCTTGAGGTCATCAAATACCTTTTGGTGCTGCTCTAACCATGACCATGCAACATTTTTGCACATTAGGTCTTTTAAAGGTGCTGTCAACTCAATGAAGTCTGGTATAAACTTGCCTAAATAGTTGACCATGCCTAAGAAACGCTGAATAGCTTGAACATTGTCTGGTGCTGACATCTCAAGAATAGCTGCTTGCTTGGTCGGGTCTGGTCTCAAGCTAGTACTGGTAAATAAATGACCTACATATGTAACTTCTGAAAGTATGAATTTGCATTTCAGAGGATTGAGCTTCAAGTTTACTTCACATGCTCTGTCTAGAACTTTCTTTTGGCTTCTGTCATGCTCTGCTTCACCATTGCCTCCAACCAATAAATCATCTACTATTATACAACAAAGATAACCCCCCAAAAAATTGTCCCACTGCATGTTGAAAAACTTGCAGAATTTATTCCAAATGGCATCCTTAGAAATCTGTATCTGCCAAATGGAGTACCAAAAGTGGTTAGTAATGAGAATTTGTGATCAAGCATCACTTGCCAAAATGAACTCTTTGTATCCAAAACAGAAAAAATTGTGGCATTTGGTATTAGGGCTGCACCTCTGTGACTCTGTGTATTGGATGATAATGTCTTTCCAATGCTTTGTTCAAATCTTTTCGGTCAATACATATTCTGAATTCATCTGAGCCTTTTTTGTGAGCTGCTACCATAGACAATACCAATTCAGTTTGTTCTGTAACTGGACAAATTACACCTTGCTGCTCCATTTTATCCAACTGAGCCTTAACTTTATCCTACATAGCTATCAGAACTCTTCTTGCTGGTCTGACTGTTGGAGTGACCTCTGGGTCTAGCTTCATGGAATACACTACTGGAAGTTTGCCCAACCTGTCATCACAAACATCAGCATACTTTGAGAAAATGGCTTCAGAAAAATTAGAACTATGAGATGCACTTATGTGATGAACCTTTTTGGTAAAAGAAAGCAGATTCATTCTCAAACTGTCTTTGAGACCCAATAAAGACTGTACTGGTCCTCTAACTACATAGAACAGCAAGCTGTAGAAATTCTTGACCAAATAACATGAAAGCATCACTAAGCCTTCAGTCTGAATCTCTTCACCATAAGCAACAAGTTTTGTACTACTGGCCACATTGAGTTGCTCTTTAGTTCTCACTCTAGCAAATGTGTCTGCTGATATAATATTACACTTTGAACCAGTGTCTACTTTAAGTTCTGTGGATTTACCCTTGATCCGGACAGTACAGAACACTTCGCATTTTGCCAATAAATTCACTGCATCAGCTCTTTCACCAGTTACTGATATACCATCCACATAGAAAGCTGACAGCTGCGTCTCTACTTGATCAACCTGCTTCTTTATGTGAATTTTCTTTACAACTCTGTGAGGTTTACTTGATTTGAAAACTTTTTGGAAATGGTTCCATTTTTTACACTTGTGAAATTGCTGACCATATGCTAAGCATTTCTTTCTTTTAGACTCATGATTTGCACCACAATTGCGACAGTAAACAATGAAGCCAGGCTTGGGTTTTGCTGTTTCATGATTGTACTATACTGAGCATGCTCCTTTAACTGAACTGGGCTTAGAACTTGCTGGAAAACTCCATGGTTTCCTTGATGAGCCAGCAGGGGTTGTGGCTGTCATGTGCTTAGGCCTACTTCTGTTTACTATGTGTTACATGCTATCTACATTTGCTCTGAAGCCTGCTATAACCATGCTGTTGTCACTTGCAAGCATATTTGTGCTCACAGTAGCACAATTAATACCACACACAAGCCTGTCCTTTATTAACTCATCTTTTAAGTCACCAAACTGACATGTTTGTCAGATCAGTTATATAAGCTGCAAAAGTTTCCCCTTGTTTCTGATCTCTCGTGTAAAACAAATGCCTCTCTAATATAATATTTGCCTGGGGATTACACATTTCTCTGAACTTGCACTTCAAACACTCGGGGTCGTCATTTGACTCAGCCTGCACACCAGTACGACAGTTTTCATCTTCTCCTTCATATACTGCTGGTGCATACACAAATGAACACTCTTTTTCTATGGCCTCTGACCCAGCTAGGTTTAGCAAAATGAATGCCTTGGTGTGTGCATCTTTATCTGAATAAGCTGCTTGTATAAAATTATTGTACTATTGCTTAAATATTCTCCAATTCTCTGCAATATTCTGATCAAATACAAGAGACAAGGGCTTTTGAAATACATCTGCCATATTAGCACATACCAATGAAGGGTTTTGCAAATAAGCATGAACATATATATATATATATATCTATATATATCTATACATATCTATATATATATATATATATATATATATATATATATATATATATATATATACACACATATGCCAGAAATTTATGCCAGTACTTGTAACTTTGCTCAGTAGCACAACGAGCCTCTGCATAACTGAACTTTGCAAAATATATTTCTCTTGGGCACTGTAATATTCTTGAAATTACTGTATTGCACGAAATCAACTCTTATCAGTATAAGAATCATATCAAATAACTGCATGATGCAAGCCTCTGCGTAACTGGAGTTTGCGAAATAAGTCTCTAGGGCACCGTAATACTTTTGAAATTATTGTATTTCTAAAGTAATTTATCATCATTTTAAGAAACATTTCAAATAACTGCTTGATGCAAATGAACTGGGCAGGCAAAGCTCAGAGTCAATAACATTTCGAAGTAAAATTACTTTGCGAATAAACTGTACGCAACACACTGGAACTTCCCCAAAATGGCGGTACCTTTCTAGGCAGTTCTTTACAGTACAAGGAACACTCTGTAATAGGGGCACTTTGCGAATAGACACACCCAGCACAATAAACTTTTCAAAATGGCTATACTTTGACTGCACTTCACAAAATAGTTGCACTTTGCACACAAATAACTCTTCAAAATACATACACAGTAATAAGCACACACTGTAAGCACTTTTACACACTTTGAGATACTTCAAATAACTATAGTTATGCTCTTGATACAATATGAAGCCGTAGTTATGCCAAAACACAGCACTTTGCCAAAAACATGCAGGCTCATTGCTTTATTTATGTGTAATGTGCACTTTTTGCCCTTATTATATTTGTTTTGCTCTTTTAATCTTTATTCACACCCATTCTACTTTTTTTGTGCTCATTTTACTCTAAACATGTCCGTTTTGCCATAAACATACTTGTTCTCCCTTTAAACATGCTTGTTTTATTTTTCTGTTAATTGTTTCATCAAATACCTTTACTTTAAACATTTCCCTTAGTTAATAAGCCTTTTACGCATCCCGCTTGTTTAGTAATGCATTTTGTGCCCTTGTAATGCCCCGTTTTGTCCTTTTTATGAAATAAAAAATGTGCATGTATTCTCATTACCTTTGCTTCTTTTCTGGATCTTTTTTGTGCTCATTCCTGTTAGTTTACCTTCACTGTCATCTCTGCACCTCATGGCTCTGAAGATTATTCTCTGCGATCCCGGTTCTGACAACATGTCGCTCTCCTCCTTTGGACACAACAGAAGAGTCTTTGTGGGTTCTGTTCAAGCAGCTTTATTTTATACAAACACATCACGATAGAGGTTTACTGACTTTAACTTAAGTAACTTATATACACACTAACTGCTGCAATCATACATGCTTACTCCCTGGCCGCACTCTCACACTGGCACTAGGAATGGCATGTGCCTGGCATTTATATGTGCACGCTCAGTCTTTGGCATCCTTCTTAAAGACACAGCACATGCACTCTGATCTACATGGATTTAGCAGTATAAGAGTAACCCATGACAGGGTGGCAATGGCATTGTGTATTAATCACAAAAGAGACATATACGGACATTACACTGAATGCCACCCACCAAGCATGTCCAAAGTAGATGATTACTGGGAAAATGGTGGTGCACTCATTAATACACCAGTCCGTATCACTGTGACACTGTTCAAAATCCCGGGGGTAAGATAGACACTAAACACTGCAGTTACAAGGTATGTGATACATAAACCAAAGGAAAGACATAAGCAATGGTGAAAATAATTAGCAGCATTGCAAATATGGACAAGAAAGCATGTGACTGAAAGATAAGCAACAATAATATCAATTCCACAGATGTATCCTGATGCCTGAACAGTCTTGCTTACTTTCTGTGGTATATCAGCCTATCGTTCTCTGTCCCACATGTGTTGAAAAACAGAAAAAGTAAATAAAAGGGTCCATGCACAACAATAACTGCATGCAGCTGAACAAGAATGCTTGCTGTGGAATAAGCAATCATCATTTACTTATACTTACAACAGAACACTTGCACCCTTTCCTTAACCTTTTCTTTTAATTTTTGGAGAAGATCATGCTGGTGCCTGTTTGTGGCAGTGTAACAAGGTTGGTACTGGTGATTATTTGCACAGTGTAACAATGCTGGTACTGGTGCCTATTCAGGGCTGTGTAACAAGGCTGGGACTGGTGATTATTTTGGCAGTGTAACTATGCTGGTACTGGTGTCTATTCAGGGCTGTGTAACAATGCTGGTCATCATCATCATCATCATCATCAGCCCCCTTTTTCCCATTTTTTCGACATGGGGTCAGGCTATCATGTTAACTGTCGCCAACTCTCTCAATTCAGTGCCACACTCCTGCCTTTTTCAACACTCAAGCCTGATTGTCGCAGATCTTCTTTCACACAATCCATCCACCTCTTTGCTGGATGTCCTTGCTTCCTCTTACCTTCTTCCTGTCTGTCCCAGATCTTCCTCACCAAATCGTCTTCTGCTTTTCTACACATGTGCCCAAACCACCATAATCTGTTCTCTTTGATCTTTTTTTTGCAATTGGAGCTACTTCGGCTTCTGGTCTTATGTCCTCATTTCTTCATCTGTACCACAGTGTGCATCTTACCACCTTTCTCAGGCACTTCATTTCTATCACCTCTAGCTTCTTCAGCTGTTCTGCCTTTACTGCCCAGGTTTCTGTACCATACAGTAGTACTGGTCGCACCACTGTCTTGTACACCTTTCTTTTCAGCTTCTTTGGCATTCTTCTGTCTTAGATTTCACTGGATACTCTATGCCAGTTGGCTGCAGCCCCTCTGATTCTAGCTTTGACCTCTTCATTCAGACTACCCTTCTCCTGAACCACCCCTCCCAGATACTTGAAGCTGTTTACCTGTTCCACTATCTTTCCTTCTAGCTCTAGTCTCAGCTTCTTCTGAGCTCCCCATTTTGCTGCCATTACCACCATCTTATCTGTGCTTAGTTTCATCCCATGTGCCTTCAGATTTGCATTCCATTCTCCTATCCTTTCCTGAAGTTCTAGCTCAGAGTCTGCCTGTACTGCCACATCGTCTGCATACAGAAGCTTTGTTGAGCTCTCCCCTCCAACCTGTTTGCTAATGTAGTCCATCACCAGTATGAACAGCAGTGGGCTCAGAGCTGTACCCTGATGTACACCCACTCCCACTTGAAACCCCTCTATGAGGCCAAACACTGTTCGTACTTGAGTCACTGGGTCCTTGTACATAGTCTGCACTAATTCTACCAATGTTTCTGGGACTTCAAACCACTGAAGTACTGTCCAGATTAGCTTTCTTGGGACCTTGTCATATGCTTTCTCCAAGTCTAGGAATGCCCAGTTAGGCTAACTCCTCATTTCTAGCTTCTTCTCAAGTATCTGTCTCAATGCAAACATTGGGTCAATTGTGTTGCATCCTGATCATAACAATGCTGGTACTGGTGCCTATTCAGGGTACTGTAACTATGCTGGTACTGGTGCCTGTTTGGGGAACTGTAACTATGCTGATACTGGTGACTATTTAGCGCACTGTAACTCGGCTGGTATTGGTTCCTATTCAGGGCACTGTAACTAGGCTGGTACTAGTGACTATTTAGGGCACTGTAACTATGCTGGTACTGGTGCCTATTCAGGGTACTGTAACTATGCTGAAACTGGTGCCTGTTTGGGGCACTGTAACTATGCTGGTACTGGTGCCTATTCAGGGTACTGTAACTATTCTGATACTGGTGCCTGTATGGGGCACTGTAACTATGCTGGTACTGGTGCCTATTCAGGGCAGTGTAACAATGCTGGTACTGCTGAGCATGGATGATGCTCATGACATTACTCACCTCCCCAGTAAGGCAATGGTTTGCATTTCGCATGAACTAGGGCCCATAAAGGAGCTCTTCAACAGGCTGAAATCATGGTGCTAATGTAGGAGGTAGAGACATATTCAGTTTCCTTCCTGCACCATGTGAGAATCCTTTCAAACTCAGCCCCTTCAGAAGCCATGGCCACTTCACAGGCTAATGTCAAGGCAAACGTCATAGCAGTTTTGAATTAGCACATGACATGGGAACCACTGATGTGTATTGATGGGCAGCATGGTAGCATGATATAGCTCAATGCCACTACAGAGCTGCACAACTATAGCAGGTTAGGCCTCATGAGGTATCAAGCTTGTACATAATACTTTAATGAGCAGTAGTTGGCTGATGCATTGCCACTCATTGTGTGGTGGGGAAATAGTATACCTTTGGGCAATGAGTTGAATGTCATGAAGGCCACCAATCCATCAAAGTCACAGGCCTGCCCATGCATGCATACAGTACTCTTCAGTCTACATTGCACGTGGATGGGCAGGCATGAGCTTCAGTGTGCAGTCTAGGGCTGGTATGCATTGTAATAAATTGGTGATTCGGATGCATTTACACTAAACTGCCTCATTAGAATATTTCCTTCTCTTTGAGTCCTGAACAAGTGTGATATAAACAGCCACAGCCATTGTTGTGCTCACTGCCTTATCTAGTCTCGTATAATATACTGAGTGAATCATGAATCAAATAATTACTTTGTTCCACAAAGTAAATAATTGTTGTACATCTGCTGTGGTATGGATACACAGGCCAGTGGCAGGTGAAGAGGGTGACAGGATAAGTGTATATGACATTTTTATTGTTGGGAGAGTTGTGTCACAGCAAGCTACTGAGAGCGGGATCAGGAAGGCAAAGTGAGTAACAAATACAGGATGTGTGTTATTATATGGAGCACATGATTGCTGTGCTTTGCTGGGCACAGGTCAGTACAGGCTAATGACAGGGTGCATCTCACTACACATTCCATTCCTATGTTGCCCTACTGGATCCCTTGATAGAAGAAGTTTGTTATACTAGGACATGGCAGTCATAGCACCTTACGGAGCTACTGATGCTAATGCCACATGGGTGCATAATTAGTACAGATGGCACTGCACATATTTTGTGCCTGATTCCTGACCAGAGGGGCATGTCCACAAGTACAAGTATATATGAGACACATATATTAATGCTTCAGAAGCTTTCCTGGGCACATTCAGAGGACAGTACCATCAATGTGCTGCTGAAGGTTCACAATGAGTAGTTACTTTGGATTCTGAGCACAGAGAAGACCAGACGTTCCTTCTGTGAATGTGTGCGGCTTGAGCAGGTTGTGGATATTAATGTAGGTGGTGGCCACAACAAATCAGCTCCACTGGTTCATCATAGGTTCACTAATATGATTCTGCTTGTTTGGGCAAAGACCCAGGTCACTGCATGAGAGAAGATGACCATTAGTAGTAGTCCACCATTACAAACCAGGCTCAGTTCCTAGGAGAACTTCCTGGTGTCTCAGTCTAGTGAAAGTGAAAGTGTCCATGATTTGTTTAGACTTTTGAGTGTGGGGGATGAACTGTATGCACCTTCCTATGTCTCTATGGAGGATTCCTGAAGCGGATATTTCTTTATGTCAGTAGAACATTTAGGTGGTACTCCAGTGCCATAAGCTCAGGAATGCTCATCACCACCACATTTCTTCTACAGACGTGTCTGTGATGCAGGCATGAAGGCATACCATACAAGGTACATTTGTTTACATTCCATGCATAACTGTTGCATGTACTGTAGTTGCAGAACTGGGAAGTAGTATTTTCACATTTTAGCAGTTTTACAGGCTGACATTTATCTTTCTATTTTCACAAGTGTTATGGTCATAGTTTCCCCTCAGTAGATCAAGGCATGCCTGAAATCAGTGCTGCATTAGACAAGGATGATGGTGGTGGTGGCCTAAGAATAGCACATTCAGAGGATACAGTGCCACTGTTAGCAGCAGCAGTGAAATGTATCATACCACCCACATCCAGTGACAAAGCTTTGTTGATTGTAGAACTTACACCTATCTCTTCTGAGCCCATGGAAGAACAGATCATGCCTGATATCATTACAGAGAGAAGACCTTCCTTCCCTGCACACTGCTAGCACTGGATAGTGACACCACCACAGAACATGGGATTGGCAGGCTGGTTGGCACCAATGCCAAGCATCCAACTGATTGCCCAAAGTTGGTGTCCAATTGGGCACTACTCAATGGCATGGTAGTTATCCAGGCAGAGACAGATGCCATCACGGGCAAATCAGAGATGGCAGCTGCAGTGCATGCTTGCCAAAAAAACATATATAAGGGCTTTGCCCAACTTACTTGCATGTTTAACAGGCAGTTGATTAGCTCTACTTCGTCCATGGGACCTTCTACCTTTATACACCAGGGCTGACATTGTTTACAAAGCCACTGCTTATCGGCTGTGGTCACACCCCACAGGATAGGTAAATTAAGGTCATGTTCTGCTACTAACCCCATATCACACACTGGTGGTGAGTCTGATGTGACACAAAGTGTCTGCCTGCGCAGGTGTATCCTACAGTGCAGTTAAGCACATGGTAGAGCAAGGTGGTCTTGGTCTCAAAGTTCACTTTAGTCCTTGCCAGTGGGTGTTGTTGCAGCTGCTATTCCTCAGAGGGGATACTCCTATGGCCAGGAACATTCATGAACTGTGTCATTCCTACCTGAGAATATACAGTACAAGTCACAGCCAGAGCTTGTTAGTGTAACACCATTGGCATAATCAGAGAAAGCGTTTTGTAGCTTGGGCTGTAAGGATTACATTCAAGTTATTGTGCTTCATCAGTGTACAATATCTTTAGCAGTAAGGTCCATGGTACGGTCATATATAAAGACTGAAAAGCGTAGGGGATCAGTATTGATAGTCCCAGTATCAATATACTGATTATTGATTATTGACATAGACTTGTAAGGTCCTGTTGGACACAGACTTTTGAAATCAGTTAAAAGCATTATTGTACCATGACCCAAGCTTGATGGACAATCCAATATACATAAGACAGCAGAAATTTATAAGTGTAATTGTACAACAAAGCCTTTTACACAAAACAATAAGAAACTTCCATTGGGATAAGTGCAAACATTACAAACAGGAGCACACTGTAATATGAAATGTACATTGAGATACATATGAACATTGTATACTACCTACTTGTAGTTAAGTAATATTAACTAGCCTGAAGCCAATTATTTTAATGTATCTTTAAAATTATTCCATATCTTTAAGGCAAGCAAAGTAATAGGTTTCGGTTAAGTAAAGATGAAACTTACTCTAAAAATTATGCAAGTTTTTCTCATTTCATAAATGTCGTGAAAGCAAATTCTATGTTGCTAACATTTATTTTTGAGGAGGCCCGTTCTGCTGCAGTTAGTTTAAAGGCTTATTAATTTCCAGTGCTACACAAGATTTGCCACCCTTCTTATAACTTTCCTTGTATTCCATTTTGTGGTATTTTACTGGCCTTTACCAGCCCACTCATTAAGCCTTCCCAACATCCTTCTGATTCATTCTTTTACTCACCCTTCCATAACTCTTGACCTCTTAGCACAATAAATCTGAACAAAGCTTAAAATAAGAGAGGGACGAAGGTCCAGAAATAGGGACAGATTTTAAATATTGCTCTTATAAACTTAAAAATTTGCTAGACTAATAGGATTTGTGTTAGCTGCATTTTTGAAGGAAACAAAGTCTGAAACTTAAATGTATGTTATTATTTAGTGAGCGCACTCAGTTCTCGGTGATTTGCCAGAAAACCACAAAGTTTATGAGGAACAAACAAAAAAAAGAGGCAAAAATCTGGACATTCTGCTTAAATCTGGACAATTGAGAGGGGTTCACCCTTCTCTAGTATTAGCACACCACATTATCCTGTTAGGGTTTTCCCTTCAAGGCAGAATAACTCAGCAGTAACCCTTTCTTTGTTTATGTAGTGGGAGAAATTATCATCCAACATTCATGAATGGCTCATATCTTACAGTATGCTCTTCTTTCTCTCTCTCCCATTTGTGGCCAGAAAGCATGGTAGTATACTAGCTGCAATATTCCTATGTCTTCAGCATGGATATGTGTTTCCACGTGCAAGCTCCATGTGTCTATAGTTTAAATACTCCTTGTCTAGGGCTATGATAGTAAATAACATTTCCTATTGAAGGAATACAACTCACATTTTTTCCTTAAATTGTGCTCCTGTAACAGGCTCTTACAAAATCACTGTAGGAGGGATGGGCAATCTGGCATTGGCAACTCATTCCCAAACCTCTTTGCCCAGCTTATCCAGCATCCTATATCAGACCCAGGACATATGTGATATAGAGTGCCAGTTCTCTATGACAATGAGCCAACATAATTTAAACTTTCCCCCCATTTTTCTGTTATTTCACATCCTTCTAATTGACTTCCACTTATAACTAATCATGTCTCATGCCAATCTATTTCATTTCAGATGGGTCAAATGTCTACCTGCACTTTCTTTCCCTAATGCAGAACTTAACACCCTCTCTCTCCAGTCCTTCCTTATTGCATCATCATGTAATGACACATTGTTAGCTATTTCCACTAACAGAATGACATATATCCTATTGTAGTCCAGGCCTTTTCCCTTGTCATGCTATAAAGTAATATTATATGAAGGGTAACTTACACTATGATAATTGTTGTTGAGTGGTTGTCTGTCACCTAACCATGTCTCTGCATCTAGACTGGCGAGTATAAGAAAACAGATGCTCACTTTTACCTCTAGGGTCCTTACTCAACTGGAGAAATTAATTGCAAGCAATTCCAATACTATTGCCAAGAATATCATGTGGACAAAACAACCGGATCATGTCAGAATGACACCAAAAGATGAGACGCTCAGGTCTGAAGGTGTCAGGCATACTACTGGGAAGAGGAAAGGACAATGACAAGCAGTGTTAGAGGAGATGAAAAAGGTGGATTAAAGCTGAAAGAATGTCCACCTGCTGAGATGCTCAAAGATGAAAGGAAAGCCTGAAGCTATAGCGAATTATACACCACTGCAACATGAAACATATGAACTATGAATCAAGGTAAATGAGATATGGTTAGGGATGAGATAACACGATTAAACATTAACATCTTGGGAAGTAATAAACCAAATTGACAGAAATGGGTAATTATATGTCAAATAATAACTGGATCTTCTACTGTGTATGACAGTCCTGCAGAAGAAATGGAATAACTCTCATAATTAAAAACAGTAAAAAAATCAGCATTTGGTTACAATCCAAAAATGACAAAATGATCTCAATTGAACTCCAAAGCAAGCCATTCAGCATTATGGTGATACAAGGTTATGCTCTAACCACAGATGATGAAGAGTAGGAAATTGTCCAATTACATGGAAATAATACCAAAAAAAGATCATATCATTATAGGTGAATGGGATGTTAAAGATGGAAGTCAAAGAACTACATTTGTAGGTAAATTTGGCCTAAGTAAAAATTTATGTGGGGCACAGACTAGTACAATTCTGCGAAGATAATTCACTGTTCATGCCAAGCACTCTTTTCACTATTTCCAGGTGGTCAAGTCCGAAATCAGATTGACTATATATCTTGCAATCAAAGGTGGAAGAGGTCTACATAATCTGCAAAGACACGGCCTGGAGCTGACTATGGCTCAGAGATTCACCTTCTTTTCTCAATGTTTAGAATTAAAAATAGAAATTAATGAAGGCCCCCAGGTTAACTCGATATGAGCTCAGCAATATTCCAAAGGAATATATAGTGTTGTTGAGGAACAGCTCTAAGGGATATGGCCTAGTAAATAGAGCACTATGGTCAATCATTTGTGATATTGTCCAGAAGGTGTCAACAAAAAATAATCCAAATAGATATAAGAATAAGATGACAGAATACTTACATGTAAAAGCTTTGAAAGAGGCTGAGGAAAGATGAAGAACAAGAAGAAGGTGAGCAAAAGTCAATGGTGATGGGATGGAAAAATATGTCAGTATGAATGCAGCATTTCAGAGAATAGCAAGAAGAAATAATGAGTTATATTTAAATGAGCAGCAGAAAGAATTGGTAGAATATAATAGAGTGGAAATGACAAGAGAGCTCCTCAAAAAGGCTAACAATATTAAGTGAAATTTCAAGGTAAAAATGGGGATGATAAAATATGAAGATGATAGGGACCCTGCAAAAACATAAAGTATTAAAGGGAGGTGGCAAGAATATACAGAAGAGCTATAGAAGAAGAACCCCCAAACAGCACTGGGGATTCATTTACTTGGTCAAATAGTCAGAATATTGAGTGTGTTGAGTTTTGCATTTATTTTAGTCAGTTGCTGACAAGAATCATGGAATTTTAATATCTGTCATTACTTACCCACCTGCATAAAGGCTGTTTTTTTTTTGTTTGTTTTTTTTTTTAAGTTTTATGAATTTAACTTCGACCTTTTGGGCTTTGAGTATGTGTGTGTTTGAATTTTACTGATGAATACAATGGTATGTCCTCTGATCTAGCAGCAGACATCCTTGAGAGAGAAGATTGCAAGAAGTGATGGAATTCCAGCCAAGTTGTTTAAAGTCTTGCAAAATAGTGGTGTTAAACTGTTGGTTTGAATTTGCCATCAAATTAAGAAATCCCAGTTGTTGCTTTATTTAGGTATGTTAAAAAGTATCCCAGTTTTAAGAAATTTGTGTTCTTTGTATCGGAAGGGGTAAGGCCTTTTTGTAGTGGGAAGAATTGCCAAATAGATATTGAGTCAAGAGAGTTATATTGACTATTGCTAGATGCAACAAAAACTTTGGGTATAAATGACAAAAGATCATTTAAGAGATTAACGGTACTAAGGATGGGAGATTATGAAATTAGTCATCTCACACACTATAATATATTTAAAGTAAATGTTTTAATTTTTATCCATTTATTCATTTTATATTGCATTGCATGTTTTCTGAATTTATATATATATATTTAGACACAATATGTTCATTTTTTTACTTTAATGCTTTCTGGCAGTTTTTGGTATGGTAATCTAATGTTTCTAACAAATTAGATTTTAAGTATATATATTAGTTGTAGTGAATAATGTGATCAGCAATAAATCATTGTTAAAGTAACTTTTATTCCAATATGATTATTTTGATAATGTTTTTTAGATGAAAATGAAAGCGCTTTAAAAGTGTTTTAGTTTTGATTAATAGCAAGACATGCTTTTCCCCTGCCAACATTTAGTTCTTAACAGAGTTTACTTCTCTATAAATAAAAACTGAACAGACTTTATTGAATGCTGGATTATTTTGTACATTTATATACATTTTGGGTCAATACACCTCCTGAAGCTGGACATCAGTTATTCCTCATTTACATCCGTCTCTGTCTCTTTACACACACACACACACACACACACACACACACACACACACACACACACACACACACACACACACACACACACACATATATGTATATAAGAAATACATATATACATGATATATGCACGCAAACATAGTCATGTCTATGTCAGGAGCTTGAGTTTTCAGAAACTCAAAATTCACATTGCCTAAGTGATATGATCAAGTTTCAAAAACCTGAACTTCAAAAAAAAAAAATCTACCTTTTTTCTATATTTTTGGAGGAAGGAAAGTGCCCTGCACCCTCACATCCCCTGCATATTATATATACCAACTCCGAGATCGCACAACAGCGGGGAAAATTATAAATTCCCCGATTTTCACTCTACCACGATCTACATTCAAAAGCTTCATGTTTTTAGAAACTTGATCTTATCACCGCAACAATGTAAATTCCAAGTTTTTAAAAACTCCAGTTTCTGAAGGGGACCCATTGAGAGAACAGAAAACTTCAAAAAACAATCAGAGAGGTTGTACAAGGACAGCTACTGGTAAGATGTATTTATATCTGCAAAAGTTTGGGATAGTGAAGGTAGTTGTGTGAAACTATGGATAAGTATAACAAAGTGAATGGAAGGGGTGGGGGAGTATAGATAGAAAGCTGCTGGGATGGAAGCGAGCTGATGGGACGAAAGTAGTTAAATGGTGTAGGGCAACTAGGAAAGAGGGCAGCAGGACAGTAGGGATGGTTTGGTGATGTGTTTCAGCTATTTATACATAGGCTAAGTTACATAACAAATGTAGCAGGGTAACGTACATTAAAAACTAGGTGCAGCTTTGCAGGTCTTTTACTTATGCTGCGGAGGTGATTTTTTTTCTTCAGCAGGCTGGGCAGAGGTACATTCCTTACCGATGATTAAGCCAAGGTATAGCCTTTTATGGACCATTTTTCCAGTAACAGATAAATCAAGGCTTTTATCCAATGTCTTTAAAGTAGAAACAGGACTAAAGAGTGTAAAAGTAAACTGGTGTACATCACTGGGACCAGCAAACTGCGGGGAGTGGCAGTGGAGGATTTATGCTGCAGACATCATTCTTTTCTGTAACCTGTATATGCATGAGTGTTTTTTTTTTGTTTTTATTTTTTTGCATGCTAGTATAGAGTCATGTATATGTAAATTCTGCATTGTATGCTCTTTCCATGTTGGCATCTCTGCATGTTGCATGCATGGTTGCTGCAAACATATTATCCTACTGTATTCTGTCAATCCACTTTTTTTTTTTTTTCTGAAGACATCTGGAGTTTGGTGCTTTTAATATCATTAGGCAGCTAATTCCAAATGGCTGGACCCAGCCTAGAGAAGAATCTTTCACTTACTATACTTTTGAAGTAGGGCAGGCCTAGGAAAGGTCATCATGCCAGCTGCTTCTAAGCGAATAGGCTTGATCCCTGAAAGGTAATTTTACCTGCTGTAGTGAGGCATTAAATTAACTTTAACACTTTGAAAAGAAGTGTAATTAACAAAAATGTGTGTCTGTTAGGAAGTGACATCCATTTGATATCTTGTACTTATTTGTAGTAATGCATGCATGGGTCACCCAATAGTATAAATCTAAACATTTTGTTCTCAGCATTAACGTCCTCCTTCACAGCTGCCTAATATTAAACTAAATGTATTAAACAAATACTCAATTTGTAAAGCAAAAACCCAATTCCTATAAGAATGTCCGAGTTGCCTGCATGGCATTGGTTTGACATAAATACAGGTTTTTATGAAATGTAACCCACAGGAGAATAGCTCAGCTAATTGTTAATAACTACAGAGTCTCTGTAATTGAATAAGATGATTTATTTTAAATTCTAAGGGTGGTATTCATAATTTTGGGCTTTACATTTTTGTAGAGGTGATCTGCAAAAAGTGATGCTACATGGTTGTGCAAATCCTGAACTTTCAGGCTGACTACAGAAATGTGGAGAACTTTTTATGAATATGACGTATCACAAAAGAGTAACATGCTTAACACATAAGCAATAGCGGAACAACTACTATTCTGTCAAGGTGCTTTACGGGTATGTGTATAAGTTTGATTCATATACATGAATCTATAATGAGCTCATTTGCATACTAAGCATGTAAATAGCCCTGCACTTGTGCCAGTAAGCAGCAGTTTTCTTGTAGAATATGGACATGCAATGGGAGATCAGCTGGTCCTTGTGCATACCTGGATATTTTTATTGAAGGGGTCATTTTGGTGCTACTGCATACCTAGACATATTAATAATGGGATCGCTTGGGTGAATGTTTAATTTTGGTGCTTGTGCGTACCTTGCTAGAACATATTACTGAAGGGGTCACTCTGGGAAATGTTTCATTTTAGTGCTTATGCCTTCTGGGAAATGTTACCGAAAGGATTGCTTTATTTGTGTGTCAAGGAAGTACTTATATATACATGGTCAGACTGCTGAAGTGATCGCTGGGAAAAATAACTTATTGGATCATTTTAGCACTTGTGTATACATAAGACAAACTAATGAAGGGGATGCTGGGAGAAATAATTAATTTTTATGTTAAGAAAGTGCTTGTGTATACTTGAACAAACTACTGAAGGGATGGGGCAATATCAAAGGTGAAGCACCTCATTTAACAAAGGATGTGCATACAGCACAGATGTTGGACTATGAATTCCAAAATCACTTCATTAACATATTATGCTTTACAACATTTCTCATTTGCATCTCATTATTTTTAAGGCCTTTTGCATTAGTATGAATGGCTTCTATGATTCTTGCCTTTGCTATTCCGATTTGTAAGCAGTAGGACTCCCCCTATCACATTTGCAAATTTACCCCAGGGATCATGTCAGTCACCCTGCTAGACAGGGGACCAGGGAAGTAAATATTGTGGGATGAAATAGCCAGGGAATTGTTATGGCTAGGCTTGTATATGCCCTTGGGCCCACAGCCTAATACCAACCTATGAACCTGTGACTACGAATACAGGCCTTAGACTCATGACTGTTTGTCCTTGAAGAATTAGATGGAAAGTATAAAGGGTTATTATAACATATTAAGTCAGACATCATTTTATCTCAGAGTTTCCCCATTTCTCTGAAGCACAGTGATCTTGGAATTAGAATGGATGAGTACTAGAGCTGTGGAAGGTGCAATTTCCCCAAAGTTGAGAAAGTGCAAAAAATTTAAAGAGCAGCAAGGTTTGCATTCACTATTTTTCAATAGTTTGGCTCTACATCTGGGTTTGGTAAAATTTAAGGAACAGCTAGTGAAAATTGGGTATCTTGATAATAATGCATTCAATTTTTCCTTAAAGAATATAGAGCAACACCACTCACATACAGCCACAGGACTATTTACCTGAGCATGTGTTGGTGAACCCTGTTTTCAAATCTAAAATTTGATGATTTCAGCAGACTAGTGAAGTCATGACACCATAAAAAGATAAAAAACATATTATGCTGATATGAAAATGCATTCTACTCAGCATGATTTGAAAGCAAATATGTGCATTTATAGATAGTTGAATTCTGTTTGAGCATCCCTAACTTTTCCACTGAAACCTATACTGTTTTAATATGAAAGTCCTTTGAGTAGAAGGGACCATATCCTTCAATATCTGCTTAGAAGTTCCAGAAAAAGTCAGAAATACTGAAGTGACAAAGGCCCAAAATCAAGGACAGTTGTTATATTATTTTAATTCACTTGAAAAGTTACTAGAACAATTGGCTTTGTACCAACAAGAAGTATGAAGCTCTAATTTCTTGTATTTTTGATTGATTGTAATTCCCAGAGGTTTACAAGTTGTTGTGTATTTCGGCTTTTCCCAGTTAGGGGTCGCCACAGCGGAACTCCGGTCCGCTAATGATTGGCAGTAGATTTTTATGTGCCGAGTTGCCAGCCCTGATGCACAACCTTCAACGAAGGTATGCCCATTTATGCATGTCTCCACACAGAAGACGCTCTAGCTGAGAATCGAATGGGACAATGTCTTATTGAGAGGCGACAGCGCTACCGCAGCATCACCATCAACAGAGGTTTACAAGAAAATCAAAATTTTTAGAAAGGACTGAGCAAAACTATAAGGCAAACTTAGAGATATTCTGAAATTTTAGGGACAGATGAGAGGCGTGAAGGGGTGAATACTTGAAAATAGGTTTAGGTTATTAGATTTTGAAATATAATAAAGTTCAGAAATTTGGTTGCATGCTACCCACTATGTAACCAGCATAACTAAATCATGCTTATTTCAAAGACTGCATGTGTTTTTGCCATTTTTTTACATGCTCTAATGATGTATTTTAAAAGAAGCTCAGTCATCAAAGTCCTATAATTTGGAAATAATCAGAACAGCTGCAGTATGCAAGCAGATTAATAACTATTTAAATGCCTATAAAAGAACATAGTGATTTGTAATATGATCTTACAGTTTGCAGAATATGCTCTCCCTGAGGTAGTGCTACTATAATATGGTGTTTGGCATGTAATAGGAGTTCTACAAAAGTAGCAACAATAGAATAGAGACAGAACATTACTCCTAAGGGCATACAGACTCCAAGACAAAGTCATACCTTGCCAAGCCGAATCACTCTCTAACGACAAATTTCAGAGAGTGACCAAGTACTATCCAGACAAAAAGCCAGCAGAATGACCTTGTCATGACTGTTATGGGCATATGGAGAGGTGCTCAGCATGATCCATATACAATAAAATAGATGTCCTCAAGGCCAGTCACATCTAAGCCAAGGGCATGTGCCAGCAATCCATAACAGAGAATTTGGATTTAGACATCTTGAAGCAGTTTCAGGTCTGTTAATACCATATTAAGGATATATCAGATGTATGACATCAGCAGCAGAATTTATGATGTAATCCACTGCATACACAGCAACATCTACATGTGATGTCAGCTTTTTTATGAGAAACAATGCATACAATTTTTCATGAGAATGCCACTTGGACTTGATAAGATATTATAATGTAATATAATAAGTTTCTGTGCTATGAATTTCTCAATGATGTAACAGAAATTAGGGTACATTAGATATGTATGGATGACACATTCACCACTGTGAAGGCTGCCAGCCTAGCCAGCTAGAATTGTGCAGATAATTCTATCATTTGTAAATATGAATGTTGAACTACAGATTTGTTTTCTAAAATGACAGAATATGCTGTGAAATGTGAACTTGAAACAATGTAACAACATTGCCCTCTGCTGTAAAGAAAGATAAGACAAGAATTTCTTGTTTGTCCTTTGAAGTTCAAATTATTTCATGATTGTCTTTGATGTTTACAATTCGGCTCCGGTCGGGCTAGATGAAGGCATCCTGCCTATTGTTTTAACTTAAGGAATAATTACTAGAGTTTACATGTGGAATGTATTTTACTGATGTAGTTTCCTGCAGCTGCAAGATAACAAATGTATGTAGTTTCTGTTGGCCTGGAACACCAGGAAAGTGACAGAATGAGGGAATGTTTACCAGAACTGCAATTTCAATTTAAACAGAGAGAATTAGAAGGCATAAAGCATTTTTGTCTTGATCATCCAACTCACAGAACTGTCTTGCTCATATGTAAGTTATCTTAGACATGTGTTTTCTTTTAGAAATAGCTTGGAACTAAAAAGATTAGACTAAGTGTTTTTCTGTGATGTCAGAACTGTACTACTGATTTATTTTAAGTATTTCTGTGTGATCTCTGAACTCTTGACTAGCACTGTGTAGTGGAAAGTATTGTCTTGTGGTTTTAATTATTTATTATTAAATATTTTAAAACCTTTTAATTGTGGCTGGTTTGTGCAGAGATAATTTAAGTTCTTAAGAATACTTGTATGCCTTTGGTAAAACTGTACAAAGCCACTCTAATAGCTTTAGCCCTGGGTTATACTACCAATTGGATAATAATATTGCACAGTAATAATTGGACACCCTTTTAAGGGCCTTTGAGTAGCTGATAATTATTAGTGGGTGGTGGCAGCTATTACCATTTAGTCTGGGAAAAAGGGGCACAGCTGGAATACTTGTGCCAGCCTTCCCCATGAGTGTCTGTGCAGTTGTATAAATTCTTCTCAAAGTGTGTGTGTGTGTGTGTGTGTGTCAGCTACTTGGGCAGGGACACCAAGCACTGATTTGACAGATAGGGTGCTAGAGGTTTTTTCTTGCCCACTAGGCTGAGATCTGGACCCTATAGCTGTGCTAGTGTGGAGTCTTAGTCCACAGTCATCCCCTTTGGGAAAAACAAAGTGCCCACAAATTACCACATAGGTGGTAATCCATTAATTATGGAAGAAGTAATTAGGGATTTGGGGACCCAAGTAGATAGCAATCTCTCCTTTGACAATCATGTTACCAAAGTGGTTAGAAAGACCTTCTATATAGCCCACCTTATCACGAAAGGGTTCACATCTAGATCAAGAGAGGTCATTGTGCCCCTCTACTCATCACTCATCAGGCCCATAATTGAATACAATGCCCTATTCGGGATGTACCTTACCCGACACCTGCAGCAACTGGAAAGATCCCAAAAGTACCTCACCAAGGGACTCAAACAGATGCCCTACGCAGTTAGGCTAAAGAAACTCCAGCTCTACTCAGTTGCTTACCACCTACTCAGAGGCAATCTGTGCCTGACGTATAAAGCCATGTCCAACCCAGAATTAATGGACATGCTCCACCTCAGGAAATCCAAATCTCTTAGAGCTACACGCTCCAGGGACTTAAGCCTCAGCACAGAAATAAATAGGACATGCTGGAGGGATAGATTCATATCCCAGAGGCTCCCCTCACTCTGGAACAAAATCCCAATCCATGTTAGACAGAGCCCCTCAATGACCCTCTTCAAGAGAAATCTTGACAAGTGGATGGGAGATCATAGGTTTACCCCTGGGATCTCTTCTGTGTCCCTACTAGAAAGAGGCACAGTAAACTAACCTTAAAAGGGCTATCTTCTGTGACTTACTATACAGAGGCACAGTCAACTAATCTAAAAGGGTGGCGAAAGCCAAACACACACTGGCTAGGCTTATAAATGCCCTAGGGCAGATAGCCTAGTATCTACCTATCAACCTATGAACCTATGGGGACCTGGAGAGCAAGGGAGTGACCAGCCCCGGACTGACTGTGATCTCTGTGTGCTCTTAAGGGAAATTGCACTTTACTGTGTGTATTTGTTATCCTTTCCTCATATATGAGACGCACTCTCTGGTGTTAGTGGTGAGGATTGAGGCTCCTTGATTGCTGGGCCAGGGCATGGGCGTCACAAACACAAAGACAGGATGTCCTGATATAAAGATAGTTGAGTTTTTGTGCCTTTTAGGAAGACACAGAATGACATGAGATGTCCATGGCCATTTGATGTACGAATTATACAATATTAAAAAAATATGAGAGTCATATGGCCAGATGTAGGTCCATGACAGAATTCCAGTTTAGAAAAAAAATAGACAGAAAATATTGAACAAAACTGACTGAAAGAAGCATATGACAAAAGCTAAGAATCCCAAATACACACAAACACACACACACACACACACACACACACACACACACACACACACACACACGCACACACACAAACACACAGATACACACTTCATATATGGTCTAGCCACACTGATTTCTATTTTGCATAAATGATGGAAGGGATACATTAATCTTATATAATGTTAACAATACCTTCAGGTTTTGCTTAGTCTGCCAGCTTCTCAGCATGAGTGAGATATAGCATCAAGCACTCTTGCTACAAAGCACTGGTGAACAACTGAAATTTAAATGTTGACATAAACAGTTTAAACCTAAATATGGCCAATCTATAGTACACGATTTTAGGGGAAAATTCCTCTCACTACAAGTCATGCACCCTTATACCCTGCTACTTAATATTCCTACTATGAGAGGACAGTGTCCTGGAAAAATGCAATACTTTTTTTTCAGACAAAAAGGAGTACTTCTTTTTTTTTCCAAGATTACCTAACCCCAACGTTGGGATTCATTTAAAGAGGAATGTGGTGGCAAAACTACAAGATGTGGCCAAAGGTATATTACCCTGCAGGAAGAGTAGCTTAAAATCTGTTCATATTTTAGTTTATTAATGTTAAAACTGGGTTGTTGTATGAATCCTTCAGTAAAGCATTCATTTTACAAGACTGTTTTCTAAAGTCCATTGCTCCTTCAGACACCCTACTACCTGCTATAGTCACTTATTTGCACATGAAAATGTGAACAGTGGACTAAAGTTTACATGTTTATTCACTTGCTAGCTCTTATTCCTGAGATTTACAGTGCCATCTGTTTTTAAGTAACAGGACAATGCAATGAGTATCCAAAAATAATCAAGATACATATATACAGCAAAGTAAACTTAAGGTAAGTATGTTTTTGTACAAACATACTGCCTCATGATGTCACTACTACAGCATCTACCAGCAGCCACAGGTGGCTATAGAAAAATAAATGCATTGTCAGAGAAGTTCTCTGAGAAGCTGCAATTACATATGACCAAAAGCAATTTGAAAGACACTTAACAGGCAGTTTTTTTTCCTGAAAAGAATGCTCTTTAAATTGTACTCTCTCAGAAAAAAATCTGATTGTTTAAAGAAAAAAATACACATCTGCAAGAGTAGAGGGTCATCCCAAAAATAATTATTCCTCATCCAGTATTAACATCATCTCAGGATAATTAAGTTTGGCTATCATAGCCTTCTCAAACAAATACACATACATAGACATGCAGAAATGCATATACGCACATAAGCATAACCAGGCACATGCAAAAACGCAAGTATGTCCAAATACACATACGCACACGCACACACACGCGCACACACACACATATTTATGTGAGGACTAGTAATTTTCTAATCATGAACCGGTTTTGCTGTTTTAAGTCTTCATTCTGAGAAACAGTCACTTTTGAGATCTTTGAAATTCAGTCAGGGAAGATTTTTGCACATCTTGTATGAAGTGACAAGTCTGAATACAGACGTTATCCAGAAAGTAGGTGCACAGTATTTCAGTACTCCTTTGCTCACAGACACATTGCCATAACAGACATGAAGTTGGCTAAAACTCACTTCTAATTTAAATTGCAGAGTTTCATTTTTGAAAGGCCATGGTAAGCATAAATGTATAACAACTAAAACTGTGACAACATTGTGCTACAATAATGCTGTTTTCAGTAGTTCATAATTAGGTACTAGGCTATCAGCCCTGGGGCCTATATAAGCCTAGCCAAAAAGGTTCCCTGGTTTCGCCACCCAAGAAAATTATTTTCCTGTGCCCCTGTCAAGCAGTGCCGCAGAAATGATCTCTGAGGTGAATTTTCTATTTCCCATCCAGTCGTCAAGATTTTTCTTAAAGAGGGCCAATGAGGAGCTTTGCTTGACATGAATGGGTAGTTTGTTCCAGAGTATAGGAAGTCTCTGGGACAGGAATCTATCCTTCCAGCATGTTCTGTTTGTTGTGATGACAAGGTTTAGGTCCCTGGAGCATGTGTTTCAGAGAAATTGGGATTTCTTTAAGTGTAGCATGTCCAACAGCTCTGGGTTTGACATAGCCTTGTATGTTAGGCAGAGATCGCCTCTGAGTAGGCAATATGCGATGGAGTAGAGCTGGAGTTTTTTGAGATGGTCTGCTTATGGCATCTGTTTGATGCCGGTAATCCTCTTAGTGAGGTATTTCTGTGGCCTTTCTGATTGTTGTAGGTGTCTTGTGAGATACACGCCAAACAGGGCATTGTACTCTATAATGGGGTCTGATGAGGGATGAGTTGAGAGGAACAATGACCTCCTTTTTTCTAGAGGAGAACCCTTTTCTGATAAGGTGTGCCACGTAGAAGGATTTCCTGTGTACTGTGGCAATGTGGTTATCAAAGGAGAGACTACTGTCCACCTGTGTCCCAAGGTCTCTTATCACACTTTCAGTGTTTAGTGAGCTACCGCCTATGTGGTAGGTCATGGGTACCAAGTTTTTCCCAAGGGGGATGACAATGCACTTCTTGGCATTGAGCTTGAGGCCATGACTTTGACACCAAGCATCTGTCTCTGTGAGGCCCTTTTGTAGAATGTCTACATCATTAGGTGATTCTATTATGGCTCCCAGTTTGCCGTCATCTGCAAACTTTGTTAGTCAAAGACCTTCTGTGTTGGCCTGCACTTCAGAGAAGTAGATGCCGACCAGGAGAAGACCCAGGACCAAACCCTGTGGTACTCTACTCATTACTGTTCTGAAGTCAGACTTGGAGTCGGCTACTTTTACTGTGTTGGTTCTGTCAGTGAGCCAGTTGGCCACCCATCTTTTGACATAGGGATTTATGCCCAATTTAGTATGTTTATCTATAATTCCAGAGTGGGGGTTGGTATCAAAAGCCTTGGGGAGGTCAAGATAGGCAGTGTGCACTACCTTGCCATCATCTACTGCTAAGAAGTTAATCAGGTTTAGTAGACATGATCTACCTTTTACAAACCCAAACTGAGTGCGGTCCAGGGTTTGGAGGTTACCTATGTCTTTGTTTATAAGCTCCAAGATGATACATTCCATGGCCTTGCAGACCAGGCTCATAAGGCTAATGGGGCAGTAGTTTCTGGGGTCCGTGGTGGCACCCCCTTTGTGGATTAGGATAACCGTCACTGTGTGCCATTCAGTAGGCACATAGCCTGAGGTGAGGCTATGATTGAACATGGTACTTAGGTGGGGTGCCAGTTCGTTCTGTAGTTCATGCAGTATGCAGCCTGGGATGTTGTCTGGTCCCATGGATGCTGTGTTCTTGGCTTTGGAGTGTGTGGTCTTTAAGTGTTCATCCATGATTACAGGAGCTTTGCATTCTTCCGGTATTAAGATGGGCCCTTTGGAGGGTGAGAGGGGGGTAAAGTTAGCACTGAACCTATCTGCCAGGATGTTGGCAATATCGGTTGGTTCTGTGTATTTAGTGCCATTGTACTGTAGCTCAGAGCAGATCTGAGTGTTGCCATAGAGATTCTTGACATAGCTGTAGAATGCTTTGCGGTTTCTTTGAAAATCAGTGGTGATGTTATTTTCATAACTGGCTTTGGAGGATTTTATGAGGGATCTCAGCTTCTTGCTGAGGCTGACCAGGGAGTTCCTCCACTCTTGGGATTTTACTCTTTTTTGCAACAGCTTCTTCCTTCTGTTGTAGAGTTTGTCTATGGCAGGGGACAACCAGATTGGCTTACTTTTTTTGGAGGATTGTGTCTTGGTTCTGTTGGGGATGGCACGATCCATGCACTCATGTATGTGCTTATACAGTGCATTTGTATAAGATTCAGTAGTCGTACCTCTATTTTCCATCTGCATGAGTGACATGAAGTTTGCCACTTCTGTCTTAAGAAGCATGAAGTTGGCTTTGGAGTAGTTTTTGATGGTTGTTTCCTTAATGGGGGGGTGGGATATGGATGTCTAGGGTGATTAGCTTGTAGTCGGATCTGACCAGCGAGGAGCTGACCTCTGGCTTGGAACACTGGTTACCCATATTGGTAATGACCAGGTCCAAGATATTGCTGCCCCTGGTGGGGGTGTGGACAAGCTGATCCAAGGCATTGGAATTTAGTAATTCCAGAAAACGTTGAGAAAATGAGTTGGTACATGAGTAGTTTTCCCAGTTGATGGAGGGGTAGTTGAAATCACCCATAATTAAGGTATTGGGTTATACCTTAATATTTTCCAGTATCTTAAGAAATGAAGAGTGGGAATCCTGGGGCATGGTGGGGGATCTGTAACAAGCTACAACCTGGATTGCATTCTTTCCCAGTGTTAGTTGCACTTGGATAATTTTGGATGCATTATGTCGAGCAACTAGCCTGTAAGTGTGGATATCCTTAATAAACATGGACACGCCTCCGCCTTTAGTGTTTCTGTCCAGGTTAGATGGCCGAAAGGTGTGGTATGAATTATAGCCTGGTAATGCATGGGATGCTCTCTGGAGCCTTGAACCAGGTCACTGCACAGATGTCGATGTTCTCCATTTTAAGCAGTGCCGCGAGTGAGTGCATTTTGAGGTTTAGACTTCTAGCATTGAGTAGCATTACCCTCAGAGTTTGCTTGCTTGTACCTGTTATGGTGGCGAATTTAGCATTTGAACCTTGCCTAAAAAAGGCACTAGAGAGGTGGCACGAGCCTTAGCCAGTATCCAGAATCCCAGGGGCGACAGGTGCAGGCCATCTCTGGCAAAACATTGTGGTCTGTCGACCATGTCGTCCCAGGCAGACAGATACTGGATTCCCTTAGAATGACACCAGATGCTTTGCCAACTGTTGAAGTCAATCATTTTGTTCTTATACTGTGGTATCATTCTGGGTGATGGCAGGATCTGCTCAAGGCTAGGGTCATACCTGCCTGGGCTACAAAATCTGAGAGCTCCTCCATGTCTCTTTTCATGTAGTCCAGGGAGGTATGTCTCAGGTCATTCACACCAACGTGGACAATGACAGAGTCATATTAATACTTGTTGTGGAGTGACCTGAGTGAGTGCTGAGAGTAACTTTCTCCTTGTTTAGCATGGTAAGTGGGGCACCAGTGTACCTAACTATAGAGTCACCTATGACTAGTGTGTTGGGTACGTTGTTTTGCCTTATGGGCTGAGATTGAGTGGCACACTGATTTTGTGGGCTACGTGTATATTGGGTAGTGTTGGGGGGTGGTGGTTGTCTGTGTTTCAGCTTGAGAGATCTCTGTTGCTTGGGCAGATTTTTATTGAGAGCCTCTGTGAATGCGGGTGTGTGCTTTGTGTTTCTATGTGTGGGTTTTGGTAGTGTGGGTTTTGAAGGACTATGTGTTGAGTGTGGTATGGTGCAGGTGTTAACCTTCTCCTCTTGACCGTCTAGTCCAGTCTTGGCTGGAGAGAGCTTGGCTTCCAGTTTGGCTATATAAGTGCATCTCTCACAGGTTGTAGTGTGGGTGGTAGGAGGATAGCGTTGTCAGTGTACATGAGGCAATTGCTACATTGCCCCAAGATGCCCAGATTCATCAGGTGGACAGGAGAAAACACCAGGAGCTGACCCATGGACATGCCTGGATAGGTGCTTATTAATTTAAGTACTAAGAACTGTTTTCCTCTTGACAAGTGAGGAAAGTCAAGTGCTGTAGTAATTTGTGGTTTATTTAGTGCTTACAATGAGTTCGGAGCAAGTGCTGAGCACAAGGAAACAGTTTTGAGTGCTGAAACTAAATAAATGGCTAGCTTTAGCTAAAACTAGCTAGTTTTAGCACCAATCCCAAGAAGAGAAGCAGGCCACAGCCTGTTTGGTTATCCACAGTCTTGTCCCAGACGATGTAAGGGTCTGCAGACATGTAGCTTTTTTCTGATAGATGCCTCGAATAGCAACCAGACCCATTGGGTATGTTAAGCACAGGCACTCACTCTCCAACCAGAAAGAGTCAGGAATCAATGCACTCTGCTCCTACTCTCACCAGGATCAGAATATAAGCACAGATTCCAAACTGTCACCTATAAATCAGTTATTAGGCTTTCTGGTGATCAGCAGTCTCCAGGAAATAATGTCCTTGTACTCCTTCTCTCACCAGGAGAAAACAGAAGCACTAATGCCAAGTTGACTACTGAGAGGCAGAATGTGGGTTCTACAATAACTGGTGATCTTGCAATAGATGCTTAAAGGTAAGATTTAAAAATGGTTTATCCTAAACACTGCACTGTGCACTAGAGGAGTTAGATGTGAAAGTAGGTAACTTAAGTTTTACCTGTCTAAAAGCTAAGTTTTAGTGGACAGTCACTATTTTTAAAACAGCAAGACAGAGTGAAAGTGGGTGGTCACTTCTGTATTCTGGTACTATGGAATACAGTAGGACGGCCAATAAATTTAAATAGTTGAAGGGGAGTGATTTCACAAAATTATAACTTTGTGCTTACTCCCACCCTACATCTGCCTCACTTTCTCTAAATCTCCCCCTAATAAAGTAACCCTTCCTTTGCCAGAGTCTAATCAAATCTCCCTTTACTTCTTAGCCTTAACCTCCTTCCCCCACAAACCCTCCTCCCACTTAACCCTCTCTAACCCCTAACTAAAGATGTCCCTGGACAAACTGGTTTGTTCCCAAACCAATTTTTCTCTGTAAGATATGAATTCACAGGGCTGGATGCCTGCAAAGGAGTAAACACATGGTGTCCTCTAATAAATGAATACATGCCAGTTACAAGGATACATCTGTGGGCACCACCAGTGTGAATGTGGAATCTAGCATCATGCCTTCTTAGGATTGCACCCACAATAGCAGGTGGACATTATATATTTTTGTGATTGTTGTCTCTTCTGTGTGCATATACATTGCACATGCTGTCTGCACTTTGTATGCATTTTAATCTATGTCTATATACACCAGGCCTATTTATATGAAGGAAGCAAATGTTAATACCATGGCATGGAATTGTGCAGAAAGAATGTCTGAGTAGGAAGATCAGTGATATTTCCTTTATGAATTTCTGACAAGGTCTGTAATGTTTTAAATAAAGATATACCTGTAATGTTTTAAATAAAGATATATGTTATGATGCAGCATACATTCACATAGCAAATGCTTTAGACTGTTCTGTTACAAATAAACCATCTAAAGACTCATAAACTAGATGGATTTAAAAAATCATTGGTAGTACAAGATGATGCAAGTTTTACTGCACAAGGATTTGCCTTTATTTTTTTATAGATGTGATAATCAGTGTTTTGTACGATTTTATATATTTTTTTCTTAATATTTATGTCAAATTTTTCTTTATAGAATTTATGTCTGATAACATGGATCACGATGATAGCCAAGTCAGTCAATCTTATTTTATAATCAGCAAGGCAGATCAGTATTTCATTTGTACTAAAGCAAACAATATGCTGTGTGCAGAATAACATAACCAGGTTATAATTAGCTTGTTCTGGGAGAATGGGAAAATGAAGAAGAGAAGTGCATTGATGGAACACATTTGAATAAAATAAGTATGGCGTACTTCATAGGATCAAAATAGGCTAATAACTACCGGGGTCTTTATAAGCCTAGCAATGTAACCTGACCCAGTTTTGTCCCAGAGTTCCTTGGATGCATATATGGTGGGGTATGTTAGTAAGGAGGTAGCTAAGGGTTATGTGGGGGGTATGCCAGTTGAGAATTAACTTAATTACTGTTGACCTCTGTCCATCAGAGACATGGAGACCAGACCAAGGGTGAGTATGGGATTCCCCATCCAATTATCAAGGTTTTGTTTAAATAGAAACAGGGATGAAGTCTGTTTCACATGGATGAGGATATTATTCCATAATGCAGGAATCCTATGAGACACACATATCAGTTTCTCTTTCATGTTCTATTTATGTCATAGGGAAAGTTCAGATCCTTGGATCTAGTGTTTCTGGTGCTGTTTGTTTTGCAGATGTGCAAGAGATCCATCAGAGCTGGATCTGAGGATGCCTTATATGGTAGGCATAGAGTGCTTCTCAGTAACCTGTAGGAGACTGATACAGAGATGCACTTTAAGGCAATCTGCATAGGACAGGGTATTCATACCCTGCCTTCTTCTAGTGAGTGGTGTGTCTGAATGGCTTATCAAAAAGGAGAGAGTTATAATAATAAAATCTTGGCCAGTACTTTAGTCTTCTCTCACATTTTAAAGGCATATAGTACATGAACTGACAATCGTCTAAACCACCCATATGCAAGCTCATTCTGAATGTGCTTATGTATGTGTGTTTCTGCAACCTGTAACTTTTTGCATCCTATCCAGGACACTATGAGCAAAGAAAGAGGGTTTCAGGACTCAGTGAACTCAAAGATAGAATTTAGCACCCATATAATCCATAACTGGATACAGTTGGTATTGGTGAATGAATGATTGAATAAATAAATCCAAAACAGGGACTCAGCCACATTAACCTTTGACAGAAATACTTGCATAATTAAAAGGAAATATGTTTGAATTCACCAACTAGAGCTGTGATTCAGGATTGCTTTTTCTCTTCACATTTAGATTACCTTGACTGCAGGTCATTGTGTCCCATATAGCAGATGGAACATGTAGCTAGGCAAATATCAAATTGTATAATGGAATGTAATTAGCATTGAAACAGTGTGCACTCTGATTGGCCAAAAAGAGTTAGCATGCCCATTGTATATCCAGCATTACTCACAGGACATTCAGGTGCTACACAGAACAAATAGCTGTGATTGTAGCCGCCTAATTAAAGCTATATTCACTGTGTTTTTTTCCATGCCACTTAGCATAGAACTTAATAAACCATGACAGTATTAAATTTATACAATGACGTTATTTAAAAAAGGTAAGACATTTCTGTCTTAAGCAATGGTATTGTATAATAGTTATAACTTATGTTGTGTTGTGGGTAATGCAAGATTTACCACTCGTAGCTTTGTTTCATCACTCAGGTTTATCTCATGATCAAAAAATGTCAACCATGGGTAACTTTTATATTTCTCCTGCCAACCTTGAGCTACTGTAAAATATTTTCCCTTCTAAAAAATTGGATATTAATGACTTACATTAAACCTGAGTATTTAAGCTCATTAAGTTTTTATTACACACATTTGACATAAATTGATGTGGTCAGAACTACATCTGGAAATGCTAAATTACATCAAAAACACTGAAATGCAAAGAAAACTAAAAAAAATGAAACTTTAAACCTCATAAAATTATTTCACAATATGTTTAATGAGGGATCTGCCCCATACCCCATTCCATGGTATTTTTGAAGTAGGTCAACTCTCATATAACTCTGAGGAAAAGGGAATGCTTGGTTTTATTGTTTTATTGGAAAATGGTGTATTCCCTTTACCTGTGAGGCAGTACAGTCTTGGAATTTATTTTATTTATTTAACATTTGTTAACCGGAGTAGAGCACTGATCATATAGGAACAATTTCCGTCTCAGCCCAGGGAAAGAAGAACCAGACTACAAACAAAGTAACTTTAATATGTAAAAATGAGCACAACTGAACTAGAATTCACAAGAAGAATGCATAAATAATCATGGTAAAATACAACATGGCAAAACATAACAAAAACTGTAAGTAGTATTATACAGGAGAAATAGTAACTAGGAATGTTAATCAAGTTATTAGGTTAATAGATTCATGAGTGCATACTGGTCTACTGAACTAGATCACTAAGAATCCAGCCACAGCAGTTTACCTACTTATCCCCTCCATAAGGGACTGAGGAGCTAGAGGTGAACCATAAGACTATGTCAACTTTTATAAGCTGTATTTAAACAGAGTGGGAGATCTGGGTTGTTTGATGTGGAGTGGGAGTTTATTGCAAATGTAGGGGTTGCTTTGAAGAAGTTCCTATCCCACCAGCATGTCCTGTGCCGAGTATGATGCAGGTTTATGTCCCTAAAGCAGGTGTTTCTATTGTTTACAGTTTAATGAACACACAGGAACTGAAACAGAAATAGGTCATTTTAAATTTTGTTTGGCAGTCGTCCACTATGAGTGGATGATGTTCAGCCTGCTGAGGATTGGAAACCTCGAATTGCATTCCTCCCAAATAAAGGCCAATGAAACACTGCCCCCTGCACTCCCTGATGTGAAGTGGCAAGTCCCCCACAAACCCCAAATTGATATATACCTACCCCATAGTTACCCCAACTTGAAGAAGGGAGGGATTACCCATAAAAAGGCATCACTACTGCACAAATCACTGACAGTAATTTCCTGTCAAGAAGCTCTGATCCTTGCCGTGTGGAATTTTTGGTAAATGACACTCAAAAATTGAATCTCTGATCACCTGTAGGTTAAACAGTTGGCAGATACAGATAATCGGGTTCCTATCAGCAGACTGAAGGCGCATGTTTTCGAATGCGTCTTGGTCGAACTGACAAATCCGAAACTGCAAAATATTGAAGCTGCATGTAAGCAAATTCTTTCACTGGGAAAGAATTTGCTTGGCCGCTTCAGTACTTTGCCATTTTTGGCACTGTAGTGCAGTCTCGGAGTTGGTATATTTATAAGGGGGTGGGGGGCTTTGCCCCACACTTAATCTCATGTTTTAATGTGCTTACTTTTTTTTTGTTGTTGGAACAGCGATTTTTTTCCAAGGGAAAACTGACAGTTCTGACAGTTTGGTTTTGTAAGCTTTCGCTTACATAGGATTGATTAATCACCGTTTGCTTACCTAAGCATTCGGTGATCTACTATAGACTCAGATAATTATGTAAAAGTCTATCAGAGAAATAATAGATTGCTGGAGCTTTTAGATGTCATTTATAGCTTAAGAAACTCATATCTGTAATTTGCAGTGAGGAAATAATGTTGATTTGTTAGGTGAACCAAATGCTTGGATAGATATATGCCACAGGGGTCTGATAAAGAAGGAGTAGTGTGTAAGGACCCTCCTTCAACCTAGAAGATATGTCTATTTTAATTAGTTGGCTGTGTAGAAAAATTTTGTAATGACAGTTGATTCACAGAGGATAAAAGAGAGTTCACTGTTCATAAAAGTGCCCAGGTCTATCTTGTTTCCCCAAAGGGAATAATACTTCATTTTTTGCATTAATCTTTAATCCATGGTTCTGACACCATGTATTTATATGGGCAAAGCCCTACTGGAGGATGCTGGTGTTACTCGGAGTGTTAATGACATCTCCAAATGTGCAGTCATCCACAAATATAGTTAAAAGAGAGCCTTGACATCAGCTTTGATGTCAACAAAGTGTATGCTGAAGAGTACTGATGCCATTACAGAGCCCTGATGGGGCACCACTGGTGACAAGCCTTCTTGGGAAAAGTGTGCCACCAACCCTGATTGAATTTGTTCTGTCGATAGGACAGGTAGCAATCCAATTAATTCTTTAAGAACTCATATTTAGATGGGCTAGTTTATTAATTATGCCATGGGTTAGTTTATTAATTATGCCAGAGTATCAGATAGCATCAAAACATTGACTATTTCTAGACAGGCAGCATGCATCAATCTTGTTTCATCCAATCCCTCTGTCATTCTTTCTAAAAAGATAACCAGGTTAAGAAGGCATGATCTGCGCTTCACAAAGCTATATTGGCTAAGATCTAGGTATAGTAACCTTCTAATACCATTATTTGTGAATTCCATGATGGTATGTTCTATTACCTTCCAAATGAGGCTATATAGTGCTACATTTACCATCTCGAGGTTGCTTTGGAGAAAGAGAATTTGAATTTATTCCTTAGAGATGGGAAAAAACACAGGTATTCTTCGTAATGCTGTCATATCCATATGAACCGGAACTTGTAGGTTCAAGCCCCTATTAGGGGAGGGCACTAATTTGACTAGAGAGTTGGTGATAATGCTGTCCAGAAACTATTGTATGTATTAGTTATTGTGGTATGGATTATGCAGTTTATGGATGGATAGTTAAAATCAGACAGAACAATACTGCTAGGTTCAGTTGTTAGGGATTCTAATGTCTTAAGGTAGGTTTATGACTGCAATAATCATAGGAAGAGGGTTCAGCAACTCACCATTATATGAAGGTAGACAAAGGTAAACCTGTTAGCAGTTTATAGGATATGCAGGAGTTTCAGCACATTATTTGCAGGATTAGACATGAAGTAATGAGATTTTAAATAAAACAGGCACACACACACACACACACACACACACGCAGACACACAAACGCACACATACACACACACACACACACACACACACACACACACACACACACACACACACACACACACACACACACACTAGAGATAGAACCACCCTTGGTAAATGGTCTTAATGAGTGGTAGGCATTAAGACCATATAGAGAATAAGTATTGTAAGTACACTGGACCCACACTTCTGTAAATGCATATTTTTCTATATTTTCAAGAATTACAAAAGTCCCAGAGGTGGGCAATCTTTTGTTTAGGCTTTTAATATTGAGTAATGCTATGTTGCTATAGGTCTGGTTTGAACCAGCTAGGTTGGTTGGTTTAGAAGACTGACTTTGCCTACAATAGCATTATGGTGGCAGAAAACATTTATGCCAGGATGTAGTAGCTCTGGGAAGAAGTAAGCACCATCCCTAGCAAAACAGATAGGAATGTCAATCACCTGCCTCCAAAATGACACACATCACACTCTGCTGGAAATAAACCATTTTACTGATCCAGTTGTTGAAGTTGTTTATCGTTTATTTGTATTATAACATCATTTGACTGTAATTTTCAATGTATAATTGATTAACAACTGTTTCAAAATTAAGATATATTGACTGCACAGAGTTCAACATTTTGGAGTCAGTGTCTTGCATCAGGTTCAAAAAGGGATCAATTCCTTGCCATGTACTCCACTGTTGTAAATTGCATCATATATGTTTCTGTGCTATATTTCAAATCAATGTGTAAGAATGGCTAAACAAGCATACGACGATGGCTGAAACAATCTGGCATATTACAAGGAATGCTGGAGGCAACTGATATTTCCTTTTGCATGTGTGCGTGGCTCTTAAGTAAAAAAAAAGAGCTTGATTGTTACTACCACTTCTCTACTGATCAGAAACATACAGGTAACTAAGTTAACTGGGAGCAAGGTAGGAAAAGGAAGATAGAAGAGACTGCTGTTGGCTCTATGACATAGACTGACAGAGCCATGGAGAAGCTACCTGAAGGCAAGAGATTAATGGGGCGGTCAAGTCAATTCCTTCTCTAAGGATAAGAAGGGGGAGGTGGTTTATTGGGATTGCATCATTTCAAGATACTCAGCAGAGAGGGCAGTTATGAGCCAGCTTTGAAGATTTTGACAGTACACTGATAGATACTGGACTAAATAATGATGACTTAAACTTGTAGATTTGAAGTGATATGGAGATTGTTATGGCTAGGCTTGTATTGACCTTAGGGTCAATAGCCTAGTACCAACCTATGAACCTATGAAGTGCTTTGGAAGTTTAATGACACCGTCTTGAACTGAATTGGAGTTATAACTAAAAGAACTATTGAAAATACAGCCCTGCTAAGAATGAAGCTTGCTGAGACTTGAGGTTTGCAAATTGTTAGGGAAAGTCTTGTTTGTAAAGGAAAGACTTCATTCATTGCAATTGCAAATGCTGGTTGGCCGGCTGTTTAGCCTGCCGTGTGCTATCACTTACCTTCCCTCTGGCTGTGTGAATCTAATGAGAAGATTTGTCTGGGAGCTAATAAAACAGCTTGCAATTGGATAATCAAGTCATATATTGGATTAGTTAAAAAGGAAAGAGCACTGCTTTGTGAAAATAGTTTAATAAGGATATATAGCAAAGATTATTAGTAATGTAATTTAATGCTACACAGAATCTTAATCCTTCCCATGGGCTGGAAGGACCTGCAGACCATCGGTGAAACCATAATAATTTTTTATAAGAAGCACTGAGAATGATCCACTGATATAAGAAAGAGTGAGTGAAGAGTGTGGCAGGGGCATAATTAATTAGTTTTCATCAAATCTCCAGTTGAAGGTTGTTTCCACTATTCAGCCAGACTGCACCCCAAATATGGGCAAACATGGCCATAAAATTCATAGTGCTTTGGCAGACCAATATTACATGGGGAGCTTTTAGGCTCAGACACCAAAGAGTATAGTGGTAGTTCTGAAAACTAATCGGGACATTCTTAAATGTTAAATTTAAAACTGCTTATGTGTCCAAGTAACTAAGAAATTAAAGAAGCTCAGGCCATGTGATTGGTTGGGCCTAGACCACCACTGAAGCAGTAGTTATGAGAAAGCATGGGAAAGATTCCTGTAGTATCTTACTCAAGCTTTAAATGAACAAAGTTTGTACATTTATAGTAATCCTTGAATCAAAAATGAAGGCGATAATGTGTTAGTTCTGTGACTCTACACTGAAAACAAATAGTACAGAATGTGAGCCTAAGCATGTGCTTCATTTGTGAGGTAGCAGAGCTGTTATTTTATGGGGAGTAGTCAGCTGAAGTACATCATGGGTCTACTGTGAATGTGCTCACACAGAAATGTAGCTAAGATGGGACAAAGGGGATGGCTGTGCTGGGTACAAGCTGTTAGGGAGCACAATTCAATCAGCAGTATAGAAATGGAGTAATGGCAATGCATTGCCAGCATTCCGAGAGCAATTAATGGTCTGCATTAGAACAAAGAAGAAAAAGAAGAGATGCTTTGCTGCTTTACCAGTTATATTTGGAGATGGTTTATTTTTTTCTGTTTTTTGTTTTTTGTTTCTCAGCTTTGCTTTTGAGGGGGTTCCATCTTTCTTGGGACTGACAAAGGTGCCAATTTAGCTAGCTACTGCACTGTATCCACAGATGGGATTGAAACAATTCAAGAAATGAAAGTTGATTTTAATGTATTATTCAGGGACAGAACAACAATTAGGCAGTAAGGCAATATTTGGAGAAACCTGTAAATAAACTAATAGAAATAAAAGTGCTGCCAATATTGGCAAACTTTTATTCTGAAGTGATCTAATGTTTTTACTATCATTATAGCTGAGCCAGTGTGTGCACCTGTATCTGGTTATTAAAAAAATTAATGTAGAGGCAAAAGATATTCAGTGGTCTGTGACTTAAACCCAATAAGGATGGTGACAGGAGACCATATTGCTGATAATAAAATGTTGGCTTTAATGAAGTACAGCCCATACAGTATATGGTTTAGATCAAGCTATGAGCCATATGGATAATGGAATAATAAGCCAGTTAGAGAAAAAGTGTTACAACGAATGCTAGATACTGTATATAAAAAAATGTTGTACTAGTATTTAAAAAACATAAAATATTTCAGGCTGGGACTCTTGTTTGTTGTTCAGTAGCAATAGAAGGAATTAGATTAATTTCATATGCGTGTACAGAAAACATAGAAAAGAGAACACATGGGACTGTGTCCATAAATTACACAATATATGACAATAAAATAAACAGTATATATGTATGTAAGCACAGTATAAGTAGCCACAAAAAATACTAAGGGGCAACAAATAATTTGAACATCCCAGGTAGAGGAAGACTGGGGAGCACTACGGTTCAGTTTTTCCAGACCACAAAACAGCTCTATTATAACTTTAATATGTTGGTGAAATGTTAGTACATTGGTTGCTTGACTCTGTTGCTGCACTTTGTTATGAGATCATGCAGTTTAGAGATGAGGGAAAATGTGAATATTTTTGTTTTTACCATTTTCCCTTTTCTCAAAGTGCAATATCTGAGAAAGAGTATATATGGAAACTTGGGGTGTAATGACAGAGCCCACACATTGGGGGATGTGCAGGTTGTTTAACCCTCCTGTAAACACAATTGTTGTATAGTGTACGGTTTGGTTTTGTTGGACTGCTAAAGTGATAATGTGATGTTGTTTTGCTATTTCGGGTATGATGTTTTAAAGTGATGACGTCATGTTTTGCTATTTCAGGAAAGATGTTTAAAGTGATGATGTCATGTTTGGCAATTTGAGGTATAATGTTTTAAAGTGATGATGTCATGTTTGGCAATTTGAGGTATGATGTTTTAAAGTGATGATGTCATGTTTGGCAAATTGAGGTATAATGTTTTAAAGTGATGATGTCATGTTGCTTCACTACTTCAGGTATGTTTAACATCCCAGCTAAAGCAGAAGCGATATTTCATGAAAGACATGGGGAGCAGTAGAGCATCCATAACATTGTAGCAAGAGACTGATCTGAATCACCAACAGAAGATGAGCAGGAGGAGTGGGAGAGACAAAATGATGAGATCAATGGGAAACTGACTGCCTTTATTTTCCCATGGACTCATACAACGAAGATTAGGATACAAGTTGGAACAAAATTGGAAATGGTATAGGCAAAGTACAGGGAGGTTGTGAGATGGATGATGAAACTGACAGTTGCAATATCACTAAGCAAGGTGAAGAAGGAATCTGGGCTAACAGGTCATATCAAAGATAATGGCAACCAGAAATCAAAACTAGTAACACCAAAAACTTGTCAGCACTATTTCTTGATCTCCCCAACACCTGTGACACTGTTTTACACCAAAATATGGATCTACAACCTGTCCTCCCCAGGTCTACTCTCCACGGCCCTTTTCTGATCTTACAGCTACTTATCCAGTAGACAACAGGTTATCAAATGGCAAAATAATATCTCCTCCTTTGTCCAGATATCTACGGGTGTTCCCCAAAAAAACTGTTTTTGGCCATGAAGTATTCAACATATTTGTAAATGACATTCATTAAACTAGCAAACATGCAAACATAATCCAGCACACAGATGACACTATCCTCATCTGCACCACCAAGAACATAGAAACTTAGTAATTTCTTACATTAATTGAGTCACGAGTGGCTGACTCAAAATTATTCCAAAACTCCACAGAAATTTATAAATACCTTAGTCTAAATCACCTCTTGCAATGCTACCTACCTAACTGAGCATTTCAGTCATCAAACAAATCCCTACTAGCAATTATAAAATCTTACAACACTGCAGGGAATGTAATGTACTGTTCTTTTGTCTCTAAAATCTGGAATTCCACCTCATTGGTACTCAAAGAAAGGAGGAGCATTGCATCATTCAAAGCTGAACCAAAACAATATCTTATGGATTTATGGCATTGCTAATGCTCTGGCTTATCTTTCTATAATCCCACCAACTAAAAAAAAAATCAAAATAGTACATAAAAGCCCTTATACAATGCTAGTACATTTCCTGTTTTGCGCCTCTGTTGCTATGTTCCCGCCTTCCTAGCCCTTCCTTCTTATTGCACTCTTCCCTTCGTACATTTCTGCTTCCATGTCCCACTCTTACTTCTCCTTTGTTTTACTCATACCCTAATTTTGTACATAACTTTTTCTCTCGATACTGGTAAACAATGTTACCAACCAAATAATTCCTCTACGTCCATGGTATCCTTCCTTATTTCGTTCTGCTATAATGTATATTCTTTAAACTCTCCATATCTCAAAAATAACTACACTACTATCTTGGTATCTCGTAAATGTGTATTATCTCATAGAAATAAATATCTAGTAATTCCACTGTATCACTTCTGTACACTAAAGTTGATTTTTTTTGGTTCCCTGATATATCTTGAAAATCAGTACCTATAGCAAAAGATAAAATTGTAATAAATACTTATTATGCTCTGGAGCTTTTTTCCAAATGCTTCCACTGAAAAGGGACAAACTATTGCCTAGTTGCTTAACCCAGTAAACAAATGCAATAGATAGATACAAAGATAGATGGATAGATTACCAAAAGAGGTCAGGAAGTGAGGTAGATGTATCTTATATACCCTTGAGTACATGGTTTGTTGAACATATACATATCTTTGCCTTATTAGTCAAAGAGACTCGTACACACTACCTTGCATAATTATACACCAACACTAATGGTGTGGCAGTAGCAGTTATAGAAAAAGGGGAGACTAAGTTGCAAACTCTAAAATTTAAATTAGGGGACACACTCGATGTGAGACATTTGATTATTTATGGCCCTGTTATGAAGAAATGACACTATACTTGCCTTTCCTCCTATTGGGTGGGATCTAGACATGATGTTAAATCACTGGCTAAAATAATGGAGTATCCAGCGGTATTTACATTATTCATGGAGATAAGATACTTGCTCTAAGACTTGAGGGCAAATATTGCTGGGCCTGTGCATATTACCATTTGTATGTGGTTAAGATGCAGGACTGGACACATTTATACTCAGTGGGAGAGAATCATTCTGCATTCAGATTTTTAGAAAGCAAACAAGGGGTGCTAGAAAAAGAAAGGCAGTCAAATGGACTTTCTTGAGGAAGCTGGCCCTTTCATCATTAAAGAAGGGTTGAAATTTGAAAATCAGATTCTTGTTTAGTATTCAGCATTATACTACACAGGAATGAAGACAGGCAATCAAAAGAGCTTTAACAGACAAAGGGAAAGCATGAATTAAATGATGGCCATGCAGGGATGCAGATGTCTGTGTTGTTTTCAGAGGTCTTATCCTGTACTTTTAAAATGATGAGTAACAGGAACTACAAAGCCTAAGAAGAAAAAGGACAGAGTGTTACCAATGGTACATTGCATGGATGTGAGACCCAATGGCCACTGAAGCAAGGCAATGAAGACCAATCACTGCATGCTAGAAACCAGATATGATAATGAAGACCAATCACTGCCTGCTAGAAATCAGATATGACAATGAAGACCAATCACTGCATGCTGGAAACCAGATATGACAATGAAGACCAATCACTGCATGCTAGAAACCAGATATGGCAATGAAGACCAATCACTGCATGCTAAAAACCAGATATGGCAATGAAGACCAATCACTGCATGCTAGAAACCAGATATGGCAATGAAGACCAATCACTGCATGTTAGAAACCAGATATGGCAATGAAGACCAATCACTGCATGCTAGAAACCAGATATGGCAATGAGGACCAATAACTGCATGCTAGAAACCAGATATGGCAATGAAGACCAATCACGGCATGCTAGAAACCAGATATGGCAATGGTTAGAGAAGTTATGGCCTGGTCAAACATTGTGAGGCAAAGCCTACTTTACACTGCCTTGGGGTCTGCTGTCAGCTGTGATTCAATAAAAGTAACTTACAATCAGAATACAATTATGCATATGCTTAAATAAATATAGACAGGTAATTTGCAAGTTATTGTCATGATAAATCTCTAATAATAGTCACAGTATTGGCTTTAAAGTTAAAGTGAATGTAATTAGTAAACTGATGTAAAAAAATCTAAAAAGTCCAGCAAATGTTTTTTTTGGAATTATCACACACACAACTAAATATCATGTCAGCATGTGATTCACTGGTTACTGTTTTATCAAATATTTGCATAATGTGGTGTGGCTGTTGCACTGGGGAATCTAGAGCTATTGAACAGCTTTAGTCAAAAAAGGTGTTGCTGCGGAGGTTATGATGGGGTTATATGAATTTAGAACTAGCTAGTCTGCTGTGGGGTATGAGCTATTTAGAGCATTTATCCTTTGGAAAGTTTTCAGATTTTGAGCAATGATTTCATTCTTGAATCATCATTCAAAAGACTCTGTCCACTCACAGTCTATCCCACCATTCAGTGCAGCATCCTTCTCAAAGGGAACTGCTCCCTCCCTAAAACACAATACACCATTCCTCCACATTTCCTAATTTTATGTTTTGTGCTATCTCCTGTACATTTGCATACCTTACTTTCACCTCCTTCCCTGCCTTCCTTTCTTTATTCCTTCCTTAGTCCCAACAGACCCAGTCCATTTCCTTGTCATTTTATCCTCTAAACCACAGCAAAACATACATAACCACAAAATATCTTCTATATCCAGCATCCCCAACCCCTCACACTTTAGCTAGAGCAGCAATTCTCCTTTTTAGCCCTCTCTCTCTTCCCAGTTATCAAACAAATGTATCACATATTAGACCAGATTCATGAACATGTACACTGTGTACACCAACTGTACCTTGCTCTGAGTGAATAAATAACACAAGCATAATTCCCACCTACTTCCTCCTAATTTTAGTTTTCAAACTGATTTTATTGCAGCCTTAAATATCAAGGGGGTTATCATAAAGTGTAGACTACATGTACACTTAGTGTAATCTTTCTGAGTGAAAAATGTGGTAGGATTGTTCTTGAATACAGATCATGTATGCATAGTGTAGGCATTCATGAAGCCAGCCAGTTTTCTGCAAATCCCATACCACTTTAGACTACAGACTAGTTTCTGTTTTCTCCACATGTAAATCACGTGGTAAAATCATGCATTTAACTAATTCATCCAATGCTTTATCATAAAGATCTTCCCAATCCACATGTCCAGCAGCTTTTCCATTATCTGTCTCAGCGGAACATTTTAACCGCAGAGTATCTTTTACTATTGGGTAAAATTAGAACCCTAAGCATTTCCCCTCCTTCACTCATAGTAGCCCTAGATGCTCTTCTCCCCTTGTCCTTACCCTAAACACTACCAGCATTGAAGGATGGAATATTAGCCTTGAGTCAACAGCCAGGTCTTTGAGTAACTTAGTCAGCCATGGTAACTCTTCAGAAAACCTTCAATGAGATTATCAATCATCTGTTAACAAGTGTACCCCACTTTTATCATGCTGCCCTTCTTCTGAGTTAATATCATCCATAACCTTTGTGCTAATCAATTATCAACAGAAGCAAACCTAGTGACAAAGGACATCCCTGTCTTGTACCAATCCTGAGCTATATTCTGCTTAATAAGCTTTATTAATTTGGCTCACCCAACTTTTTTATATAAATGGTTCTCATTCTCAGTAGCTATTGCCCATTTTCTGTGACTTCTCAAATACCAAGCAATTAACCACAGCTAACACAGTCAGATGTCTTTTGAATATCCATAAATACTATACCTGTTTTTCTATCCCCTTTCTTCATGTCCAGTCAGTATTGTTCATCAAAACACTACAACCGTCAATTGATGAATGCCTCTTAACATTAGATCCCTATTGAAATGTTGGCACTCGCAACAAAGGGGGCCAACACCCACAAAGAAAAGACCACATTTGCAGGAGAAGCATGAATATAAAACATTGCTCTTCTCCTTTAAACTTGATTTTTGTCGGGGGGCAATCCTCCCCACTCCCCTCAAATTTATATATGGCTGTATCTTGGAGAAAAGAAAATATTCCAAAAAATGGCCATCTCAGACTTGATATATGCAAGTCCCTTTTTTCGGAAATTAAGTGTCTGTATTTTGGGATTCATTGAAACAGATCTGAACATTTAAAATGGTCGGCCTTACCAAAGCCTACATTTTCCCTCTGCAGTAATGCTTGGTGAACTTGCTCCAGTATAGCTGTTAATAGTCTAGCAAACAACTTTTACATTACATCATTATAAAGTCTAGCAAACTCAGTGTTTTTTCAACAATACCTATATCTGAGTATCTTAGCATTTGTATCTCTCAGTGGACTGTGGACTGAATCATACACATTTTATCTAATTATCAAAGTAAGACCTTCATAAACATTAGCACTTAGGTCTGATATTTATACTGTGGATATTTTAAGTACCCTTTCTCATGTCGCTTTATTTTTTCACCTGCAGTATAATATTTTATCATAAGTACAATATGGATATCACTCAGATGTAGAACTATTTTGTTACCCTGACTACAAGTTGTCATCAAGAACGTATGAGGTTTTCTACACTGAATGTATATACTTATAATTTATTAATTGCATATTTTTCTCACTCGTGTTTGGTATATTTTTCATATTTTACAGTCATATTAAAATTATTTAAAAAGTGTATATAGGATAAGTATTTGTTACTGTTAGAGAATGTTGATAAAATTCTTGCCAAACTGTAAAGTTTTGATACCATTAAAATGCAAGTCGTCAATAGCTGTCAAAATCAAATGAAAAAAGAGATAAAGGTTGAAGAAACTGTTGCAGAAAAGAGGAAAATCCCAGGATGCAAAAAAACTCCCTTACCAGCCTCAGTAAGAAGGTGAGCTTCCTCATAAAATCCCCCAAAGCTAGTTACGAAAATAAAATTGCCAAAGATTCCAAAGACAACCACAAAGCATTCTATAGCTATGTCTATGAATCTAAATGGCAATGCTCAGATCTGCTCTGAGCTACAACAGAATGGCATTAAATATACTGATCCCAAGGATATTACCAATATCCTGGCAGATCTATTCAGTTCTAACTTCACCCCCCTCTCACCCCCTAAAGGGCCCATCTCAATACTGAAAGATTGCTTAATTCCGGTAATAACGGCCACACAGATAAAAGCCGCACTCTTCAAAGCTAAGAATACAGCATCCATGGGACCAGGCGGCATCCCAGGCTGTGTACTACATAAACTACACAATGAACTGGCACCTCACCTAAGTGTCATGTTTAATCAAGGCCTCACCTCAGGCTTTGTACCCACTGAGTGACGCACATCTACAGTTATCCCACTCCACAAGGGGGGATCCACGTTGGATCCTGGGAATCACCGCCTTATCAGTCTGATAAGCCTGATCTGCAAGGCCATGGAAAGTATTATTGTGGAACTTATAAACAAAGACATTGTCAACCTTCAAACACTGGACCCCACCTAGTTTGGGTTCCTGAAGGGCCGATATTGTCTGCTGAACCTGATTGATTTCTTTGAATCAGTCTCCAGAGCTGTCGACGAGGGTAAGGAGGTCCACACAGCCTATCTGGACCTCGCCAAGGCCTTCAACACCATCCCCCACTCTGGAATCATAGATAAACTTACTAAGCTGGTCATGAATCCCTATGTCACTTGATGGGTTGCCAACTGGCTTACTGACAGAACCCGCACTGTAAAAGTAGCTGATTCCAAATCCAGCTCCAGACAAGTGACAAGTGGAGTACCTTAGGGTTCAGTCCTGGGACCGCTCTTGTTTGGCATTTACTTCTCTGAACAGGCCAACACTAAGGGACTCTGGCTAACAAAGTTCACAGATGACTACAAACTGTGAGCCATTATTGAATCCCCAGATGATGTGAATATTCTACAAAAGGGCCTTACAGAATCAGTTACTTGGTGCCAGAGCCATGGGCTCAAGCTCAATGCCAAGAAATGTATAGTTAACCCGTGAATTACCACATAGGTGGCAGTACACTAAACACCAAAAGTGTGATAAAAGACTTAGGGACACAGGTGGACAGTGATCTCTCCTTTGATAACCACATTGCCACAACAGTCAGAGAACCCTTCTATGTGGCACACCTCATCACTAATGGCTTTTTATCCAGAAAAAAGGAGGTCATTGTCCCACTGTACTCATCCTTCATTAGACCCATTATAGAATACAATGCCTCATTTGGTATGTACTTCTCAAAACATCTGCAACAACTGGAAAGGCCGCAGAAATACCTCACTAAAAGAATCACAGGCCAAAAGCAGATGCCCTATGCTGACCATCTAAAAAAACTCCAGCTATACTCTGTAGCATATCCTCTACTCAGAGGTGATCTCTGCTTAACATACAAGGCCATGTCAAACCTAGAGCTGTTGGACATGCTCCACTTAAAGAAATCCCAATCCCTCAAAGCCACATGCTCCAGGGATCTAAACCTTGTCATCACAATGAACAAAACATGCTGGAGGGATAGGTTCCTGACCCAGAGACTCCCCAGACTCTGGAATAGACTGCCCATACATGTCAAGCAGAGTGCCTCTTTGGCCCTCTTCAAAAGGAACCTTGATGATTGGATGGGAGAAAGGAAATTCACCCCAGGAATCACGTCAGTCGCCCTGCTAGACAGAGGTCCAGGGAAGTAAATATTGTGGGAAGAAATAGCCAGGGAATTGTTATGGCTAGGCTTGTATTAGGCCCTTGGGCCGGCAGCCTAGTACCAACCTATGAACCTATGAACTTAGGTGATAATTCTTTGCACACATTTATTGTCAATGGAAACAAAATTAAGAGGTTGGCATCTGGTAAAAAAGGTGGTGGAAAGGTAATATGACAAAGCATGTATATTTGAATGGTACACAAAGAAATAGTGTGGTGCAAGTGCAAAGGAACTGCTTAAAAAAGCTTGTAACCTGTATAAAGGACTCCTAACAGTGCTGAAAATCCATTAATGCGAATGAGAAAATGACCAGATATAATATGTAGGGCTGATAATGTCTATTTCGAACACATTGTTCTTATTGCCAGTGATAATTTTTAGATTTAGTTATGCTATAAAATTAAAATTCTGGTGATTTAATTTGTGTGACGGATCTTGTTAGAAATCTTGCTTTCTTAGCTGGAAGCAGATTGCACTGTACAGACTTTATGGTAGAAAAGTCATATTGTTGTGCCATTATCTCATATATTTTATTGCACTTTCATGAAACAGATACATTTACTGCATCAGTATTGTTAATCAGCAGATGTAACGCACTGGACTTGTCACATTGAATTATTTTGTAGAGGAAAGCTCCTTTAATATTCAGATGGAAAATGGTATGCTGTCACAGGGAAAATGCGGTGGGTTATATTTATTGTCAGTCTTTAATGATTTTGTCTCTAGTCAAATAGTTACAACCAGTTTCTGTCTTCAGGGTGAGCAGTATTAAAACCAGAAAAAATCAATGGTAGTCCTTGAACCCACCCTAATGTCCTGTGCAGAAATGTAAAGAAGGGTTAATTTTTGTTTAAGCTACAAAGATTCATTTGCACTGAAATTAACTAATAATTATAAAACAACAAAGGCACTGCAAAAGGAAGGGTATGTTGTGATTTAAAAATATGTCTGAAATATTAGTGTGTGTAACAGAACCTGTAGTAATTCATTGTATAATCTTTGCCTTCTGCTACATTTATAGACATTTCACATCAGTTAAAAGCCAAGCACTTCAGTTTTTAGTTTTCTGCCTTGTGTTAATAAATAAATTGATAATAAATGCATTTTGTTTCACCTTCTTTAAAACATACAAACCTCAGACACAGTCAGGTACTCATACAACCACACAAACACATATCACTCGTGCACATAAAAAGTTAAAGAAACCCCTTCCACAACATTATGTGCAAGTGTGTTTACAGAGATAGAGCACTAGGTCAACACTCATGCATATGCTGTTGTGTGAGTGTGTGTGTGTGTGTGTTTTTCTGTTTCAATAAAAGTTACATCAAACTCAGTTATGTACAAGTTATTCATTGCCTTGTCAATTGTTTATTCAAGTATAAAAAAAAACTGTTTCTCATATTAGTACTGAGCTCCACTATTTCAGATAAGTTGGCTCGTGTGTGTGTGTGTGTGTGTGTGTGTGTGTGTGTGTGTGTGTGTGTGTGTGTGTGTGTGTGTGTGTGTGCACATTTGTGTTTATATACATATATCTATCTATCTATATGTATATATACACACACATGCATGCATAGATACAGTACATACAAAATCACACACACAGTAAATACAAAAATCATGGAGGTACATAATACTAGTTATAGTTACAGCTGAGTAACACAACACTTCTTTTATTACAGACATCCACACATCTGCACTTTGATAATGCATTTATCTGTCATTCACTTTACATAAATACATTTGCAATACAAAGGGGTATAAATGAAGGTGTGTGATAACTAGGAAGGAGCTGGAGAGACAGCTGTGACTATGATACATATTGTATCATAATCACAGCTGTCTATGATACATATTGTATATTGGAGCACACAAAATACTTATTGTATCAATTTAAATCAGGAAGAACATTTCTGACCATGATACCTCTGTTGATAAAATTAGGAAAAATGATAATTCATTTCTGATGACCAAAGACTGCCTACTCATTTTCTGTGCAGTTACAGATATATAGTCTATTAATAAGGAGCATCATGGCATTTTTTTTAGATATACTGATAACATAATAGTAACAATGAATGAAATATTCAGACATATTTTCATTTTTCAAAGCTAAACTAAACTATGCAATCTGGGAATCACATTCTGAGGTAGTGCGAAGTTGATTTGGTTATCTTAAAAGTCGTATTTGTTTACTGAACCTCTGCCTATTACATTTGCAGTCTATCTTTGTATCTGTGATGCATTCTGAAACTGCCAAGTCTGTAACCAACACAAAGACAGAAAGATCTCCATTGTGATTGAAGACATTAAAACATTAGAATGTGTCAGTTCAGGCAGTGGGTGCAACTTCATATGAGTGTGCTGTGCACACCACTGGATGAGTTCAATTCAAATTTTCAAGGGATACATGCTAGTATTTGAAGTAAATGTTGAGAAAGTTTTAACCGCATTTTATTAAACACCATTATGATGGGGCATCGCAATTTCATACCTTTTCACTGACATTGTTGTGTAGTGTTAAAATGTATACTCCTACATTCTATTGCTGAACTAATTAAATCACATAGTAGTATTTATTTAATATCTCCCAGCATACACTTTTGTAGATGTTTAATAATTTTAGCTTCTGACTCCTTCTCTTACACTTAAGACAGGTTGCAAATTTCCCCACATAACACTGACAATGGAAAAAATGCTAATAGTGTTGTACTGATTTTCTACTATCTAGAAAAAGTATAGTAACATATTAAAGCTTGAACTATGAGAAAAAAGAAAAAGCAGATAATTTCATGGGATTTGGCATTTTAGATCACAATACTTATTTACAGTAGCTTGTATTTCTTCTTGTATTTGCTGTTTGGTAGAACTGCCAGTTTAATTAGTTCTCTGTAGTGCTCTACTTTCAGAATCAGCTTTTATTTTGCTTTACTCACAGAATAAGAAAACATTATAAGAGGCTCAAGGTAATATGACCAAGGATTCTGCTGAACAGTCCAAGGTATAAACCTGAACTTCAGTTTGTGAAAATGGAAGTCCTTTTTGTAATAACTCTTGACTGTCTCCCTATGCATTATATTCCCTTAAGATCCAGTTTTAATGATAGTAACATACGTCAGGGATCCATAAATCTGAGGAAAGTTTATATGTTTTGTAGATTATTGTGTTCATATCTTGTTTAAAGCCATGTTAACACAGACTTGAGAGTCCCTCTGGTGCAGAGGGACAAAGTCCTGATAGTGACCTTGTTTGATTAGTGGCATGAGGGGGCAGGGTGCAGAAGAAGGGAACAAACTGATGATGGCAGCTTGTCTGTCTTGTGAGGAAGGAGATGGCTTTGGCTCTTACTTGGTGACATCTAGAAGGAGTGCTGTATGTGCTTCCCATGTTGCGTGGGTTCATTGAGCACATCCTGCCAAATGGTGAACAGCTTAAGCCTGGGGAAATCATGGTGTGGAAGTACAGATGCCTTCCCAAAGCCAAAGCACTAATGGAGCTCATGGGAGGTGCTGTGAGGGATGCGATTCTCTTGGGTTGGAGGAGTATACAGGAACATATAGACTAGCTGCCACACAACTGTTCAATTTTCATCTGTCCAGGGTTTTCAAAGGGGCTGATTAGCTCCCCACAATAGTGAACAAGCAAGCAGTAGAGTTCTCACACGGGCTGTGGTTGCCTGGCTCTCTCCCTAGAGCAGATGAAAAGATGGGTCAAAAGGGTGATGGTAGAGGAGTCATTGGGAAGGATCCTGGAAAGAAAATACAAATCTGAGAGGATGCACTCTGGAATTTATATACAAAACGTAAGCTACAAGATTTAGAAGTGTCGTACTAAACTATTCAAGTCATTCTGCATAAGCCAGGTGGCACAAAATGAACATAATCAGTCTTAAATGGAGAAGTCTGTTTAAAATAAAATAGAAAAATACTATGGACATGAAAATAACCAAATTGTAAATGTATGGCTCAGGTTCACAATATGAAGCCAAGCAGGGGTACAAATAATGACCAAGCCTTAAAACTAATACTTTAACAGTAAGAGCCAAAAGAGCCAACGCAACCAGTCTGAAAAATAAAATAATATTGGTTATGTTCATTTTGTGCTACCTGGTTTACCTAACATGTACTGTACTTCCCTCTTGTTATTGGTTATGTTTATTTTGTAACCCCTGGTTTACCTAACATGTACTGTACTTCCCTCTTGTTATTGTTTATATTCATTTTGTACCACCTGGATTACCTAACATGTACTGTACTTCTCTCTTGTTATTGGTTATGTTCGCTCTTGTTAGGGCATTTATTCACTTACTTATGTATACAGAGACATGTGGTGTTTTTGTATTACTGACATAGAAAATGTATCTCAATGTGTCTGAGGTTCAGGACTGCCCTCAGGTTTTGGCCGTTTTGCTGTGACCCATCCCCTGTGGAGCTATAAACTAACTTTTATTTACATCGGGTTTGCTTATACGGATAGGCTAGCCTATCATGAGTTACTCTGTGTTTTGGCACATTACCATGCATGCATTTGTCGATTATGATACTTTGTTTTCATTAAGTATATATTTAGATTTCCATGGGTAAAGCTTTTATTGAATAACTGATCCTGATAAATTCCATTTGGTGGATAAAAGCTGTAACCATAACTAAAGGACTGAGCTATTCCATTGACTAAGTCTGCTTGAGTTTATTTCTTCCATACTTCTATAAAAGAGGAATTAACATCTGAACTTTTGGACTGTTTATTACTAAAGTAATGTCTTTTGGCTTTTCTAGGTTAGGAGTCGCCACAGCGGAACTTTGGTCTGCTAATGATTTGCAGTGGATTTTTATGGTGCAGAGTTGCCAGCCCGACAACCAACCTTCAAAGAAGGCACACCCATTCACACACGCACCTACCTACATGCCTTTATACGTCACTCGACCACAGGGAGGACATGCAGACTTCTGTGTGGATATTACTGTTGATTATAACTCTAAATGTAAGAGTTTTTATTTTTCATTTTTCCCAGATAACAAGGTAGAGAAGGCAGTCTGTTATTTTTCACACTGGGGACAGCCTTCTCCTCAAGTCTGTGCTGGGATTATAATCTTCATCCATAAGAGACTCACACCAAGGCTGGTAAAGCAGCATGATGCACTCGAGCTTCTTCATGTCCAAATAACCATCAGAAAGGTCCAGTGCCATATAATAGACAGCTGTAGAGATTCCTCTATGACCCAGAAAACCACAGCACCTATCTACAGGAACTACTGAAATCACTCAGAATTAAACCCAATACCATTTTCTAGGTGATGTAACTTATTCAGATATTGACAAGGAAACTTACACCACCACTAGTGTGCAAGCATGGAGATTCCTGTACTTTGTCAATAAAATGCCTTAAATCAATACGTTAGAGCAACCACAAGGGGAAAGAACATCTCAAATATTATCCTTATTAAGATGGAGGCTTCTTGCACCATCCCTTGAGTATCTTCATTAGTTTTTATGACCATAAAGACATCTCCTTCAAAATAAAATTAAAACCAGACACCCCTTCCACCCAAGGTACTTTTAGAAATTTCTAATTTCTCTAAGACAAACTACCTACTCCTAAGTGATGCATTGTCAAGCTTCAATTCCCCACCAAACATAATTAACTCCATGGAATATGCAGCAAGGTGCACCAGCACATTATACCAGCATGTAAACAGCTGCATAGATGCAGCTGTGTCCTTTAGGAACAATTGCAGGGCAAACTCCAAAAAAACAACCCTCTTGATAGAACCATAATATCAACAAACAAATAATTTTGCGGAGAATTAAGAAGAATAATTCCCATAATGATAGAGCTTAATAAAATCGACCAAAGTAAGTCTGTGTTAAAATAGCCAACCAAGCCAAAGACAATCACAAGGCCTTTTTTAGTTATGCTGACAATCTCAAAAGCACAATGCAGCAATGTGCTGAGCTGATTGTGAAAGGTGTTACCTACACTGATGCTGAAGATATAGGCAACCTGCTCGCCAATAAATTCAGCTTAAACTTTATCCATCTCTCCCACTGATCTATCTGACAGGATATACCTGACAGCAGCTCCAGTTTTCACACAAAGACCAAGTCCTGAAAGCACTGTCAGTTGTTGAGAATACTGCATTGATGGGTACTGGCAATATCCTGGCTGCATCTTAAATTGCATGAAAAAGGATTTAGCCTTTCTCCTAAGAACACGGCTCAACCTCAACTTTCATACAGGTTTTGGAGAACAGCTGTAGTCATCCCCCTGCATAACGGAGGACCTTCCACAGACCAGATAACTACAGATCCACATGTCTGACCAGCCTCATATGCAAAGTCATGTAAAGACACATCACAGAACTAATTAATTTGGACATAAGGAAACTCCAAACAATGGAACTGTCTCAGTTTGGATTTGCCAAGGGCAGGTCATGCTTTCTCAACCTAGTGGACTTTGAAAAGGTCACTAAAGCAATAGATGAACATAAAATAGTACAAAATGCATACCTCAGCCTGGCCAAGGATTTTGACACAAACCCCCCCCCCCCCCAACTCAGGCATAGTAGAAAAGTTAAATAAACTGGAAATAAAACCCTACATCACCTGATGGATTGCCATCTGTCTCATAGATCGAATGCAGGAGATCAATGTAGGGGACACTACCTCCACAAAGAGAACAGTCACCAGAGGAGTTCCACAGGGTTCAGTACTGAAACTTCTCCTGTTTGACATATACCTCTCTGAAGTACAAGCCAGTACCAAAGGGCTCTAGCTGACTAATGACTAAGCTTGCAGATATATGGTGCCAGAATCATGGAACAAAGCTAAATGCCAAAAAATGCATTACTGTATTCTTTGGTTAGTCATCTACCCCAGTGAACTACCACACTGAAAATTAGGCCTTGAGAGTTGAATTCTGGATTTGGGAACAAATATGGACAGTGACATAACTTTCCACCAATATGTGCCCACTGTCATAGAAAGACCTTCTATATCACACAATTTATAAGCAATGGGATTGTGACTGATCTAGAGATGTCACTGCCCCCCTTTACTCAGCCCTCACTAGTCCAGTAATTGAATATAATACCCCTTTTGTCATGTATCTCTCTAGACACTTACAACAACAGAAATGCCAACAGAGATACCTAAGTAAAAGGATACAAAGCCTAAGCAATATATCCTACATAGACTTCCTCAAAGCCCTGTCATTATAGTTGGAGAAATACAGACTGCTAAGAGGTGACCTGTGTCTAGCATACGAGACATCCTCTGACCTAATAGTGATGGACCTATTGCGCATAAGCAAGTCAAATGGTATGAGAAAGACTCAGTTCAGGGATCTAAACATCTTCTGCAACATGAACAGGATGGGTTGGAGGGACTGATGTCTCTCACAGAGGATACCACTGCTCTGAAATAAACTCCCCATACACATACAAGAAAGCTCATTCTTGTCCATATTCAAGCACAACTTTGATATATGAATGGGTAATAGAAGAATTAACCCAAGATTGTCCCCTGTATTACTAATGGACAGAGGCAGCTCCTAAATGCTTTATCCTACTTATGGATCCCCTCAAATTATGTATGGTATGATGATACCAGTTATTCTCACTATGGATAATATATACTTTTCAACCACGGAAGGATAAGGCCTATGTAACACCAAACAGGATAGGTTAATTCGTAGGATCATAGGTAAGAACTAGACTTACTGCCCTTGTGGGCCATTTTAAGCCTAGCCAATTGACCCCTTTGGTGTTTGAATTAATCCATCTTGCTTGGTATAAGTATGGCTTTACCCATCACATGGCTGATAATTATATATTACTCCTAGTGAGAATAACCGGGATCATACTACAGATAACTTAATGGGATCCCATACATGGGATAAAGGACCATAGACAATTTCCCTTCTGGTGCTTGAATTAACCTATCCCATTTGGTGTTAGAATGGTCTTACCTATCCCATGGTTGGTAATTATATATTACCTCTATTAAAAATAACTGGTATCATACCATAGACAATAATTCAAGCAGTGAAAAGGCAATTGGCTATGCTTAAAATTGTCCTCCAGAGCAGGTATCCCAGTACTTGCCTATGAGCCTACAAACTTAAATGTGTTATCACTATGTGATGGTGAAATTTAAGAGAGTCAGTGGTGGAATGTTTGATACACTGTGCAGAAATGAGTTACCCCTGTGTAACGGTGAAACAAAAGAGACTTAGTGGTGGGATATTTGGTATGTGATATGAAAATGAGTTATACCTATGCAACTAGGAGATTTTGTAGTGGGGTATTTGGTACACAGTCTGGAAGGAAGTTACATGTATGCAATACTGAGACATAAGAGATTCTGTACTGGAATATTTGGTACACAGTGTGAAAGAGAGTTACACCTACAAATGTAATGTTGAAACTGAAGAGATTCAGTGGTGAGGTATTTGATACACTGTGCTGAAATGAGTTACACCTATGTAACATTGAAACATAAGAGAGTCATTGGTGGGGTGCTTGGTCCAAAGTGTGAAAGTGAGCTACAGATATGTAATGGTGAAATATAAAAGAATCAGTGGTTAAGTACTTGGTACACAATGTGAAAGTGAGTTATACCTATATAATGGTGAAACACAGGAGATTCAGTGGTGCTGTACAAGCTACACAGTGTTAAAGTGAGTTATACCTATGTAATGGTGTAATGTAACACATTTAGTGGTGGGGTACTTTGGAACACAGTGTGAAACTGAGTTACACATATGTTATGGTGTAATGTAAGACATTCACCATGTAATAGTGTAATATAAAACATTCAGTGGTGGGTTACTTTGGTACACAGTGTGAAAGTAAGTTATATGTATGCAATGGTGTAATGTAAGACATTCAGTGATGGGGTACTTTGGTAGACATTCTCAAAGTGAGTTACACCTCTGTAGTGGTGTAATATAAGACATTTGGTAATGCAGTACTTTGGCACACAGTGTGAAAGTGAGTTACACTTATGTCATGATGAAATATGAAACATTCAGTAGTGGAGTACTGGGTGCACATTGTGAAAGTAAATTATGCTAGGTGGCATTCCATGCTAGACTGGTAAACAAGTCTATAAGTATGCATTGCACTGTGACTATGTGAGTTATGCCTGTGCAGCACAGCATAACAGGGGTTCAGAAGCAGAGATACTAGCACATGATGCTCTATAAAATATGATAATATAAAACAAACCTTGCACAGAGGTAAATGTGGATGCTATGTAACAGGGTAAAGAAGACTGATTGTTGATTCAGTGTTTCAATGTTTTAGTTTTAGCAAACTCAGAACCTCATATATAGTTATCAAGGAGTCTGCAATCCAAAAAGTCAGGGTCAAATATCCCACCACCCAGGCAGATGTTTAACATAGTTTTAAAAATATCAGTTGATGAAGTTTGCCTTGCAGTAAACAACAACCTTTTCTACAGTCTTGATTCTCTTAATTATAAAAGAACATTTCTTAATCTCACTATTGAAATGTTTATCCCCAGCATAATACTAGTTATTTCTTGTTACAGCATTATATAGGTTCAAGATTCAAGATCTGGCCATAAACCTCAGCAGAGATCATTACGTCCTTTCTCCCCTTACATAACGAACATTGTTCCTTTTCCCCAAACCATAAGTCAGCCTTGTTTCAGAACTCTTTAATACTATCCATTTCTCTAATTTCAAGTGGTAGTAAATTCCATCTTTTTCCTGCTCCATAGTGAAAATAATAACTTCCAAATTTTCTGTTCATTGCCTTAATATGCACTAGAAACATATTATTTTTAATATATATTCGTGCTGAAGAAAGCTGATGTCTATTGACAACCAAGGTCAGGATGAAACAGATATTTATATCCAGATTATAGCTCCCTTAATTGTCTATAACATATGGAAAACAAATTAAGCTTTTTCAGTCTGGCTTCATATGAAAAGACCAAATGGCCTCTAATTTTCTGGAACCGTACTCCATAACTGGTCTTACAATTGCTTTATAAAAAGGAATCATTATCATTTCATCCATAGATGAGACTTTTGTGGAAGCATTAACACCCAATACTGTACCTAGAATTCCCCTGTCAAAACATTTGCACATTGATATCATATCACATCAATGTTTTATAAAGAGGAACAGTATTTATCTAAATACAGTTGTATGAGGAATGATTGTCTAATGATGCTTTTCAAATTACAGTCAAAATTCACTTGCCCATCTACTAGAAAGGCTAGATCTGTCACCTTAGGGAGCAGTTCAATATTGTTAGAATAAGGATATTCTTTATCAGTGACTCCCAAATGTAACACTTTACATTTTGTGTATAAAAGGAAATACTGTTGATCTGGGGCCAGATAAATGTTACATCCTAAGAATTTGTGAAGGCTGCATGTGTCATATAACTTGCTAATGCATGCACAGACAGCACTTGGGAAAGTGGTCATACAGACATTGAACAATAAAAGTAAAAGGAACACCTTTACTTATGATCTTTAGGTCAGAAAAAGAGTCCTTAATCCTCACTCTACAAGTATTGGAATAAACAGTTTTTATCAGTGTTATTATATAGCTACTGATATTCAGTGATACAAGTTTAGCTATTATTGGTCAAGGAGGGATAGAACCAAAGGCTTTGTACATGTACAGATATATTACATTTCCTGGTATTCCTGAGTCAATAACATCCACCATATCCATCTAAAAATTAATTGTGCTAGTTAAACATGATTATCAGGTATCTACAAGCATATAATATGCAAAAGCACAAAAGTAAAATTTGTTGAATTACAGTACAGACAGCAGCTTTTTAAAAAGTAGTCAGCTGCTTGTAGATGTTAGTTACAAATCAGGTAGGGTATAAGAGACATGAACATATTTAAAATGTGGAAATGAATATATCCTCATACATTTGTTAGCATTGCTTGTCCTACCCTGAAGTGTCACTTAGTAGGCCTCACATTTTCTCCCTTCCAGCTCATTTTGACAATATCTTCAGTCATAGAAACACCCTTGTCTGTCTCCTAACAATAGACCACAGAATATGGTGTACAGTTGACATCTGTTTGAAACCATCAGAAAACACATCCCTACATTTGCAGACAAGTTACATTGCCAGATTAACAGACTACTTAACTTTTCTATAGAATATGCGACCAGAAATATCAGCCACGTCCTTTTCACTGATTTCCTCCCTGCCACTGACTGAGCTTTATGTATCTGTCTCCAGCTGGATTCTGTTTGCAGCTTTTTACTTAAATTATTTCTTCAAGTGCCTGATCAACTAGCTTCAACTTGCATTAGAAGAGTTAAGCATCATATGCTCCCTTTCTTTTTTAATTTTTTGTTAACTGGGAAAGTGACTGGTCCTTATTATTTAATTATTTGTTAACTGGGAAAGTGACTGGTCTTTATTCTTCCACAACAAATCCTTCAAGGGCAGCATTGAATATAACATATATATATGGCATTTAGTGTAGCCAATTAGCCAGTGTGGTTCTGCAGGTGGCAGGAAATAGGAGTACATGCAAAAATCCACAAATCCAATGATAACTGGTCAGAACTGAACCCCAAATCATCAAACTGTGTGATGGGGATCTTAACAGCAGATCATCATGCTGCCCAAAACATAACTGAGTTTAGAGGGACAGCAAGGGAATCTCTAGAATAAAGTATCATATCCTTAAATCTCATTTGGTCTTTTTATGTTTAGAGACTCAAAAGTCATAAAAAACATTATAACTAAAGAAAAGAATGAGAGTTCTTAAGGTTGCAAGAAGCTTTCTCTAACTACATGCACATTTCTGGTCTGGGTTAAGACAGGTGTGATACCCGTGAAAGGTCACTATGAGCAAACCTTTCCTACTCAGCCCAGCTTTGACACTGCAGCTAAATTATGATAATTTTCACCAAATTGCCATGACTATTCCAGTCACCTATATCCTCCTTCTTCTCTCAAGCAGAGCCTTTGAGAGCTGAACCTTGAAAGCTATTAATGAAGTTCATAGGCTTTAATCCAAGATCAAATTCTGTTGGGATAAGGTACATAATACCTGTCCTATTTATAAATATGACCATTATTTTAGAAAAAAGAACTTCTATGTGATTTGTTTACTTTATGCTACATTTTCTGCCATTCTTAGTTTCTCATATATCAAAAGATCTAAATATAAGGCAAATTAATTTCTTAAGTGTTATGATTTTATACAAAAAACTTGGATTTCTTCTCTTGATAGCTATATCAGTAGCTTTGGATCCACATGCCTTATTTAGTGCCCTGTATATGCTAAGAATGCTCTAGCAGCTCTTTATGCCGTATACTCTTATCACAGGGCTTCTGATACACTTCAAACTTAATTCCTTTGACTTTAACAGTTCCAGCAAATAATACCTTTTGAAGTCCTGTTCAGCAACATGTAAATTCTTTTGATCATACTTGTCTTTCCATTTACACACCACTAAAGTTTATTCTTTCAAGCAGCGATTCAATAAAACTGATTAGATGAAGAGCGATTCTTCCTGTTCATAGGATCATATATTAGTACATAGGATCATAGATTAGTACTAAGCTAACTGTCCTCATGGGCCACCTTAAGCCTAGCCACTTACCCCATGTGAGAATCAAACCCTGCACCTTGTGTTTCTAAGGCAAGCACTTTAACCATCACACCAACTTCCCACCCACCCAGTGATGTGGGATGTGCTGATAACCACATTTATGAGAGAAATCTTGAATTTTAACTGTATCATGCTTCCTTTTCACCTTTTCACTTTCTTTCCTATTGACTCTTATTTTATTTCTAGTGTTTGTTGTTTAATTACATGTATTTATATATTAGGGAATACCATATACAAATAACTCTTGGTGCTATTCCAGTGATTTAAGAGTACCACTAGCTTTCAGGAGTAGAAAAACATAGAAAAAGAAGTCAGCAAAATGAAAGAACAGTATGGTACTGGCAGAAAGAAAGACACCGTTCACATTTGCATTGATCCAAAATATTGAACTACAGGTAATCATCCATCACTTACAGTTTAAAAAGAGGCTCCAATTATGCAAAATACAAGGAAATGCCCATTTACTACGATAATTCCTTGAAATGTGTACTTGTAATATCACTTACTCTGTATGTGACCACAGGTTTTACAAGGACTTGTCTGTTTTTTCTTAAAATCTTGCCCTCTATTTGATTACTACTTATACCACAAACTATGTCTCTTACTAATGTGTCATGCAACTCATTAAATTTGCAGTCCTTGGAGTCCTTAGTTCAGCTAATCATCTCAGGAATATAAGTACATATAGTCTCTACATGGCTGTTGGTCATTGAAATGAAAAATAGTTAAGAAATGGTATGGTAATTTTAGGTTCACAACAAATCTTCAGACTTTTAATGTTTGCCTTAATGTCTTTTCCCTCTTCTTGAAAAAGAAAAGAGTTAAATACTTTCAAAAATTATGCTGTAGCATTTTGGGGAAAAGTGAGGGTCTGCTACAAGTGCTTCCTTGCTAGTAGTTCACAGTGTACTTGCTCATTGCCACTTCCTTGAAAAGGCAAGTACTTTAATTTTGACATGCCTGATTTAATTTAACTATTTAGCCCTGCCAACTCCTAACCTTAAAGAAATGTGGATGCATGTTGATTCACCAAAGGTAGTTTCAGTGACTGTAAAACATTAGAAAAATGTTCACTGAACTACTTTCACTGAACATCCAAGGAATCCTTTTTATGTAAGGGGCAAGGTCCCCTTTGCGCCTTTATATATATATATATATATATATATATATATATATATATATATATATACACACACACACACACACACACACACACACACACACACACACACATATATATATATATATATATATATATATATATATATACATATATATATCACATAATTCTGGGTAAAGTCATCTACCTCAGACATATATGATTTCTTTGTAGGCTATAAATATTTATTTAATGCAAGACCAAGTAAAAGAGTTGTTAACAGGAATCTTTTCCTGTTTAAGTCGCACCTTAATATTGTTCTTGTAGCTGGCTCTTCTACCTTTTACACCCACATCCAAAAAATGACTACTCATCTCCCCCTCATCAAATCTGAAAACTAATTTTGCCATTTGCCTACCTTCAACCCCATGCCACAACTTTAAAGAAGTTTTACTTACTTGCAAATAACCTAGTCTATGTCATCACAGTAAACAACAAGCATGCCATACTGGAGACCTTTAACATTGTACTTTTGGACAAACAAAAGCATGACTTCATCAGTGTATTAACTAATACAGGACTTATTAAACTAATCCATGAGTCTGCAAGGTCAAACCTAAAAACAAACAACCACTCCCTGCCTAACACAAAAATACCCAAACACAAAGAGAAAGATACAAATTCAGTACAAATTCATCCAGGCCGTTTGTGTGACCGCTCACCAGTAGACTTTAACCTCTTTTGTCATGGACCTAGATTGCCATCTTTAGCATTTAACTTTAGAGAAAAACATTAGTTGAAGTACTTAAAAACACCTAAGGGCCATTGATTGGTTACCTATCCTCTAGTACCAACATGCTAATACAGCAACTAAACTTATTATTTCTATGCTTAAATAGCTACATTACGTCTCCCTTAACTAGATTCAAAATAACTTCAAAACAAAATTAACAGCTAAAGACAAAAAGCCATGACAGAGATCCAAAAACAGACCTGGACCAACTGGAAATATACTCCCATACCAAAACTGAAATTAAGAAGCTTATATTTCAAGAAAACCTGGTAATACATAATAAAAAAATAAGGAAAAGAGTCTGGTTGCATAAACCTACCTTTTGCCAGTTGTCTAGACCCTTCATGTATTTGAGTTTTTTGATTAGCAACGACAGAAAAGGGTTTAGATCACTATTACCAGGTAATGTTTTTTTGGTACTTACATATTATCGCAACCACATTTTTGCGGTTGCGAATCTCGCATCGTTGAATCCAGATGAGTGCATGAAACACTGTAAAATGTTGTTCTGACTCCTCATTGCTGGTAAAAAACCTGTGGACTACCTTCAGGGACAGCAAAACTTTCCAAATTCCTCTTCGGTTTGCCGTGCATTACAGACACAAGCTATCCATGATCTCTTATTGATGAATGGAAAATGTGAACCATCACAAACAAGGAAAATGCACACACAGGAAGGAGGTTTTTTGGAAAGTAATACTTTCTTTAAAAAACTGCAGTGGTGGTGCTGCGGTAGCAAGGAAAATGCACACACAGGAAGGAGGTTTTTTGGAAAGTAATACTTTCTTTAAAAAACTGTGGTGGTGGTGCTGCGGTAGCATTGTCGCCTCACAGTTAGACATTGCCCGTTCGATTCTCAGTTAGAGCGTCTTCTGTGGGGCGACATGTGTGAATGGGCGTTCCTTCATTGAAGGTTGTGCGTTAGGCCCGGCAAGCCAGCACATCAAAATCTACTGCCAATCATTAGCGGACCGGAGTTCCGCTGTGGCGACCCCTAACTGGGAAAAGCTGAAAGAAACTAGCAAACAATACTTTCTTTAAAAAAAATGTAAACAGGTGATGTTGCCACTGTATGGCCTGCTGATGTCCTTTGGAACCAGGTGGTAGAGGAGCTACTAAGGTTTAGGTAGGAGAGCACATTAATGAGTTTATTGTGAATTACCACATCAAAGGCTTTGGACAAGTCTAAAAATATGGCAGATACAAACTGATCTTGATTTCTATAGTGATTAACTATATTAGTGAAGGGCATCAGAGCTGTGGTGGTGCTGTGATAGGGGTGAATACCGTGTTGTGTGTTTGATAGTATTTTATATGTGTAAAGGTAGTCCATGAGTTGGGTATAGAAAACTCTTTCTAAGATTTTAGTTGGATGTCACAGTGGTTGCATTGTCTCCTCACAGCAAGATGTTCTCTGGTTCAATTCTCAGCTGGGGTGCTTTCTGTGTGGAGTCTGCATGCTCTCCCTGCATTCGCGTGGGTGTTCTACAAGTACTCCAGTTTCCTCCTACATCACAAACACATATGTCTGGAGCATTTCTCCCTGGAACTCCACTAAAAATTGGCTTTGTTCCAAGTTGGACTACCCCAGTAAATAAATGTTAGATAAGGGTGATAAGATGGTAACTGGATGGTAATTTGTAAGTTCAGTGGAATTACATATTTTGTGTAAAGGTATATTATGAGAGATCTTCCAGATAGCAGGCACAATGCTCTCAGATATTTATTTGTTAATGAGTATTTTTACTGGGAATGCTATTCCTTCTGCTGCAATTTGCAGAAAGTTGGCTGGAAGGCTATAAGCGGCTAGGGCAATTGGTTTTAGTTTTTGCAGTATTTTTTTTATACAATCTACAGACACTGGTTGTATTGTAAATTGGTTGGGGCTATTTTGG